>NC_088418.1:44171404-44490904 GCF_034236695.1 Oncorhynchus nerka | reverse complement strand
AGTGACAACACACACACGCGCTAACACAGACCCTTATCAAAACCGCAAAGCCAAATGCACAAGAAAGTTCACCCAACAAAACAGTCACGACAGGTGTAATCAATATTGACTCCAGGCAAATTGTTGATTGATGTAACCCTCAACAGAAACAGTATAGTTCTGTTTGTTTTAGGAGGACAACTCCTACATTCTTACACTTAATCCTCACAAACATCTACAGGCAATCTTGGACATTCTGCAGAGAAAGATATACTACAAAGTGAGCGGTTCAGTTTGTCCCTCTTAAGGTAGTAGTTGAATAGCTTTGTGATAATGAGGCTGTACACCCCAGGGTTTTAAATTGAGATGATGAACCCATGGGAGGTCTGCTTATCCAGTAAGGGGGAGTGGTGGCGGGTGCTCTAGTTTAGACCAGCTTAATCAGGAGGGTAAAATAGGCTAGTATGTGAGAGTGTTGGCAAGAGAAAGAGGAATGGATAGAACTCTCACCAGTAGGGTGACCACAGTACTGGAGTAATAGGCCAGGTCCTCGATGATCTCTGTCCTGCGATTGGCTCCGATGCGTAGGGAGCGGCTGTGGACCTCCTCGGGGAGCACTGTAAGGATCTCTATCAGAAACGTCATGGAGCTGACGTCATTGCTATACCTGAGGAAAAAGAGAGAGACGATGAGAGAAAGAGGGGCAAGGAGAGTGGGAGGAGAGACGGCAGCAGTCGGTTATGAGCATGAAGGAGATGTATTTTAAGCTTAATGTCACCTCAAACATACCACCTCATCAACTGTTTTCAATAGAATTAAACTTTATGGAACTCCCTACAGCGGTCTAATATCCCGTAAATCTTGCATTCTGTTATCCACAGCTGTGATCCGAGATGGGTGGTTGAGCGCTAATGGGAGGGGTCTTACTTTTCAATGAGGGTGTGGACACAGCCCTTCCAGGAGGCCATCTGTAGTGCGAGGTCTGCAATGGCCAGAGCGAGCTGAGAGAGGGAGGAGAGAAATGAGACAAGCAACCAGGAAGAACTTGCAAGGATTAGAGTATCTTAATGCCACGTAATCTTGTACTTGTTCAATTGTACCACAGCTACTCCTCTGTAGTGGTACATTGGGGTAAATGCTAGATTTCTATTGTGCATTGCTATGCCTTTTGGGACATTTAGATGGGCAGTGGGACATTCCCTGGGAGCATTCTAGGAGCATAAAGTCTGCAGACAGAAATCCAAGTCATCCTGGAGTTTCAGTGGTCACTGTGACAGGGTGGACAATAATTGGATGGGAAGGGCGTTACCCCAAGTTACATCAACGGGCGAGGCGGCCATTACCTGGGTGACGATGATGGGGGAGAGGTCTTTGAGGCTCTGTATGTGCGAGAGCAGGGAGTCTCGGAGGGCGATATGGGTCTCTGGGGGAAGCTCAAAGAACGACATCTGGATCTTCATCTTCATGGTCTGGGCGGCAAAGTAACAAGATTCCACATCCTGTTTCAGCTGGAGGAGCTGGTCTGCCAACTCCCAAGCGTACATCTGCGGGGAGGGGAGACGGGGAGAAAAGTTAGCTCCACCAACTTTATTCAGACAGTACTATCTGATACACTTGTGTGTATCAGGTAGTTGTGAAATTGTTAGGTTATATTACTTGTTAGATATTATTGCATGGTCAAGCATTTCGCTACACTCACATTAACATCTGCTAACCATGTGTATGTGACAAATGAATATGATTTGAAGGTTACCGAAACAAGTCAAAAAACAGGATACTGGTATACCCGCCAGTTTTACACACACCGGCCTACACAGCTAAATGGTCTGTAAAGGATACCCAGGAACAATCAACTGACTAAACAGGGTGGAAAGGACACACATTGCTGCTTGTAGGACTTGTAATAAAATAGTTATAACATTCCTTTCTGTAATAACTGCTACAGTGGCAAATATGAAAATCAAATCTTATTCCAAAATAAAACAAACCCCCACCTCATTGTTTGTTTACCCCCATCATTGTTTGTTTAACCCCCCCCATCATTGTTTGTTTAACCCCCCCATCCCCCCCATCATTGTTTGTTTAACCCCCCCCATCATTGTTTGTTTAACCCCCACCTCATCATTGTTTGTTTAACCCCCACCCATCATTGTTTGTTTAACCCCCACCCATAATTGTTTGTTTAACCCCCCACACACACACTTGTCATCCCAGGACAGTCCCGTAATTTCAGGCCCATTTCAAGTGTCCCGACATTTCTTTCTACAAAAAAGGTATTTTTGTCAGCAAGACACATTGTCAAAAAAGTGTCACAACAAAAAGTCCCTGTTCATCCACTCCATTAGCCTAGGCTATGACCCCCTAAACAGACACGATCCACACTGAAAAATACACAAAACAGTTTGACAAAGAGCATATTTTCATCAGAATAATTAAGCATAGGCCTACTCACAAAACATATGTAATGGCTGTAATTCAACACCATGCAGTGTTCAATGTGGAATTGTTCATCCGTTCAGAAAATTACAAAGAACAGGCAGAATAAACTAAATCGAACATCTGTATATCAAAATGACAGATTTTGGTTTGTAACCCCGAAAAAAAAAAAGGCATTTCAACTAGCCACATTGAGCCCAGTTTCAAATGATCACTGAGAATAACTGTTGCAGACTTGAGATGCGCGTCACTTCTGTTATGTTACATCATGATTTTTTTACTATAAAATAAGCGTAGACTGTGATAAGGTCTCGAGAAATAAGCATTGTCTGCTAAATTAACAAAGCAAGGCTATGCAATTGCACAGCCATAGGCTTCTACAAGAAAGTGCCACTGCTGAGGTTACTGCCTTTTTGAAGACTGTTCCACAATATAATATAAATCAGTTGATATTAAGGTTTCGTTAACTTGCTATAAATTGACAATATATATATACACGGGGCAAATTAGCAATTAGGATTTGTTATCTGTAATGTTATGATAAATTAGGCATTGTTGAGCAATGTCGGCATAGGCCTACAGGAAAAATGTGAACATTGTATTTATTGCATTTTTAAAAAATGAATATTTTTCCCCATTCAAGAACTCCCCAAACAATAACGCGAGTACTCGAACAGTCAAAATCCTAGTAAATGGCTCACTATGCTTACTTGCTCAATTCTGCGTCCCTACAGACACAAAAATATGTCTAAACTCTAATCATGCAAAGACCCAAAGGGAGTAGGCCTATTTACAAATACAGTAGGCCAAATCGGATACCCTTCCTATGAGTTCACCATCAGGTGTCTTTAGCTAGCTGCCTTCATAGAGCTCTTGTTGCCTTAACCAACAGTTGGTCAGCTGTTAGATATTCTGGAGTATGGTATAAGGACTGTAAAGTATAACCTGGTCAAATGTGTATGAGAATTTATATTGCAAAGTTTAACAGCCAAGCCCCTTCCCCATTTGTCCCCAGTGTCCAGTATGTCCTGGCAGCCAGGGTAAAAAAGCTGCTGACAGCACAGACCACATACAGTGCTCATCACTCAGATGGCTCCTGCTCTCCCAAATTAGACCGTTCAGATCCCCAAGTGCCAGCAAACTCAGGAAGTTGCTGGTGTCACAGTCTAACGGGTTTAAAAACGTGTTCAGCAACATTGCATTTTTTTCTTAGAGAATCAATATTTGACTTTGTGAGGCCTTTCTGTGGGAACTGGATGACAGTGGGGGGGAAATTGCGTTTTTGAATCCAGTTACTCTCAATGCAACCTGCTGGCAGGTCATTGTTATATAAATTATCACAGTAATAAATTAAAGTTGGTCGGAATACGTAGCAGCAACATGTAGGTGGGCCGTATTTCAATCACCGATTGTCCGATGACAGACAATGATTGCATTTCCTGCAGGAGCCGAGGCAGTAACCAATGAATATGCGGAAACCAGACCGATGGCAGCGCCATGGGAGGAAGAAAAAAAACAAACAGATGCGGAAATAATAAAGACGGCTAACGTTAACCAGCGGCACTACCATTTACCCAACAGTATCAACACAAATGGAAGTTGTTAGTGTAACTAGCCAAGTTAACGTTCGCTGACTGACTCAAAGCAAAAGCCTCCATGGCAATATCGTTAACCCGCTAATTTAGCTAACGTTATCTAGCGAGACAACACGCCCCTCCACTTAGCAATTTAGCCATATGTGGCTAGAACTGCAAGTTTGCTTGCAAGTATTGGACGCTATCATGGTAGCCACCCTCGCCTCGCGCTCTTCCTGTGCTTTGACCGGATAACGGCGCTGTCATTAGCGCGAGCTACATATTCTGTAAAAGACAGCTACTGTAGTTGGCTAGGGTTAACTAAACAACTAGCTAGCAAAAACTGGATGTTAACTAGTTATCTGCTGTGTGTGGCTAACTAGCTAGCATTTTCTAACACTATGGATCGTTTGACTACACGCGAGAAAAAGCTGGCTACTGTTTGCCTTCATTATCTTCGTTGCACCGAGAAATCCCCATAGATTTATCCCCGTTTCCATTTGACAGTTACTAGCAGGCTAGCAGTAGAAAGGGGAACTGTGTGGCTAATGCTAACTAGTTGGTAATCTAACAAACTAGCTTGACTAAGCTAACTAGCTAATGCTATGCAATGTGTTGCTAGCTAGCGTGTGAATCTATGCTCATTCATTCGCTGTTGGGTTAGCATACACAAATCAAATGGTTTTATATCACCACGGTATTACGCATTCTGATGCAATGTTTTGTTTTCGGCCTCACACGACCTGCCTAGCAATGTCTTGTTCTAGGCCCATTCCAAGTCCCCCCCCTCCCCTCCCCATTTCTCAAGTTTACTTACCGATCTCTGTAGCTCCCCCAGCCACACAGAGGCTCGCTCTTTGCCGGCGGGGTCCGGATCATGATAAAGAGCCTGAACAGCTTGATACACAAGTGCGACTGTCGGTTTCTCCATAGCGCTATGCTACGTTCCGGGTTACAGTTTAGGGTAAATGCGAAGGCGCTACAAGTTCCACAGTTTATGTTCAGACGGGGTAATATTTATTCGTTAGTTGTGCTCGCTGTTCCGACCGCCATCTCAATCGCACACAGGTTCCCCGTGTGTGTCACCGACAAACGCCCCCGTCTAGAAATACAGTTACAGGAACTAAAAGCTATACTTCACATATTCGGGGGACACAATGGGTCTCTTTTACTGTTATTGTAAAACAAGTAGTAAAAACGAGAAACACCATATCAATGTAATTGAATTCATAGTTCATAGTTACAATGTATAACTATGTAGCTAGGCGGTATGTATATTTATTTTGTAAGAGAACCCCAATATACACTGAAAGACCACTAGATGTCAGCAAAGCGCATGATTTACAATAGTTGTTCTCAAACTGGGGTACATGTAGTAAAAATACCTATTAATCTGTGCTAGGAGTACCTACCTGGTCTATCCACAGGAGGTGTTTGGGAATATGCATGATGACATTTGCTTAACTATCAGATGGACATGAGGGGGTACTTCAGTTCAGACTGAGTGAAATGTGGTTATAGTAACCAAAAAAAGGTTGAAAACTACTTACAGCAATGAACCAGATACATCAAATCTAATGTTATTGGTCACATACACATGGTGAGCAGATGTTAATGCGAGTGTAGAAAAATGCTTGTGCTTCTAGTTCCAACAGTGCAGTAATATCTAACAAGTAATCTAACAATTCCCCAACAACTGCCTAATACACACAAATCTAAAGGGGTGAATGAGAATATGTACATATAAGTATATGGATGAGCGATGGCCGAGCGGCATAGGCAAGGTGCAGTAGATGGTATAAAATACAGTATATACATGTGGTATGAGTAATGTAAGATATGTAAACATTATTAAAGTGGCATTGTTAAAAGTGACTAGTAATCCATTTATTAAAGTGTCCAGTGATTGTGTCTCAATGTAGGCAGTAGCCTCTCTGAGTTAGTGATTGCTGTTTAGCAGTCTGGTGGCCTTGAGATAGAAGCTGTTTCTCAATCTCTCGGTCACAGCTTTGATGCACCTGTTCTGACCTCGCCTTCTGGATGATAGTGGGGTGAACAGGCAGTGGCTTGGGTGGTTGTTGTCCTTGATGATCTTTTGGCCTTCCTGTGACATCGGGTACTGTAGGTGTCATGGAGGGCAGGTAGTTTGCCCCCGGTGATGCGTTGTGCAGACCACACCTCCCTCTGGTTGGCCTTGTGGTTGAGGGCGGTGCAGTTACCGTACCAGGATGTGATACAGCCCGACAGGATGCTCTCGATTGTGCATCTGTAAAAGTTTGTCAGGATTTTGGATGACAAGCCAAATTTCTTCAGCCTCCTGAGGTTGAAGAGGCGCTGTTGAGCCTAATTCACCACACTGTCTGTGTTGGTGGACCATTTCAGTTTGTCTGTGATGTGTACACCCAGGAACTTAAAACTTTTCCATCTTCTCCACTGCTGTCCCTTCGATGTGGATAGGGGGGTGCTCCCTCTGCTGTTTCCTGAAGTCCACCATCATCTCCTTTGTTTTGCTGACGTTGAGTGAGAGGTTGTTTTCCTGACACCACACTCCGAGTGCCCTCACCTCCTCCCTGTAGGCTGTCTCGTTGTTGTTGGTGATCAAGCCCACTACTGTTGTGTCGTCTGCAAACTTGATGATTGAGTTGGAGGCGTGCATGGCCACGCAGTCGTGGGTGAACAGGGAGTACAGGAGAGGGCTGAGCACACACCCCTGTGGGGCCCCAGTGTTGAGGGTCAGCAAAGTGGAGATGTTGTTTCCTACCTTCACCACCTGGGGGCGTTCCGTCAGGAAGTCCAGGACCCAGTTGCACAGAGAGGGGTTGAGACCCAGGCCCTCCAGCTTGATGATGAGCTTGGAGGGTACTATGTTGTTGAATGCTGAGCTGTAGTCAATGAACAGCATTCTTACATGGGTATTATTTTTTGTCCAGATGGGATAATGCAGTGTGCAGTGCGATGGCAATTCCGTCATCTGTGGACCTGTTGGGGCGGTCTGCAAACTGAAGTGGGTCTAGGGTGGCCCGTAAGGTGGTGGTGATATGATCCTTGTCTAGCCTCTCAAAGCACTTCATGATGACAGAAGTGAGTGCTACGGGGCTGTAGTCATTTAGTTAAGTCATCTTTGCCTTCTTGGGTACAGGACCAATGCTAGCCATCTTGAAGCATATGGGGACAACAGACTGGGATAGGGAGTGATTAAATATGTCCATAAACACACCAGCCAGCTGGTCTGCACATGCTCTGAGGCCGCGGCTAGGGATGCCGTCTGGGCCAGTAGCCTTATGAGGGTTAACACATTTAAATGTGGCTCATTACAGATTTGCTTCCTCCAAGTAGTTGTCAATAGTTGCACTGCAGGAGAGTAACCTGATGCAAAGGAAACATTCCTGGTCAAGTCACATGGTTAGAAAAACACCTGGCACTATAGGCATGCTTCATGGGTGTAAGTACACTACATGACCAACAGTATGTTGACACCTGCTCATCGAACATTTCATTCCAAAATCAAGGCCATTAATATGGAGATGGTCTTCCCTTTGCTCCTTTAACAGCCTTAACTCTTCTGGTAAGTCGTTCTACTTTATGTTGGAACATGTGGGGACTTGCTTCCATTCAGCCACAAGAGCATTAGTGGGGTTGGGCACGGCTGTTGGGTGACTAGGCCTGGCTCGCACTTTAGTGTCCCAATTCATCCCAGAGGTGTTCGATAGGGTTGAGGTGCAGGCCAGTCAAGTTCTCGACAATCCATTTATGTATGGACCTTGCTTTATACACGGGGTGAATTGTCATGCTGAAACAGGAAAGGGCCTTCCTGATGAGGGAATTTAGATGTTTAAGGTAATGACTAAACTATTCCACCCTGAAACGTAATTCTAAGATTATGTAACAGATATAATGAATTAGAATGATAAACTTAAGTCCAATAAGGTTTGGTCAGACAAGTAGAAATGTGTGTGTGTGACTAAGAAAACACAGAAAACAATTAAACTATTCATGACCTGACCTGGTTAGAACTCTGAGAAACTTACGGCAGGAAAGGGAGTCCCATCAAGGTCCCTCTAATCTCGGGGGGATGGAACTGCCAGCTTTGTAGTGATAAACGAGTGGTGAGAACTATGGGGAAGGATACATCCCACCTACTGTTTGTGTATCTGTGTGTGTGTTCCCCCTACTGTTTGTGTATCTGTGTGTGTGTTCCCCCTACTGTTTGTGTATCTGTGTGTATGTTCCCCCTACTGTTTGTGTATCTGTGTGTGTGTAATCCCCCTACTGTTTGTGTATCTGTGTGTGTAATCCCCCTACTGTTTGTGTAGCTGTGTGTGTGTAATCCCCCTACTGTTTGTGTATCTGTGTGTGTGTTCCCCCTACTGTTTGTGTATCTGTGTGTGTGTAATCCCCCTACTGTTTGTGTATCTGTGTGTGTAATCCCCCTACTGTTTGTGTATCTGTGTGTGTGTAATCCCCCTACTGTTTGTGTATCTGTGTGTGTGTAATCCCCCTACTGTTTGTGTATCTGTGTGTGTGTTCCCCCTACTGTTTGTGTATCTGTGTGTGTAATCCCCCTACTGTTTGTGTATCTGTGTGTGTAATCCCCCTACTGTTTGTGTATCTGTGTGTGTAATCCCCCAACTGTTTGTGTATCTGTGTGTGTGTAATCCCCCTACTGTTTGTGTATCTGTGTGTGTGTAATCCCCCTACTGTTTGTGTATCTGTGTGTGTGTTCCCCCTACTGTTTGTGTATCTGTGTGTGTGTAATCCCCCTACTGTTTGTGTATCTGTGTGTGTGTAATCCCCCTACTGTTTGTGTATCTCTGTGTGTGTAATCCCCCTACTGTTTGTGTATCTGTGTGTGTGTTCCCCCTACTGTTTGTGTATCTGTGTGTGTGTAATCCCCCTACTGTTTGTGTATCTGTGTGTGTGTAATCCCCCTACTGTTTGTGTATCTGTGTGTGTGTAATCCCCCTACTGTTTGTGTATCTGTGTGTGTGTAATCCCCCTACTGTTTGTGTATCTCTGTGTGTGTAATCCCCCTACTGTTTGTGTATCTGTGTGTGTGTTCTCCCTACTGTTTGTGTATCTGTGTGTGTGTAATCCCCCTACTGTTTGTGTATCTGTGTGTGTGTTCCCCCTACTGTTTGTGTATCTGTGTGTGTGTAATCCTCCTACTGTTTGTGTATCTGTGTGTGTGTTCCCCCTACTGTTTGTGTATCTGTGTGTGTGTAATCCCCCTACTGTTTGTGTATCTGTGTGTGTAATCCCCCTACTGTTTGTGTATCTGTGTGTGTGTAATCCCCCTACTGTTTGTGTATCTGTGTGTGTGTTCCCCCTACTGTTTGTGTATCTGTGTGTGTGTAATCCCCCTACTGTTTGTGTATCTGTGTGTGTAATCCCCCTACTGTTTGTGTATCTGTGTGTGTAATCCCCCAACTGTTTGTGTATCTGTGTGTGTGTAATCCCCCAACTGTTTGTGTATCTGTGTGTGTAATCCCCCAACTGTTTGTGTATCTGTGTGTGTGTAATCCCCCTACTGTTTGTGTATCTGTGTGTGTGTTCCCCCTACTGTTTGTGTATCTGTGTGTGTGTAATCCCCCTACTGTTTGTGTATCTGTGTGTGTAATCCCCCTACTGTTTGTGTATCTGTGTGTGTAATCCCCCTACTGTTTGTGTATCTGTGTGTGTAATCCCCCTACTGTTTGTGTATCTGTGTGTGTAATCCCCCTACTGTTTGTGTATCTGTGTGTGTAATCCCCCTACTGTTTGTGTATCTGTGTGTGTGTTCCCCTACTGTTTGTGTATCTGTGTGTGTGTAATCCCCTACTGTTTGTGTATCTGTGTGTAATCCCCCTACTGTTTGTGTATCTGTGTGTGTAATCCCCCTACTGTTTGTGTATCTGTGTGTGTAATCCCCCTACTGTTTGTGTATCTGTGTGTGTAATCCCCCTACTGTTTGTGTATCTGTGTGTGTGTTCCCCCTACTGTTTGTGTATCTGTGTGTGTGTAATCCCCCTACTGTTTGTGTATCTGTGTGTGTAATCCCCCAACTGTTTGTGTATCTGTGTGTGTAATCCCCCAACTGTTTGTGTATCTGTGTGTGTAATCCCCCTACTGTTTGTGTATCTGTGTGTGTAATCCCCCTACTGTTTGTGTATCTGTGTGTGTAATCCCCCAACTGTTTGTGTGTCGGTATGTGTGTAGTAGTAGATAGGGGGAAGGAGAGTTATAAAATTACATGTCTTTGCATTTTTTTAAACTTTAGAAAGTTCTCGTGAATAAAGGACCATACCTTTTTGCATAAACTGAGTCTTTGCATAATAATGATTAAACCCAGGGTCTTACAAACCTCGGGAATTGGTCAAAGCTTAATTGATTGTTAGTTATTATCATTGGGATTGAAAATTCTCGTGACAGCTTGGTCCATTCGAGCCGGATCTCAATACCTGCTTCTGTCGGTCCAGGGAGACACCGAAACCGTGCACGGGCGGATGAAATATTCGTAGTTTAAAGACCTGGCCCCTTTCTGAGGGTTCTTTACAGGCCGGTGGCGAACTGGTATGCGACAGAAACGGTGACGAGATCCAACCAACATTGAAACCTCAGCTGCAATAATAAGGTCAGTCCTCTTTATTCACGGATACAGGGGATAATATCTGTATGATTGCATTAAAGGATTTTAATGTACTCTGGGTGTTAGACGCTGAAATATCCAAAGGGGTTTATGTCTGGTGACCTGTCTTTAGAATTTTGTGTGGAGAAAAATGTTTTAAAGGGAACCAAGTATTCTGTGCAAATGGAAGGCAGGAATTGGATATAGATCCAAATTGAACGTAAGAGTTCTGGGAGGGGGGTCCGTAATTACCCTAGGCATCTGTGGCCACTGCCGATTTAAACTAGCTAATATTGAGATCTAAAAGGAAACCTGGTCAAAATATATATTAGGCTGCGAACGTAAGAGTTCTGGCGAACGTAAGAGTTCTGGCGAACGTAAGAGTTCTGGTGGGGATAGTCGAGATCTACCGGAGGGGCGCAAAAGAGGTCTGATTATTCCATGAAAGGAAGTCCCGTCAAGGTCCCTCTAATCTCGGGGGGATGGAACTGCCAGCTTTGTAGTGATAAACGAGTGGTGAGAACTATGGGGAAGGATACATCCCACCTACTGCTCCAGAGTCCAATGGCGGCGAGCTTTACACCACTACAGTTGACAGCAGCTCTAGCAGGGCAAATTTTTTACAAACTGACTTGTTGGAAAGGTGACATCCTATGATGATGCCACATTGAAAGTCACTAAGCTCTTCAGTAAGGCCATTCTACTGACAATGTTTGTCTATGGAGATTGCATAGCTGTGTACTCGATTTTATACACCTGTCAGCAACGGGTGTGGCTGAAATAGCTGAATTCACTCATTTGAAGGGCTGTCCACATACATTTGTATATACAGTGTCTCTCATGTTTGTTCATTGTTACTTGCTCTATAAGGAGTGTTGTTTTACATTTACTATGGGTGTTTAGAAGTCTGTGTGTGAAAGCTTTGATTAAAGCATCACTATATTTTAAAAGAGCAACTCTTAGGTGAACTTGATTTAGCTTGCCTTGCACACCAAGAGGGTGTGGTTAATTAACCCCTTAGAGATCATTATGCTGTTACTCCACCCTCACAAGATTACATTATTTCATAAATCCCTTTTTAAATCAGCAGTTGTCAAAAAGGGCTTTACAGATATCCAGGCTAAAACCCTAAACAGCAAGTAAACTAGAGGCAGAAGCACAGTGGCTCGGAAAAACTCCCTAGAAGGCAGGAACCTATAAAGACACCTAGAGAGGAACCAGACTCCAAGGGGCTGCCAGACCTCTTCTGGTTGTACCGGGTAGATCCCACTGGTGTCACCAACCCCCACAGCTGCTAATCTAAGGGTTTTCAAATGGATGCATTTCGATTGGCCATGGTCTCACAAGGGCAGAGTGGACAGAAGTACAAGGGTCGTTCCATTCAGTTTATTTTGTGGATCACTTCGCAAAATACAAAAGTCAAGAGTGTCATTTTAAGTAATTTTACAGCTTTTTTGGGGCTGCTATTACATTCTTCTCTTGGCAAAACGTAAAGGAAAAGTGAAGGGAAGAAAACACACCCCAAATAATCAGTTATGGAGAGCCATTGGTGTTAGCATCCTCTGTTTGAAGGCAGCAGCAGACCACCGCCAAACCCAGGTCGTATCATACCCATACTTCTAAACCATACAGGTTGGTTATGATACAACCCTGAGTCTGGGGATGATATTTATCTTGCACCCTCGTTCTCTCACTCGCGCCCCGTCATTTCTTCGCCATGTATCTTGAAGGACTGTAGTGGTCCTTCATCTTCCCCTAGTTTGAGGAACAAAATCTTCGAAGGTAAGGGTCATCGCAATGCACGGGCTTCGGTTTGCTGTTACAGTACAAACACAGCTTTGCTTGTCAATAGTGTCACACTATATAAAATACTTTTTAATGCTAAAAGTTATATACATTTTTCCAAAGATCTAATCTCGGTCAAATAAGTATTGTCGACTGAGATTTCTCCATCAAGTTAAAATCTTAAACTGATCCATATACCTCCAATTAAACAACCTACACAAATGCTAAACTGAAATACAGCCTGAAATACAGGCCTACTCACCCATACAAAAATACTGGAAATGAAAAAAGCATACCTTTATTTCTGCTGGTAAATTGGGAGAAGCTCTGGTTTTCAAGCAAAAACTAGCTCAAAACTAGATCAAACTAGCTGGTCCCTACTGCCTCAAATTTAACTAGAGTAGCACTGAAAAGACACGAGAGACAGACAGAGGCGGGCGGAGGAGGAGGATGGAGGAGGAGAAGGTTCCTTGGAAAGGTTCCAAGGGAAAGAGGATTGGCTGACTGTGTGCAAGTGTATAAAAAGGAGAACAGGGGGCACGATGAGGAGGAGTAGGGAGATTTACCAGTAAACCCACCCTTGATCCTTCCTCAAATTAGTCATTTGACCCAACAATCTGAGGCTAAAGGGATGATCCTGTAGTTTGATCCTAATCCCATGTTACATCCCTGCAGTTTGCAGAGATTTGAAGGATTGGCCAGGTACATCTCAGGTAAATCTTGTTTCCAGATTAAGGCTCATCCCTGTATTGTGGCATTTTAAGACCCCAATGTCAAGTAATCTAATATGCATGGCAGGCAACAGGCAGTAGGCGGATGGCAGAAAGGTTTCACATGTGATGAAGCTCAGGGGAAGGGCCACTGACAACAAAACTAAGCATCTTATGTAGCTAACACTATCTGTAATAACTTCAACTACTATAGCATACAGTTAATCAAGTAAACCAATAAGATGTGGGAAACTTTTCCATCATTACATAGTGGGGTGGTGTCGCTACAATGGCCTATTTATTGCCTTACTTCCTCACGCCATTTGCACACACTGTATATAGACTTTATTTTTTTCTGTTGTGTTATTGACTGTACGCTTGTTTATTCCATGTGTAACTCAACACTAACTGTGTTGTTGTTTCTGTCGCACTGCTTTGCTTTATCTTGGCCAGGTCAACGTTGTAAATGAGAACTTGTTCTCAACTAGCTTACCTGGTTAAATAAAGATGAAATAGAAAAATGACAAAATAAATGCAGACACACCAATATGCAACACACTCTCATGAGTTATCGGTAAAAAAAAATTAAAAAAACAGTAACTGAAAAAAAATTGCCTGAGAAACTTTGCAGATCAAATGTCTGCGGCTGCCATCCCTGACAATATATGCAACAATATCGTGAAGAGGAAAAATAGACAAAACGTTCTGAATTATCCATGTCCTTGCACAGAGAAGAATCATAGTAGTGAAAACATATTATTTGTTAGTGAGGTATGTTGATCAGAATTCACCTGATCAACTCTCAGAAACGTTCTAGACACCCTTTCAAGGGAGGGAGGGAGGAAGGGACGAGGGGGTGGGGTGTATTGGGGGCTGATGGTGCTCTAATTGGCTTGCTGCTGGCTAGTCGTAAGCTTTCTGTTTTTACCCGTTCAAGGTCTAGAATTATAAACCGTAATCTCTGTCCCATGTCAAAACCAAGGAGCAGTTTAAGGGTCAAATGCCTTGGTCAAAGGCCATATTTTTTGGTACGATTTGGGGATTCAAACTGGCAACCCTCAGGTTGCTGTCCCACCCCTCTAACCTACCTGCTGTTCGTTATATGGCACTCTTTTTTTGTTCCATGCTAGCTACATCTTGATACCAGTAGGTTAATTTAGATCTGAATGTGCACTGTTCAAATTAAGTGCTTTGCAATACCCAAAATAGTGGCAACTGAGCTGCCACCAACTTGAAGGAGACTTTATTGAAACACATCATATTGAAATGTTTTGAAACATGACATGGTGTATTGTAACACCACTTAATTAAGAGTAGAGCAACACCTTGCTAGAAACGGACAGTCCTACCGAATAAGGTTGTAAACATCATTTTGGTGTTTTGAGATCCTGCCCAGCGTAAAATTAGACCACTTCATCTGGAGAATTTGAACAGTTAACATTGTTTTATGTATTTAATCATTTGCCATTTTGGCAGGCATTGTCAAGCACAGTGTTCACATCACCATTAGTAACTGGAGATTAAACAGCAAGAATTGAGAATTCTGCACTTGCCTCTTCCATTAACAATCATGATATGCGCGTTCATCATGATCCATTACACCTCATGGCACAACAAGCTAAATATTAATATGAAAATATACTTTTCTTTCATCAAACTTGTATACAACATTGTGTGAAATAATTATGAAGTCAAAAAATGTTGAATTACCCACAATCATAGTCAAGTGGCAAGATAGAAAATGCAAGCTGATTAAAACCACTTCCAATGAGTTCCGTCACTAAATGTTCTCTCTCTTTGGTAATCCTCATGAAAGATACATACATTTTGAGCAACACATTAAATTCTATTTAATCTTACCTTATTTTGGTCAAAATCATTTAAACGACTGCATAATTAAATATATACTGTCTTTATTTTGGGGGTATTTTTTACACTTTATTGAGACAGGTATGAAATGACAGAGGGGATACAGATAGGTATGAGAAACAGTCTTTGGTGGGGAGAGGGGTGTCTTAGTGTGTTACTGCTAGACCATGGACTCTGCATGACTTGCATACAGTTTTTTTGGGGGGGGGGTCAATTTCAATTCACCCCAGAATAATTTCTTACAGTGTGGCTGTGTTCTTAAGTGGATAAAATTCCAACGAAATGTACAATCTTACTGCCCCTCCTGTTTCAAAAACATGCCTAAATAAAGCATTGAAAAAATAAAGATGGAATTCCACAAAAAAAATATTATTTCTAGTCCCTTATCATCAATCAATATATAAGCTATAACCCATGTCCATTTCTAAACCATTGATTGTATGAGAAACACCGTTTTTGTTTATTGGTGCTGCCTTTTACATGCACTGAAAGTCCAACATGTTTTTTTTTGTTGCGCATCACTCTCTTAAAAACACCAATATTAAGGTTGAACAACCACTTTAGGCGTTTCAGAATACTTCATTTTGGGTTCAAAACACATGTGGTGTACTACAACACTTTACATTGGGTTTACATTCAAACACCCTCCAAACACCAGACCTCAGCTTAGGTGCACTACTTTTCAGGGTTTCATGACACAATCATGGTGTTCTCAGACGTTCTAATTTCACAGTGTGACTTGTACGTGTACGATTGAAAAAGGCATTGAAATGTAAACAGTCTCTCCCAGTGCTCAGTGTGCTAGAGCTTCCCTGTACTGTAGACAGGTATACAACAAAGAGCAAGGCTCTCTATGTCGGCTCTCGGTGTTTGCTTAGACCCTATAATGAATTCATTCCTTGGTTGATGGATTAGCACTTAACAATAATTAATTGCTAAAGTGGAGTTTCCAAACATTGTGGAGGTGAGTGCCACTGCCCGGTCAGCTTCTTCTTTCTACCACTGTTCACCACATCCCCTTCCCCCCTTAGGTTATGTTTGGAGGAAGGTTAATGTCCATCAGAGATTAAAATAGGAACTGGATAAGGCAGTTACCACCTCATGAGAGCAGCCAACACAGCCTCGCTTAAATCATTGATATACATTACAAACTCCAGAAGTACGGCAATGCTTTCTATCCAAGCACTGTTCCCACCAACAAAGAATTGCTATAAGTTCAATTCTTCTTCTTCTAAATTGTATTCTTTCTCACTGGCTCTTTAAGATGGATTACTGCGCCCAACAAAGTAAGGTCTCTTCTGGCAGGTCATGGTCACGGGGGCAGCTTAATCCGAAAGTTTATTCATCCACCAGACAAGATCAGGAAGATCCGCAGGAGAAGCTTGTTCCTTACATCATTTATAAGAGGTTTATAAGTGGTTTATGGTCGTATAAAAGGGAGCCTTTCAGCATCATAGTTCACATCTAAGGGACGGACAAGTAGTGGTCTGAGTCAGAGAGGAGCCAAGATGGGAAAGGACTTCCATCTGTACGAGAACATCTCTAAGGTCAGCCCATTTGAGGGGCCACAGTATCACCTGGCCCCAATATGGGCTTTCTACCTACAGACTGCTTTCATGGGCTTTGTGTTCTTTGCTGGAACACCCCTAAACTTTATCATTCTCGTGGTGACAGTGAAGTACAAGAAGCTGAGACAACCGCTGAACTACATCCTGGTCAACGTCTCGTTAGCAGGCTTCATCTTTGTGACGTTTTCTGTGAGTCAAGTGTTTGTTTCTAGCGCGAGAGGATACTACTTCCTGGGTTACACCTTGTGTGCAATGGAAGCTTGCATGGGTTCAATAGCAGGTAAATTCAAACGTCATCATAAGAACAACAACAACAAAGATGTACTTTAACGATTCATTTTTTACTCTTCTGATTTATTTGCATGCAAACTCGTTCTTGTGTTCGATGTCTTTGATATCTCCTAACATGTTGATGGCTTCTTCTCTCTTCCTCAGGGTTGGTGTCAGCTTGGTCCCTGGCTGTCCTTGCCTTTGAGAGATATGTGGTCATCTGCAAACCCTTTGGCACCTTCAAATTTGACAACAACCAGGCTCTGGCGGCTGTTGGCTTCACCTGGGTCATGGGGATCGGATGTGCCACCCCACCGTTCTTCGGCTGGAGCAGGTACTGATCCACAAACACTTTGATCTTGTACTGTGTTATAGTTTGGATTAATAAATACTCTTTGTATTTGGCTACTATTAGGCTATTTGGTTCACATTGCACACACAGGGAATGGGGAAAATGGTAATTATCCTCAAATTTGTTAAAAGTACATGTATATGTTTTGCTGTACGTGTAAGGTTCTGAGCAGCAATTAATGTCACTAATTGGCTTCAACGTTTGCATCGCTCGCTGCTTTTCAAGTTAGACAAGTCACTGATTGATATAGGCAAGGAGGAAACCCTGCAGAGAGACAATGTGGGGCTTTAGTAGAAGTAACTTGGTTTTGTTTTACAGGTATATCCCTGAGGGTCTGGGCTGCTCCTGTGGACCTGACTGGTACACAAACAACGAGGAGTACCACTGTGCCAGCTACACCAAATTCCTTATTGTTACCTGTTTCCTCATGCCCATGTCCATCATCTTCTTCTCCTACTCCCAGCTGCTGGGAGCACTACGGGCTGTGAGTACAATGCTTTCTGGGTAAAAAAAAAAGAAGAACAAAACAAAGTAGAGTAAAGTCATGATTTGGAACCCACATGTGACCAGTGTGCGCGTGTGTGTGTGTAGGTGGCAGCTGCACAGGCTGAGTCAGCTTCCACCCAGAAGGCAGAGAAGGAAGTATCCAGGATGGTGATTGTGATGGTGTGCTCCTTCATTCTGTGTTACGGCCCCTACGCCCTGGCAGGCTTGTACTTTGCCTACACAACAAGCGAGAACAAAGACTACCGCCTGGTGACCATCCCTGCTTTCTTCTCTAAAAGCTCCTGTGTATACAATCCTCTTATTTACGCCTTCATGAACAAACAGGTGAGTCTATAACCCCCGAACTGCATAGATATACACCAACATAGTGGCACACACACACACTCAGTCATTGACAAACACTCCGAAATGAGGCACATCAGAGGTGAGTCAGAACAGGACACACAACCGTATCATGTTCATTGTCTGTCATATAAATCTATCTACTTCTCCCTCAGTTTAACGCCTGCATCATGGAGACTGTGTTCGGAAAGCAGATTGAAGAGACTTCAGTTTCAGCCTCCAAGACTGAGGTCTCCACAGCATAAACTGTGACGCTGGTCTCAGTCCATCAGGAGCCCATCCCCAACAGCCAACACCTGACCACCCCTTACCTCCACTGCTTCATACCAGGAAGGTCCTACTGTCAGAGAACTTTTCCAAACTCCATAGTATTATTATCATAATCAGTGTGTGATTTGTATAGGGTTTGTGGTGGTATTGTTGGCCATTTTATTTCTTATTCATATGGGAACACCCCTTAGCACACCATGAGAGCCAAAAAGGGGTTTATTTTCTCCTGCTCTTTCTTTCTCTCTTCCTCCTATCCACCTCTCTCTCTCTCGCCTCTCCTCTCCCCCACAAATCGCACCCTGTTTAAGACCGTAATGAATCATGTACATTTCATTCTGAATATTGACCGAACCTGTCTGATGATGGCATATATTAGCTTACTAAAGCTGCAGTCTAAAAATAGCAATGCATGAAAAAAAAATGAAGAAAAATATGAGTTTAGCACTTTTATTTTTGTATCTCCGGAATGGGGGGTCTTGGGGTGGATTCAATAAACCATCTAAGGCTCCCCAACACTTGATTGAAAATGTGAGTTCAGGGCAAATAGGGTTTATTGAATCTACTCCTTGATGAAATACTCAAAATGTTGATTTATTGTAACATATCTAAGGTAAATAAAGATTTATATTGTATTACGATGCACTTTTATAACAGTGGTGGACAGTGTTTTATTTCAACCACAATCACCATTTATTGGATGTCTTAACAAAAATCATTAACACAAACACAACCAGACAAACAAACTCTTAAAAAGAAGATGTGCCTTGAGGCTCAAACTTGAACAAATAAGTTTACTCAATTCGGGTTTTTTTTATTGAGAAATGGGCTGTGGAATCAAAAGTACAGCATTCGATCCAAAATATGAATGTCCATACATTCTGTGCATAAATTCAGAAAAGAAACACTTGCTGACTATGTAAATACTTCAACATAATCTTCATTTAATTTTAAGCAAGCGTAATTCAGCAACGATGCTGCAATGCACCAACCTTTCAGTTCAGCACACCCCACAGGAAGGAAGAACAAACGCTCTTATTTCTAACCAATAGAACAGATGCGTTCTCACACTTGTGCTGCTACTCAATTGTCCAAAACGGTTTCCCTTTCTTGTTTCACATTGGTCATCTAACATACTTCTTTCACCTATCATTTGTTTCTAGACCAATGCAGATGGAGGCAAGGAGAGGAAGCCACTGTAGACTGCTGAGAGGCAGTGATTGACAGCGGAGAAGGCTGCAGAAGCAGTGATGAACTGCTAATAATAACGGCCCTAGTCATGTAATAACGGCCCTAGTCATGTAATAACGGCCCTAGTCATGATAGACAAATACAGTACATGTGAAGAAAAGGGGGTCAAAGAAAGTGTTTATGGAGAAACAGAGCAGGGTGAGGGATGATTTCACTGTAGTGGACTCACGTTCCCATGACCCCCTGATTCACTGATATTTAGTGTCAGTTTCATTGGTTGAGCTCCCAAAAGACTACTCAGAGAAGGCACACACTGGGTAAAAGGAAATGTAGGAGGCTAATGTTGGGTAGCATCTCTCATCTACTAACTATACCAAGAAATGATGGGCTATCACTACAATCAGTGTCATTCAAAACATGACTGTAAAAAACACCAAATCATTCCCACATATGAAGAGTTTGGTGGAAGAATTATAAATGATTACAACTCTAAAAGGAGTATTCAGTGCTTGTGAGTATACCATTGTGTTTCAAACCAAGGCAAAAAGAATGACCAATCTAAACTACCTATGTACGTAACAGAACAATAAAATGAAGTGTTGGGATGGGAAGTCAGTATATATAAACACACTTAGGTGCTATCAACCACAAACGAATTGGAGACAATGTACTGTATGAATAGGTTTCATACAAAATAAAAATCAAACCAAGTATAAAAATGTTTTATCTAGCTAGGACTAAATCATCTAAAACTCATCGTGCCGTACCAGCGCCTCGCCAAAGTCAGTTGCTTGACTTCCTACAAACAGGTCGTACTTGTTCAGGATCTCTTCCTTGCTGAGCTTTCCATCCTGAAATCAAAACAAAAAAAGGATATTTAGTCAACACAAGGTTTAAAACAGACACAGACATTGAAATGAGTGAAATAAATAAAAGGGGAGAAAGAGAGAAAGAAAGAAAGAGAAAGAGTGAACGAGAGAGAAAGTGAACGAGAGAGAGAGAGAGTGAAAGAAAGAGAGAGAGTGAAAGAAAGAGAGAGAGTGAAAGAAAGAGATAAAGAGAGAGATGAAAGAGAAAGAGAGAGAGAGAAAGAGCGATTGTCTCACTTTGTTTGAGTCAGACTCGTAGACGAGGTGTTTGGCCTCGGCCTCTGCGTGGTCGTAGTCTGAAGGAAGGATCCAGTCCATAGTCTCCTCCCGATCCATCTTCCCGTCTTTGTTCTTATCCCGGAACTCTGAGAATTGCTCGCGCTCTGTCGCAACCCAGTCTGGCTCCTCCATCTCATCTTCATGGTTGTACATGTCACCTAGGAAACGAAGGAGAGGAGGTAGAAACATCAATACAGTACATCTATTGAATGGGGACCTCAGAATAAAGTGACTACACACTGAGTACACCAAACATTAGGAACTACTTCTTCAATGCTTCCTATAGTTGTGTTAAGTTGGCTGTATGTCCTTTGGATGGTGGACCATTAATGATACACACAGGAAACTTTTAAGCGTGAAAAACCCAGCAGCGTTTCAGTTCTTAAAACAAACCGGTGCGCCTGGCACCTACTACCATACCTTGTTCAAAGGCACATACATCTTTTGTCTTGCCCATTCACCCTCTGAATGGCACATATACACAATCCATGTCTCAACTGTCTCAAGGCTTATAAATCCTTCTTTAACCTGCCTCCTCCCCTTCATCTACACTGCGTTAAGTGGATTTAACAAGTGCCATCAATAAGGCCTTGTCACTTTACCCTGCCTTCATGTACATATCTACTTCAAGTACCTTGTACCTCTGCACATTGATCAGGTACTAGTACTCCCTGTATATAGCTCCATTCTTGTGTATTCAATTGTGTTAGTTACCATTACATTTTTTCTAATAATTTATTAAACTCTGCATCATTGGGAAAAGTTCGTAAGCAAGCATTTCACTGTGAAATCTACACCAGTTGTAGTCTGCACATGTGATAAGTAACATTTGATTTAAGGGACCATAGCTTTCACCTGGATTCGCCTGGTCCGTCCATGTCATGGAAAGAGCAGGTGTTCCTAATGTTTTGTACACTCACAGTATGTCCACTTCAGTCCTTACCTATGTATTCATTCAGGTCAATGAAACCATCACCATTCTTATCAATGTCCTCCATGGTTTCCTGTAGGGTAAACAAGGAGAAAGAGGAGGATGGTCAGGGAGCCGACCGGTGAACGCTGGTCCCGTGTTTCATTTTTTACAAATAACATTTCATCTAACGAACACAGAGAATGAAACACACATACCAGCACCACTATGTCCTTCATATGGTCGTACTCCTCTGGGTGTAGGAAGGCGGTGAACTCCTCTTTGTTGGCGATCTGGTCTCCGTTCTGGTCGGCCATTTTGAAACGCCTCTCGTCCCTCGCCATCATGTGCTGGTAGTTGTAGCCATCATCTGGTTCCGAGTCATCTGTGTGTTCAAAGGGAAGCGGCTATGATCTCTAGTCAATCACACGTGATACACCCTGACCTGAATTGACACGGTAAATCAACCAATCAGTGAAACTAATACTAAAGGCCCTGCAATTATCCAACCAATCATAACCAACACATTTATGTTTTGGACCAATTGCATTTCCCGGGCTCATGCTCATGCATGCTCACGTCATGCCCTTCTTACCCAGATAGGTACCATAAGTTACGTTCCTGTATTCCTCCCAGGAGATCATGCCGTCATTGTTGACATCAAAGTCCTTCCATTGGCGGTCCACGTTCTCATAGATGTACTTCTTCTGAGCCTTCTTAATCCAAGCTTTCAGCTCCACCTCAGTGACAAAACCATCACTGTCCCCATCAATCTTCTCTACAATCACACTGTAACAGAAAGGGGAAGAGCAAGAGAGAGAGAGACTTAAAAAATGAAAAATGTAGTTCAAAAGAGGACAAACTACATTTACTATAATACAAATGTAATAACAGTCAACACCAAGATCTAGAACAGTCTATGTGAAAGTGACAGCCTGTTCTTTGAATCTGATGATGGGAAAGGGGAATTCTACCTCCTCTCCATTTACTGGCAAACAAGTCTATACGTTGATGAACTTTTACTGACAAGAGAACATACTTCCTTGTATGAGTGACAGCATTAGTTTTACATTGCAATAAGTACTTTTACATTTATATTACTCTGCCACGTTAACATACAGGTAACTTGTAGGTAGCAAACTACATGAACAGTCTCTGATTGGCTCCTCAACTAGGGCTATGACAGTCTAGGAATTTGAGGTAACGGTAATTGGCAAGGCCAATGTACACGTCACCGACAGAACCGTTCAAGGGATAAGGGGTCAAAAAAGGAGAGATCACAACTCTATTTGTACACTTGTTTACATGGATATGCTTCTTAATAAAAGCCTTATTGAAAAAACCCATTACACATTGTTATCATCATGGCATTTCATTATTATTCAGGTTATTACTTAAATATTAATCAACAAATTAAGAAACAAATGATTCTGTCTTTTCTGCCACGAAGAGGCAGAATCATTATATCATTTATTCTGGTATTGCAGCTATGTAGCTTGTTTCTGGTCACAGGTTATAATATTTTTCTTCAACTTACAATCTGTAGATGCTATGCAATTAGAAAGAATTTCAGAATTCTAGGGGCGCCACCCGGCGTGCCACCTAGGCGAGCCTGACGAGCCGGCCGAGGCATGAGCACCGGACAAGCCGGGTGGAGCGTAGAAGGTGTGAGGAGGTGTGATGGTGCGGGGGTGCTTTGCTGGTAACACTGTCTGTGATTTATTTAGAATTCAAGGCACAGCATTCTGCAGCGATACGTCATCCCACCTGGCTTGCGCTTAGTGGGGCCATCATTTGTTTTTTTAACAGGACAATGACTCAACATAGAGTGCCTTGCGAAAGTATTCGGCCCCCTTGAACTTTGCGACCTTTTGCCACATTTCAGGCTTCAAACATAAAGATATAAAACTGTATTTTTTTGTGAAGAATCAACAATAAGTGGGACACAATCATGAAGTGGAACGACATTTATTGGATATTTCTAACTTTTTTAACAAATCAAAAACTGAAAAATTGGGCGTGCAAAATTATTCAGCCCCTTTACTTTCAGTGCAGCAAACTCTCTCCAGAAGTTCAGTGAGGATCTCTGAATGATCCAATGTTGACCTAAATGACTAATGATGATAAATACAATCCACCTGTGTGTAATCAAGTCTCCGTATAAATGCACCTGCACTGTGATAGTCTCAGAGGTCCGTTAAAAGCGCAGAGAGCATCATGAAGAACAAGGAACACACCAGGCAGGTCCGAGATACTGTTGTGAAGAAGTTTAAAGCCGGATTTGGATACAAAAAGATTTCCCAAGCTTTAAACATCCCAAGGAGCACTGTGCAAGCGATAATATTGAAATGGAAGGAGTATCAGACCACTGCAAATCTACCAAGACCTGGCCGTCCCTCTAAACTTTCAGCTCATACAAGGAGAAGACTGATCAGAGATGCAGCCAAGAGGCCCATGATCACTCTGGATGAACTGCAGAGATCTACAGCTGAGGTGGGAGACTCTGTCAATAGGACAACAATCAGTCGTATATTGCACAAATCTGGCCTTTATGGAAGAGTGGCAAGAAGAAAGCCATTTCTTAAAGATGTGTCGTTTAAAGTTTGCCACAAGCCACCTGGGAGACACACCAAACATGTGGAAGAAGGTGCTCTGGTCAGATGAAACCAAAATTGAACTTTTTGGCAACAATGCAAAACGTTATGTTTGGCGTAAAAGCAACACAGATCATCACCCTGAACACACCATCCCCACTGTCAAACATGGTGGTGGCAGCATCATGGTTTGGGCCTGCTCTTCTTCAGCAGGGACAGGGAAGATGGTTAAAAATGATGGGAAGATGGATGGAGCCAAATACAGGACCATTCTGGAAGAAAACCTGATGGAGTCTGCAAAAGACCTGAGACTGGGACGGAGATTTGTCTTCCAACAAGACAATGATCCAAAACATAAAGCAAAATCTACAATGGAATGGTTCAAAAATAAACATATCTAGGTGTTAGAATGGCCAAGTCAAAGTCCAGACCTGAATCCAATCGAGAATCTGTGGAAAGAACTGAAAACTGCTGTTCACAAATGCTCTCCATCCAACCTCAGTGAGCTCGAGCTGTTTTGCAAGGAGGAATGGGAAAAAATGTCAGTCTCTCGATGTGCAAAACTGATAGAGACATACCCCAAGCGACTTACAGCTGTAATCGCAGCAAAAGGTGGCGCTACAAAGTATTAACTTAAGGGGGCTGAATCATTTTGCACGCCCAATTTTTCAGTTTTTGATTTGTTAAAAAAGTTTGAAATATCCAATAAATGTTGTTCCACTTCATGATTGTGTCCCACTTGTTGTTGATTCTTCACAAAAAAATACAGTTTTATATCTTTATGTTTGAAGCCTGAAATGTGGCAAAAGGTCGCAAAGTTCAAGGGGGCCGAATACTATCGCAAGGCACTGTACCTCCAGTCTGTGTAAGGGCTATTTGACCAAGGAGGAGAGTGATGGAGTGCTGCATCAGAATGACCTAGACTCCACAATCACCCGACCTCAACCCAATTGAGATGGTTTGGGATGAGTTTGAATGCAGAGTGAAGGAAAAGCAGCCAACAAGTGCTCAGCATATGTGCGAACTCCTTCCAGACTGTTGGAAAAGCATTCCAGGGGAAGCTGGTTGAGAGAATGCCAAGAGTGTGCAAAGTTGTCATCAAGGCAAAGGGTGGCTACCCTGAAGAATCTCAAATATAAAATATATTTTGATATGTTGAACACTTTCTTTTGGTTACTACATGATTCCATGTGTTATTTCATAGTTTTGATGTCTTCACTATTATTCTGCAACGTAGAAAATAGTCAAAATAATGAAAAACCCTTGAATGAGTAGGTGTCCAAACTTTGACTGGTACTGTAAAAACAATGAATATTTTTGTCAGCACAATATTTTTTAAAAAAGAAGAAAAAAAAGAAATGGAAATGCAAATAGAAAGATATGCCTACCTTGACCTTGTCTGTTGGCTTTTCTGCATATACTATTTCGACGCACAAAACCATTCAAACGAACTCTCACTTTCCTCAAAATATTTGCATAACGTCACAAACTCTGTTGCTGCGATCATTCAATGGCAGTGGCATTGACATATTTTCTTCAACGAGAGGACGCCATAATGAGAGAAATAATGTAGCCTAAGCTACTGAAAAGAGGCCTTTTACAAGATTACATCACGACAGGAGCGCTTGATTCTTAATAAAGAAATGGAGTCCGGACTAGGGCTAGTCAAAATAATGAAAAACCCTTGAATGAGTAGGTGTCCAAACTTTGACTGGTGACCGTATTACCGTCACACCGGCAGTCACGAGTCATGAAGGCAGTCAAATTCCACGTGACCATTTAGTCATGGTAAATTGGCTTCTCCAAGCTCTGATGCTGCTGATGGTCATTAGTAGCCTACCAAACTTGCCAGCTGCCTGGTACTCAACACTCGATTGTCCCTCTAATCACTCTGACATCAATGCAAATTTATTTGAAAATCTAATCAAACACTTAATGAGAGCCCATGAGCTCATGTTGCGCAATATTTCAATAGGCTATGCAATTTGGCGAGAAAACAGAGTGAGGGCCTCTACTAAAAATAGGAGGATCAGCTTTCTATAGGCCTACTATATTTATTTCTCAACATTCCTAATATTAAGCACATTGCTTATATTTACAACAGGAGTATAGCCTACCTGGCTGGCATGAAAATAAACCACGGGGAAAAGCGTCCTCTATTCGCTATTTAAGTGCATAGATGACATGTATTTTTTCAAGTGACCCTGTTTCGATACAGATGCATGACAATGGTCCATTCTAAATCAAAACAAAAATAAATTTCACATATATTATTTAGTATATGTAAAGACAAGATTAAATCAAGAATAGTCTGATGGGTGACCATATTAGCCTATCACTTGTGAATAATGCCCAGCAGAAGAAACATTGTTTTTTTTGGCGACTTTTTCGAGTCATAGTCACACACCTCATCTAGCCTAGCCCATAGGCCTATATGTTTTAATACGGTTTGTATCACAACTAAAGTGGCCAAATAACTTCTAAAATCAGGCACATTACAAGGGGTGTAGAGCCTAACTGGCATACATAGGCAGCACGTGAGTTTCAAGTTTGGGGGAGATCATTTTCACCATAAAAATGCACCTTTATAATAAAAGCATTACATGCATAATTGCATTTGCGGTCACTTTTGATAATGTTTTCCGCTAATGTAAAATGTGCGCTTTTAGCCTACTACCATGTGCGCATTGCTGCGCTTATAATGTGAAGAAATAGCCTAATAATTTATCAACATTTTAAACTAAACATTCAGATGTGTTGCGTCGGCAACATTGCGTAAACAAGTTTTTTTCATGCTAGTTTTTGTATTCATTTGGGATATATCGCATCCCACAACTGTCCCAGACTATGTTTGTAAAATGTATTTCTAGCACAGAATAGGTCGAACTTTGGGGATAGTAGATTGACATTGGCTAGTGCTTTTGCTGTTCGTGCTTTTGCTGTTCTGTCTTCACTTGTAGCCTGTAAGAAAGACCGGATCACGTGATGGAGCACGCAGCACTTAGGGAGAAGGGAACGATGGCCACTGGCCGCAAAAGGCATGAATTTTTGGGGGGTGCATTACGGCCACACAAAGGGGATGCTGCTGTGAAATTCTCGGCATTATCAAATATTTGTCAAATTGTGAATGAGTGACTGATATAGTTTATACAGCCTGTGCAAAAAAACTAAGCAAAGCTCATGCGTTTCAAGCTACTTTTTTCAAATCATCATTAAAGTCACATGTCGGGGCTTCCCGAGTGGCACAGTGGTTAAGGCACTGCAGTGCTAGCTGTGCCACTAGATATTCTGGGTTCGAGTCCAGGCTCTGTCGCAGCCGGCCGCGACTGGGAGACCCATGGGGCTAAGCACAATTGGCTCAGCGTCATCCGAGTTAAGGGAGGGTTTGGCTGGCAAGGATCTTCTTGTCCCATCGTGCACCAATGACTCCTGTGGCGGGCTGACACAGTCGCCAGGTGACACATTAGTGCAGCTGGCTTCCGGGTTAAGTGTCAAGAAGCAGTGCGGCTTGGTTTGGTTGTTTTTCGGAGGACGCACTGCTCTCGACCTTCCGACTCTACGTACGGGAGTTGCAGCTATGAGACAAGACTAACTACCAATTAGGGTATCCAGTTGGATACCTCAAAACATACAGCCCAACGATTGTAGAACAACTAAAGATACATAAATAACTCTAAATTAAGCATATAGGAATACCTATTTCTTTATTAAACACTCAACACAGAATAACCGCACACTCCCTCAAAATCGTTTGGAGAAAATATCATTTGTATTTTATTCAGCTTTCTTCCAAATGTATTCTTCATACTATAAAATAACACCACGGAATTCTAAGCAAATCTTTTCTGCATAATAACTAGTGCAGCCCTCAGCCATTTCAGCCAGATCAGGGCCTAACATCAGCACAACTCAGAGTATGCTATTCTGTTCTTCTGAAATAGACTACATTTTCTTCATATGATGCTTCTTTAGACCTGTCTAAAATAAATCATGGATTTATTAGACTTTTTCAAATGTAGATGTTCCAAAGGTCTGCATCAGTGACTTGTAGGCTATGAGTGGAAGCCAGGAGATGCTAAATGTGTTTATGTTCATTAACGGTCAATTACTGTGAGACCAACAGTTATTTGCAGCCCTAGTCCAGATAGGCTACTTTAGGAAACTTTCTGAATGGACATTCTCTCTGTAGAGAGAATCAGCGAACTCACACACACACACACACGCCCATAAAAGCATACAACAATCAAAACCACCAGCATACTCTACTTCAGACACAAGAGCAAATATTTATCCTTTCACTAAAACATAATAAAAAACCTAGGCCTAGCTTAGGCTTTCCTGAGAGGAGGTTGGAAGACATTGACAATGAAAGATAGTATTCTATGCTATAGAATGAAGATCAAATTGACCATCATTAAAATAGAAACAAATACACGAAACATGTCCCTAGCCTATTTATCAGCGACTTTGATTATGGAGGGGGAGAGTGTTGGAAAGATTTTTCAAATACTGTGAGTAACTATTACAATGGACTTCGTTGACTTACTATGTGAAGAAAATATGACTTAGAAGCCCAGCTGGGCACTTTCCTACTTTTGACATTTGCGAAAAGCAGGCCAGGTACTTCTGTGCGTGTTCAGGCGCGCGCTCCGTCAACATTAACAGGTCAGAGAAACCAGACACATGCTCACATGGAGCGAGTAAATTATGATATGAAATAAACCAAAACTTGTTTATCACAAGTGTAGCGGGTTTTGAACTGTGAAAACAAGAATGAGAACGGTAAATGACTGTAATTAATACATGCATTAACAGAAATGAATGTAACCAGATGACAGGAATTAATGGGAAATTGCCTATTTTACAAATGGTATCCTACCACATAGGCATTCCTAAAAGTGCATTGCGGGCCTAGGCTACTATTCTACTTTGCGGGGATAGGAGGACAGCAATTTTTTGGGTCTAGCTTAGGGCAGCATATCAGCCAGAACCGGGCTTGATCAGCATTGATTTGTTTATAATTAAAAAAAAAAATCATGTATCAAATTATACCATGCCAGGTTGGAGGCTTGGTGAATTGTCCATTTGACACAACATTAGCGCATTATATGCCTCAGAGCCAGAACAACCTTGCCGACTGCTGTTGAATAATTAATGAAGTCAGAAACATCTAAACTTTTTTTTTTAAGGAAGACCAGATTTATTTACTAGCAAGCAATGAAAACATGTACTGTATAAAAAAAAGTCCACACATCAAACAATGTTTTAACTGAAATGTCATAGCCTATAACACTCTACATCCCACTCTACAAGCAATTAGCTGCTCAAGCAAATGAAAGCTGTAAAGAGGAGATGTAGAAAGTTCAATAGACAAACTAAGTTAACAAAACATTTGCTTACAATCATTAGTAAACACTTCCGCTATTAGGTAAAGTCTATCTACATGAAAATAATATTAATACAAAATAATAATTCTAAAATGAATGTAGGCCTATTTAAACGGTTTTGGCGGTTTTATTTTCATGACGCTCTTCATCCATAATCGTCAGTTACACGGTTATTCAATTACCGTCACAGCCCTACCCTCAACTTGATACTATTGATACACAGCCGAGCCGAGGGATGGTGGCCACATTGGACTGCTGAGACGCAGCTAGGCAGAGACTTGAGTCTACTCACCCTAGCCTGCGCTTGCTCTCCTCTGGGCTGAGCTCGTCAAAAGATTTGGCCTCCTTTTGTCCCAGGAAGGCATCGTGGTCGTAGTCGAAGCCCTGAGCATCGTCGTGCTCGCGGCTGCTGAGAGGTGCATCGTGGTGAACGCGTTCCTTTTTCTCGGTGGGTTTACTGGTGGCATAGACCACGCAGAGGGCAAAGCACATGAGCAACGGCCTGATCTCCATCCTATGAGAGAGAGAGAGAGAGAGAGAGAGAGAGAGATAGCAAGATTAAAGACAGATTAACATCACATCTGCTGCTCATTAAGGCTGTTCAAAGTCTTTCAGAATTTAAACATCTCTTTGAAATTATGGTGTTACAGTACTTGTTTCACATATTCAACTGTTGGTTGTTTATTAAACGGTTGCTGCTGGCAGCATGTCAGCATAGACTTGTGATAGGACATTTAAAAATGGAAGAAAAGAGATAGTCCTGTAGACAGGATAGGACAGATGAGTCAGGCAGGAAAGCCTAAATACATGGCTGAAGTCCCTGCATGATGTCATGATGTGGTATTTGTAACATTGAGGTTGTTATATTGTTAACAGTATTTGAATGCAGATCAGGGGAACCACAATATCAACATTGCTCACTATAACGGTAAAGTGGAAAGAATGTAGCGTTTGGCTGTCTGAACACAAATATAGGCAGTTTGTTAACATACACAATGTATCAACGTATACACCATTCACACACGGAATACACTTTATGTAATATGTCACATTTCGCTACATTACCAAATGTGGAACAATACAACAGAAATCAGTTGTTGACTGCAATGTAAGATATTTTGTCTTCAGTCACTTCATCCTAATAAGAACGCCTGCTAGCCGCTAGCTCTCTTGTCAGACTATTGGAATGTGCCTGAATTACATATCCTACCGTTAATGGTTAGCTGATCATACAAAGTAACACTATCAATAGTAGCGTGTAAGAGAAGTAATATCATTGTATTACCTACCTACCTGCCTGATGATTCCAGACACAATATCTACACTATATCTGTTTCACAAGTCAACAGTTTAATAAACACACCCTAGCATCGGCCTCCTTCCTTCTTAAAGGAGATCCAATGAGATTACAAATTTGAGCCTTTACGAGCTTTGATTGGTCCACTTCAGCAAAAAGGCACATTTGGACGATGACCTAACGTTCCATAATAAAACATTTATACATCGTATTCAAGTTTGATTGGCTTACACGAAAAGCGTTGTAGTGTTTGAACCAATCGTGTTTTAGAGAATGTTTTTACATTGGGTAAAATCTCAGCTGTGGACCCTTTGTCCGAAATCTCATCCTGGGCACCTGATTGGCTACTAATTGCCACGTCCCCAAATTTGAGTAAATCTTTCTAGAACTGTCATCATCCGCTGAAGTTTACATGGATATGTTTTGCAGTTGCTGTTGAACATGGGATAAAATATAAATATATGTGAAGTGAACATGTTCTTCTGCATTTCAGTCCGTCTATCAGTCATCAGTCTTGAGTGGTCCTGCCAACTTTAACTAGCTAGCTTCAGTGTCGTGAACAAGACCTAAATATATGCAGCTGATTAGGTGTTACATTTATGGGGAGATGGATATGGTAGAGGGTAAATAAATAAATACATTTACAGTATAATACATTTTGTTTAACATTTGGGTTTGAACTTTTGTGGGATTAGATGTCGCCCTAACATGAATTGTTATTTTTTTGCCCGCTATTTCACTGTCAATGGAGGTAGGCTCAACTCACTTTGGTATGAATGTATGTGCAACATTCACTGAAAAATCGAATAAAAGTTTATTGGTCGAGTACACAGTTTTGCAGATGTTATAGCAGGTGCAGTTAAATGCTTGTTACTAGCTCATAACAATGCAGTAAAATGCCAAACATGTACACAAATAATAATACAAATAAATAAATAAAAAATATTGAAATGTCGGAACAAATCCAATTAACCCAAATAGCACTGTAACAGTAATCCAAATGCAATCTATACTATATACACAATACATTTACACATTATATACTAAGAATGATACAGTATGTACAGCAGTAGATAAATTAGAGTGAGCTATGCATATTAATACATATGCAGTGTGTATAAACAGTGTAACTAAAATGCTATGTCCAGTAGTAGAAATAATAGATGAAGCTATGTCTAGAATACAGTGCTTAAATACACAGTACAAAACCCCCATGTCAAAAAACAAAACAGAGTACGGAATATAAATATACATGTATGTGAATTGTGTACACTGAGTATAGGGACACCTTCCTCATATTGAGTTATACAAGTGGTAAACTGTTCTTGACACAAACCGGTGCGCCTGGCACCAACTACACCGAACAAAAATATAAACGCAACATGTAAAGTGTTGGTCCAATGTTTCATGAGCTGAAATAAAAAATTCCAGAAATGTTCCATCCACACAAAAAAGCTTATTTCTCTGAAATGTTGTGCACAAATTTGTTTACATCCCTGTTAGTGAGCATTTCTCCTTTGTCAAGATAATCCATCCACCTGAAAGGTGTGACATATCAATGATTAAACAGCATGAAAATGATTAAACAGCATGATCATTACACATGTGCACCTTGTGCTGGGGACAATAGAAAGGCTACTGTAAAATGTGCAGTTTTGTCACACAACACAATGCCACAGTTTTGAGGGAGCTTGCAATTGGTATGCCGACCACAAGAATGTCCACCAGAGCTGTTGCCAGATAATTAAATGTTTGGTAGTGGGTCCAACCGGATTCACAACTGCAGACCATGTACTCCCAGTCATGTGAAATTCATAGATAAGGGCCTAATGAATTTATTACAAATGACTGATTTACTTATATGAACTAGTAACTCAGTCAAATCTTTGAAATTGTTGCATGTTGCGTTAATATTTTTGTTCAGTATGGCCTGAAGATAGACGTTGTTAATCAGTTTCTCGGTTCCAGCTTTGATGCCCTTGTACTGTCTCCGTCTTCTAGATGAAAGTGGGGTGAACAGGCTGCGCTTGATGGTGCATCTGTATAAGTTCCTGAGGGTCTTAGGGGCCAAGCCAAATTTCTTCAGCTTCCTGAAGGAGAGCTCAAATATTCAAGCCCCTTGGGTGCTGCCATAGAGTTAAATCAGAAAAGCCCATCCAAGAAGGCTCAAGATCATTGGCTACAGATAAAATGATATCAAAGTTTTTAAATTGAATTTATTTAACTAGGCAAGTCAGTTAACAACAAATTCTTATTTACAATGACAGCCTACCAGGGAACTGCCTTGTTCAGGGGCAGAATGACAGATTTTTACCTTGTCATCTTGGGGATTCGATCCAGTAACTTTTTGATTACTGTCCCAACGCTCTAACCACTAGAATACCTGCAACCCCAAAATCACATTATATCTACCGTAGCTTTGATTGGACCGATCATGTCAACATCATACTTTCAAAATCTTAGCTAGCAAGCAAGACAAGCAGTCATCGTCATGAATCACGTCAACAATCTACTGGAAAATCCTTTTCAATCCAACATTGGAAATCACAAATTCAACAATGAGTGGTTTGGAAGGAATCAGTGGCTAACTGCAAGCGTTGCAAAGCAATCACTAGCCTGCTATTCATCAGTGGAGAGGGTGTGTGGTCCAAGTCTGGGTTTAAGGGTCTCTATTCCAAGTTTAAATGGATAAACATTCAACACCATGGGTAAGAAAAGGTTGAATACATTAGCCATGCCGTCAATCCAGCATGACTTCTGCCATGTTCAAAACAACCGGAAACTCGGAACTGGGAAATCTCAGACTTCAGTGAGTTCAAGACAACTGGGAACTCAGAAAAAACAAGTTCCGACTGGGAAAATATGTTTTGAACGGTGATCCAACTCTGAATTCCAAGTCGGGTACTCAGGCCTATTTCTAGAGCTCCGACCTGAAGATCACTGATGCCATGATTTAACCTTGTTTTTTTCCAGTTGTCTTGAAAGCACCATAAATCCAGAGAATTACTTTCCTGTTCAAGTGAGTACAGCACAACATGGTGAGTCCAATAATATATTGTATGCTGCCGCATAAATTATGTAAAATGCCAGGGAGATATGTATACTGTAGCTAAGAAAGTAATACTCAGTGTAAGTTGTGTAGTAAGCTGATGGTGGCCCATGTGCCTCACCATCATTATTTGGTCCCTTTCCTCCTCATAACTTGGCCTACTGTTTTGACTTAGTGGTGGACATGTAGCCTAAACGCCTGTTTTTAGAGAAATGCAATAATTTAATATTGTAAGAGATTTCATTGACTGCTTTACATGCCCTCTTTATTTAGCTTACGGTTCTGACTTGGTATACAGGGAGAATAATGTAAGAACGACACATGTTCTGAATTCTGTCGCTGTACATTAAAAAAATTCTGAACAAATAAGTTATATTGACTACGTCCGTCCTAGCTCGCTCATTAATGTCTTAATCGAAATTACCGATGGCCTCTTATCCGCTCGTCGTCCCCTAATGCCATCATTTGTACATCTCAATTGTCAGTAGAATCCACATTTGTTTTAGCAAGTCAGCCATAGCAGCTATGTTTTGGTTAAAGGCAGTGAATGATGCTTTGCCCCGCAAATATTTACATGCTAAAATCAGCAGTGGACCTGTAAAGCAGATCCCCTGAATGTTCTCTCCATAGAATGTGTTCTCTTATCAGTAATAGATGAGGGAAAACTGACAAAAGAGAGAGGAAACCTTTAGACTATTGAAACCATAACACATGTATATAAATGTAATTAATGGATAATAGGATGATTTATGAATATTTATAATATGCCATACCATTAGTTGTGTTTTCTATGATGCATGCAGACATCTGACAGTAAAGTGAAAAATAAAACATGATAACCAACTATTTATCAGCGAAGACAGAACCAAAATAATTCTCTACCCACAGCAGGTAGTTTAGCGGTCAAGAGTGTTTGGTCAATAACCAAAACATCGCTGGTTTGAATCCCCGAGCCGACTAGGTAAAAAATCTGAAGATGTGCCTTTGAGCAAGGATAATTGATAAAGGATAAAAGTATAATTGCTCATGTAAGTCTGCTAAATGACTGAAATGGTATGTGTGTGTGTGTATAATTGACTGGAACTCTCTCGGCTGCAACTGTTGCTCCAGCAGACACAACAGAGACACACTCCCTAATGTCATCTGTGACGTTGCCTGTCTGAATTAATGAATACATAACTCAATTATATAATTTGTGTAGGTAAACGATTATCTATTGATAAAATATTCGTTAGAAAATACTTGAAAGATATTCGATCTGCATATCGATTCAATAAACAAAGAAGATTAGTCCTACATGTCCTTTCAGGCAGAATGTTTGGTGCCTAATCAAAGGGGTCCTTTCCCGCACAAGGAAATCATTTTTACTTATTAACACAAGTCTGATGTTTATGTTGACAGAAATCGAAGGTAATAATATGTTTTAGACTATATTCCATAATGAACGACATGTAATGATGACTAATATATATATTGCCGCTTATGTTTGGTTTATGCAGACGATTGACATCGACGATCTCAGTGCTCGCGGGCTACCAAGCCATTTGTTTACCTCTACTCAAGCCGAAGCGGCCTAACAACAGTTAGCTAGCTAACACGTTAGCAACGTAACGTTGGCTTAGTGTGTGCTGTTCTCTCGACACTTGTGGTAAAAAGCACATGTTTTTACACGTTATTGCATTGTTCTAAAATCATTGTACGTAATCGTCGTAATTTAGCAATTGTACAGCTAACGGTTCTCACTTAACCGTTCTGTGTTCAGCAAGTTGGCATGCTATGTTAGGCTAGCTATACGTGCGTCGTAGGTAAGACAATGTCAACATAGCTAACGTTACCTTAACAACACTATCAAACAACTGCGATTTAATAGAGAAAATAGTCTCATAACGCACGTTGATAAACATTTAATTGGAGGGTAATCAACTTTTTGTGGGGGGGGGGGGATTTTATAACGTTAAGTTACCTATATAACGTAAGTTAGATATGGTAGTTCGCGGATATTAGAAAAATAACTAGTTAGCTAAGCTATTGGAATGTTCAATCACTGACAATTAATCTTATGACGCTTTCACCAACGGCTGGCTAAAACTTTTAGCGGCTCGACCAGTCACAACACAGCTAGTATTGTTTTATCGACATTTTGTGATGCATGTGTAGCTAGCAATGTGAATTAGCCAATGTTATGATCAGCGAATATTAACGTTAAGTCAAAGTGTATGTTATTAACTAGGCTTGCCTAGCTCTGATATTTGTAACACTGCTAATGAGAATGACTACATTTGTTTTTTTGTTTTTCTAGAATGCCTGCTGAGGGCAAGAGATCATTAAACATGGATGAGAAAGAGGTGAGCTCCTTTAGTAACAAGGAGAAAGACCGGGATGCTGATAGACGGCCCGCCTCCTCCCGGGATAAAGTGAAGGATGAGGCAAAGATGAGTGGCAAGAAAGATATCGGTAAGGCTGCAGAGGAAAAGAGGAGGCGGCTTGAGGAGGACAAAAGAAAGAAGGAAGAAAAAGAGCGGAAACGGAAAGAGGAGGAGAAACAGAAGGCAGAGGAGGAGCAGAGGAAGAAGGAGGAAGAGGAGAAGAAGCAGCAGGAGGAGCAGGAGAGGAAAGTTCAGGAGGAGGAGGCCAAGAGACAGCGTGAAGAGGAGGCAGCTCAACTCAAGTAAGAGCTCAGGGGAGGAACCACGATAATAATGTATCATGTTCTACTGTAGGTGCTCTCAACATCATGAACTTTGTGTATGGTTAGTATTTTTGAATTCAGATAACTGCTAACTTGATTCTCCATCTTTCTTCCCACTTCAGAGAGAAGGAGGAGGGCCACCAGCTCCACCAGGAGGCCTGGGAGCGCCACCAGTGCCGGAAGGAGCTTCGCGTCCGCAACCAGAACGCCCACGAGGGCCGTCCCGAGGAGACCTTCTTTAGCCGCCTTGACTCCAGCTTGAAGAAGAACACAGCCTTCGTCAAGAAGCTGCGCACGCTCACCGAACAGCAGCGCGATGCCCTCTCCAACGACTTTGGCTCGCTCAACCTCAGCAAGTACATCGGCGAGGCGGTGGGCTCTGTGGTGGAGGCCAAGCTGAAGATCTCTGACGTGGGCTGCGCCGTGCACCTGTGCTCCCTCTTCCACCAGCGCTACGCTGAATTCGCCCCACTGCTCCTCCAGGCCTGGAAAAGGCACTTTGAGGCGCGCAAGGAAGAGAAGGCACCCAACGTGAGCAAGCTGCGCACCGACCTGCGCTTCATCGCAGAGCTCACCATCGTAGGCCTGTTCACCGACAAGGAGGGCCTGTCGCTCATCTACGAGCAGCTGAAGAGCATCATCGGGACGGACCGCGAGACACACACGCATGTGTCAGTGGTCATCAGCTTCTGTAAGCACTGCGGGGACGACATTGCGGGCCTGGTGCCTCGCAAGGTGAAGGCTGCACGGGAGAAGTTTGGCCTGGCCTTCCCTCCCAGCGAGATCATTAACACGGAGAAGCAGCAGCCCTTTCAGAACCTTCTGAGGGAGTACTTCACCTCGCTCACCAAGCACCTGAAGAAGGACCACCGCGAGCTGCAGAACATTGAGAGGCAGAACAGGTGATGGGGTCAAGGTTACTTGGAGAAACTTTACTTGGAGGAACTTTTCTACATGACCTATCTCACTTCTTCTCTTGTATTATTGATTTCAGTGTAATACTCCTGCCACAGTACATGACGATTTGCCATTTTGAGTAACATGCTAAATGTGTTTGAGTCTACATACTGACAGCTCCATGTTTTTTCTCCCTCCAGGCGTATCCTCCACTCCAAAGGGGAGCTGAGTGAGGACAGGCACAAGCAGCATGAGGAGTTTGCCACGTCCTACCAGAAGCTGCTGGCTAACACCCAGTCTCTGGCTGACTTTCTGGATGAGAACATGCCAGAGCTTCCACTGGACAAGACTGTGCAGGAAGGTAAAGAGTAACAACCCTTGTATACTGTTTATTACTTTGTTATAGGGACAATGTAAAGACTGAGCTTTTTGTTGTACTTTTGGGTGATTTGTGTTATAAAGCCACATTGTTATCATATTTTATTGCTGTTGGTTATATGTAGCCTACAGCCTTTGGTGTCAGTGTGTATCTAGCCATCTTCTCTCCTCTCTGTGTGATAGAGCACGGCCCTGGCATTGACATCTTCACCCCTGGGAAGCCCGGGGAGTATGACCTGGAGGGGGGCATCTGGGAGGACGAGGATGCCAGGAACTTCTACGAGAACATGGTGGACCTGAAGGCCTTCGTCCCCGCCATCCTGTTCAAAGATAACGAGAAGTGCAAGGACAAAGAGGAGGCTGCTGCTAAAGGTGCAGCCACCTACACATATGCACGCATGGAGACTCACACAGACACTCACGCTGTCTAACTGAGCCTGCTCTTGTTGCTGTGTCCTTTCCTCAGAGGCTAAAGAGGCTGCGGCCACCACAGAGGAGTTGGAGTTGGAGCTCGAGGCTCTAGACATCGCTGATGACCCTCTGGAGCTGGATGGACCTGACGAGGCAGAGAACGAGGCAGAGCTCGCCAAAAAACTGTTGGACGAGCAAGGTAAAGATGAAGGTATTCTCTATCCACGCACCAGCCACCAAGCAGCACACACCACCCAGCGCTTTGCACACCCAGCTTTCCATTTTGACAAAGACAACAAGAGGGCGGTAATAATCTAATATCTACAACCTCTGGATAAAGGAACCATGTTGGTTATTGTCATGGACAGTGTCTTGGTGTTTGTGTGTCTTTTCCAGGGATCAAGTTAGGGTATGAGAGAGGTCAGGGAAACAGAGCTAGGGCCCACTCATGGGTGCTCAGGGCCAATCAACTAAACAGAGGTGTGTTGCTGAGCATGTGGAAACCAGACAGTCATTCACAAGGTTTCTAATATACCACATGTATCAACCCCGTTCCTAGGCTTATACCTATGCTATGGTATATGTTTCTGTCGGTGAGTGACTCTTAAGTTAGCTAAGGAGATATTTGGAGCATGACTTTGCTCTATACATGTTTGACTGTGTCCTCCCTGTTTCTGTATGAAGAACAAGAGGATGAGGAGGCAAGCACCGGGTCCCACCTGAAGCTCATTGTGGACGCCTTCATCCAGCAGCTTCCCAACTGTGTCAACAGAGACCTCATAGACAAGGCAAGGAGAGAACACACACCTTCAGCATACCAGAAGGATGTATTCCCAGCTTGACAATTTGAGTTTAGCCACAAAGGCAACGGTTCACAGTGAAATATGGTACTAAGTATACAGTTGTGCAGTGAATTAGTCTGACTGTAGGTGTGTTTGTTCACAGGCTGCCATGGATTTCTGCATGAACATGAACACAAAGTCAAACAGGAGGAAGCTGGTCCGAGCTCTCTTCACCGTTCCCAGACAAAGGTACCACACATACCATAAAGCAGATAGTTAATTTGGAAGGATTTGATCAGGAAGCTGGTACGGAATCTCTTCACCGTTCCCTGACAAAGCACCCACGCATGCACATGCAGATAGTTAATTTGGAAGGATTTGATCATGTATTGATTTGTGTGGGAATAAGTGTTTTTTTCCCCTCTCCCTTTTTCCCCACTAGGTGGTGCTGTTGCTCCTCATTTAATTTGAAATGGCATAAAGGAAGTTAATGGTACTTATGCTATTGTAAAGCTCATGGTTGTATTGTGTTCGTCCAGGTTGGATCTGCTGCCCTTTTACTCCCGTCTGGTGGCCACCCTTCACCCCTGCATGTCAGATGTGGCCGATGACCTGTGCTCCATACTCAAAGGAGACTTCAGGTTTCATGTAGGTCCCAAGACTTTACCTCAGCTACTAACACCTTCCTCGTTGTGTCTTTCATACAGAACCACTGTCTCTAATAGGACCTATACTGAAGGAAACAAACAGTTTTGAATGAGTTTTCAATACACAATGCTTGTTGTGTTTCCTTGTAGATCCGGAAGAAGGACCAGATCAACATTGAAACAAAAAATAAAACTGTGAGGTTTATCGGGGAGCTGGCCAAGTTCAAGTTGTTCTCAAAAACGGACACTCTGCATTGTCTGAAGGTAGGGGGTGCATCTCTCTCACCAGGAAGCTGTGCTATCATTAGCTAGGTTCCCATCCAATTAGCGACACATATTCATGCAACTCTTCTAAAATCTGCATGAAAACAATATTCACATTTTCACACCATTTTCATGTACCAAATAAAAGCAGGAGTTCAATGTTTCCATTTCATTTTTACCTCTACCAATAGTTTTGTCACAAACTGTTGCTATAAATAGGTAACTTGCCCAATCTGGTTTTGGCACATGCTCTAGATAAGTTTGCTGATAACGTGGACATGGGTAGGTTATAAGTTATATGGATAAGAGCAATATAATTAAGCAATAAAGTACAAGGAGGTGTGGTACAGTGGGGCAAAAAAGTATTTAGTCAGCCACCAATTGCAAGTTCTCCCACTTAAAAAGATGAGAGAGGCCTGTAATTTTCATCATAGGTACACTTCAACTATGACAGACAGAATGAGAGGCTCCTCTGTCCTCCACTCGTTACCTGTATTAATGGCACCTGTTTGAACTTGTTACCAGTATAAAAGACACCTGTCCACAACCTCAAACAGTCACACTCCAAACTCCACTATGGCCAAGACCAAAGAGCTGTCAAAGGACACCAGAAACCAAATTGTAGACCTGCACCAGGCTGGGAAGACTGAATCTGCAATAGGTAAGCAGCTTGGTTTGAAGAAATCAACTGTGGGAGCAATTATTATGAATTGGAAGATATACAAGACCACTGATAATCTCCCTCGATCTGGGGCTCCACGCAAGATCTAACCCCGTGGGGTCAAAATGATGACAAGAACGGTGAGCAAAAATCCCAGAACCACACGGGGGGACCTAGTGAATGACCTGCAGAGAGCTGGGACCAAAGTAACAAAGCCTACCATCAGTAACACACTATGCCGCCAGGGACTCAAATCCTGCAGTGCCATATGTGTCCCCATGCTTAAGCCAGTACATGTCCAGGCCCGTCTGAAGGTTGTTAGAGAGCATTTGGATGATCCAGAAGAAGATTGGGAGAATGTCATATGGTCAGATGAAACCAAAATATAACTTTTTGGTGAAAACTCAACTTGTCGTGTTTGGAGGACAAAGAATGCTGAGTTGCATCTAAAGAACACCATACCTACTGTGAAGCATGGGAGTGGAAACATCATGCTTTGGGGCTGTTTTTCTGCAAAGGGACCAGGACGACTGATCCGTGAAAAGGCCTCTGTCATTGCCAGCAAAGGGTATATAACAAAGTATTGAGATAAACTTTTGTTATTGACCAAATACTTATTTTCCACCATAATTTGCAAATAAATTCATAAAAAAAATTCTGGATTTTTGTCTGCCATAGTTGAAGTGTACCTATGATGAAAATTACAGGCCTCTCTCATCTTTTTAAGTGGGAGAACTTGCACAATTGGTGGCTGACTAAATACTTTTTTGCCCCACTGTATATGGCCATTATACCACAGTCTAAGGACTGTTCTTAGGCACTACGCATCCTTGCTATTATAAACTGGTTACCAACTTAATTAGAGCAGTAAAAATACATGTTTTGTCATACCTGTGGTATATGGTCTGAAATACCACTGCTGTCAGCCAATCAGCATTCAGGGCTCGAACCACTCAGTTTATAATTTGATAATTGGTAGCCATGCATCAATCATCATGTCACCAGCATTCAAATAACACCTTCGAAGCTCATCACCACCCATCACTTAACCACCATGAAGTTCTTCAGAACTTATTTCATCTGCCTATAAACTCTTTGTACATTTCCATGTCGTAGTGGTGGTACAATTTAGCATATCTCGTGACTCCAAATTTACATCAACACGATGGTTTATTATATCAGTATTTGTGCATTAAGGAGTTTTCACTGCAACTCTCACATAATTAGTTTTACCTACACAAAATGACAAATTCTTGTCGACATTTCTGAAATTGTATTGACACTTCCTGTTTCCGTCACAACTGTCGTCATAAAAAAAAAATACATGACTTCACTTGCATAAAAACTGTGGATGGAAACGTGATTACTGTTACAATTATTGTATTACACTGTCATCATCATGTTACTGTGTGTGTGTGTATGTTCTACAGATGCTGTTGTCAGACTTCTCCCATCACCACATAGAGATGGCCTGCACCCTGCTGGAGACCAGTGGACGCTTCCTCTTCAGATCCCCCGACTCCCACCTCCGGACCAGCGTCCTTCTGGTACGCACGCACACGCACACACGGCAATGAACGCACGTACGTGTGCAACACAGGAGGTTGGTGGGACCTTAATTGGGGAGAACGGGCTCGTGGTAATGACTGGAGCGGAACAGGTGGATTGTTTTTCAAATCCAGGTGTTTGATGCCGTTCCATTTGCTCCGTTCCAGCCGTTATTATGAGCCGTCCTCCCCTCGGCAGCCTCCACGAGTGTACAAGCAAACACACACACACCTATCAAACACTGTACTGGAATTCCCCTAAGGTTGTGGAGTGCATCCAGAGTCCCGGAGAGAGACCTGCTTTGGCCTCCCTAACTGGTGCCAAAATCCAGGGTTAAATCTGGTTTATAGAGCTCTATTAATCCAGCTTTATTGTTAAATTGCTTTTGGACGAGGTTATTCATGTCGCATGCACAGCTGCCATATTTACTAGCTTACGTTTGGCAAGATAATAAGACCACGTGCCTTTTTGAGGGCTTTTAGCTGTGTTCTGGGCTATATTGAATGACTCAGTTGTTTTTGTATGTTTGCGTGTCTCAGGAGCAAATGATGCGTAAGAAGCAGGCGCAGCACCTGGATGCTCGCTACGTGACCATGGTGGAGAATGCCTACTACTACTGCAACCCCCCGCCCATGGAGAAGACTGTCAGGAAGAAGAGGCCCCCGCTGCAGGAGTACATCCGCAAACTGCTCTACAAGGACCTCTCCAAGGTCACCACGGAGAAGGTATGAAGATTATTACATTTGAGTTAGAGTTCGTGCATTCATCTTAAGATACAGTGAGCTCCAAAAGCTTTGAGGTTAAAGTGCAGACTGTCGGCTATAATTTGAGGGTATTTTGATCCATATCGGGTGAACCGTTTAGAAATGACAGCAGTTTGTACATAATCCCTTCATTTTAGGGGACCAAAGGTATTGGGTCAAATTCACTATGTGTATTAAAATAGTGCAAAGTATTTGATCCCATGTTCCTGGCACACAATGACTGTACAAACTTGTTGGATGCGTCTGCTGTGTTTCAGATTATTTTGTGCCAAATAGAAATGAATGGTAAATCATTTATTGTGTCATTTTGGAGTCATTTTTATTGTAAATAAGAATAGAATGTGTTTCTAAACACTTCTACATTAATGTGGATGCTACCATGGTTACGGATAATCCTGAATTAATCGTAATGAGTGTGATGAGTACAGATGCACAAATATCATACCCCCCAAGACATGCTAACATCTCACAATTACAATAACAGTGGAGGTTAGCATTTTTTTAGGGGGACTATGATATATAGGCCTCTGCAACTTTCTGTGGCCTCAGCAGTCTAAAGTGCCTGAGGCGTCACTAAAGACCAGGTTCGATCCCAGGCTGGGTTACCACCGGCCGTGACCGGGAGTCCCATAGGGCGGCGCACAATTGGCCCAGCGTCATCCGGGTTAGGGGAGGGTTTGGCCGGGGTGGCTTTACTTGGCTTATCACATTCTAGTGACTCCTTGTGGTGGGCCGGGCGCCTGCAGGCTGACTTCGGTCGTCAGTTGAACAGTGTTTCCTCCGACACGTTGGTGCAGCTGGCTTCCGGGTTAAGCGGGTGGGTGTTAATGAGCGTGGTCTGGCGGGCCGTGTTTCGGAGGACGCATGACTTGACTATCGTCTCTCCCAAGCCCGTTGGGGAGTTGCAGCGATAAGACAAGATCATAATTGGATATCACGAAAAAGAGGGTAAAAAATAAAAATATGAAACTTTCTGTGAAACGCTCTCGATACTTTGTAGAGTCCATGCCGTGACAAATTGAGGCTGCTTTGAGGCCAAAAGGGGGTGTAACTCAATATTAGGAAGGTGCTGCTTTCAGACTCGTATTATACTGCTCTATTTATACACTTGCCCCCCATCCTCCCCTTCCCCAATATACATGTAAATATTGAACAATAAATGGTGCCTTCTTGTATTATACTTATGCTAAAATGTATTCTATTCTACAGCCATTTACTTTATGTTCGTGTTCTTTTATTATTTCTTATTCTTGTTGCATTTCTCGAGAAGTAACCTGCAAGTTGGCATTTAGTTGGACGATGTATACCATGCGTATGCCGTACATACGACTAATAAAACTTGAAACTAGTAAGGGAGGGAAAAAGTAAAGTGCAAGTGTTAGTTCATGGTGCCTCATTTATACAGTCACTAGCTTATGCATATTCATCACAACACTATTGAGAGATATGAGGGGAAAAAGTGTTGTGATTTCACCCCCCGACCCCCCCTCCAACCCTGATTAGTCTGGAATTTCTTTAACATACAAAACCACAACAGAAGTATCACAAACACCTGCCAATTATCATCTTACCTTCTCGTTCTCCGCTTCCTTGTCTCCCTCGTTTCCGTCCTCTTCTCTCCTCTCTCCCCTAGGTGTTGAGGCAGATGCGTAAACTCCCCTGGCAGGACCCAGAGTCTAAAGGCTACCTGATCTGCTGCATGGTCAACATCTGGAATGTCAAGTACAACAGCATCCACTGTGTGGCCAACCTGCTGGCCGGCCTTGTGGCCTACCAGGAGGACGTGGGCATCCACGTGGTGGACGGGGTCCTGGAGGACATCCGCCTGGGAATGGAGGTGAGCACCATGGGAGGGGTGGTAAGGGGAAGGCAAGCCCAGGGTGGTGAGCAGTTTCTGGGATTGGAGGTGAGGACCGGGGAAGGGGATCTTGTTATGTGAAGAGTCCTAGCAAGAGAAATTGATGGTACGTTTCTTATGACTTGAATGATTGATTGTTGAGGCTACGTGTTGTGTACCGTGTGAACAGGCTGAATGTTAGGTTCTTGTGGGTAAGGTCTTCCTGGGGCTTCATATTTATGGTGTTTCAGAGCACGGAGGCACTCAACTTCAAAACCTCTCTGACATTCCATCTCACCTGCTTTCTCTCTCACTCTCATCTCTGTCTATCCATCTCACCCACTTTTCTCCTCTACCCCCCCCCCCCAATGTCGCTCCTTCTCCCCCTCTCCTTTGCAGGTGAACCAGCCCAAGTTCAACCAGCGTCGGATCAGCAGTGCCAAGTTTCTGGGGGAGCTCTACAACTACCGCATGGTGGAGTCAGCGGTCATCTTCCGCACCCTCTTCTCCTTCATCTCGTTCGGGGTGAACCCGGATGGCGGCCCCAGCCCCCTGGACCCCCCCGAGCACCTGTTCCGCATTCGCATGGTCTGCACCCTGCTGGACACCTGCGGACAGTACTTTGACCGCGGCTCCAGCAAGAGGAAGCTGGACTGCTTCCTCATCTACTTCCAGGTCAGTCGGTTAGACCGTTTGACCTCTCCTTATTTCACTCCTCTCAGCCTCTGTCTCTCGCTCTCTTACTCTTTCTTTCCTTTAAGAAGCATTTTGATACTGTTGTGACATAATGTCAATTACATTCATTTATTACAAGACTGTCCCTAAACTCTGATGTGGTGTTGTCTGTCCTCCAGAGGTATATCTGGTGGAAGAAGAGTGTGGAGGTGTGGAGTGCAGAGCACCAGTTCCCCATCGACATTGACTACATGATCAGTGACACCCTGGAGCTGCTCCGACCAAAGATGAGGCTCTGTATCTCCCTGGAAGACTCCGCACGACAGGTCACCGAGCTGGAGAGGGAGTTCCTCGTTAAACTGGGTAAGAGACCGAGAGAGATTGGAACTCGTGCATAAGGGCACACACACACACACATGTACGCACACGACAACAAGGTTGTTAAAGATCCTTGTCATACGTCAGTCCCCCAGATGTGTGTGTGTGCCTGCAAGCCTCAGAAATGTATTTGTGTTTCTGTAGCAACTAGCTCCATGGGTTGGCCCAGTCCTGCTCTCTGTCCTCCCTGCTGAGCAACATTCCCATGTGTGTAGGAGGGTGCTTCAGCTCTGGGCACTCTGTCTGTCAGACAGGTCTAATTCCCTCATAATAACACACATACCTGGCCCTCTCACACACAAACACACAGCAGCCAGACCTGCCTCTGCTGTAGACTGCCACTTAAAAACACTCACTCTTAAGTCAAGACGAGTACATATTTTCTGAAATAAGGGGAATATTAATCAATACATGAGTAACACCCCAATGACATGATATGTGAATATATCGTTGCCCTATTGCACCTGCTGTTCTAATGTGGCACAATACTGAAAGTGTTTCTTTAGCTGAAATGCTCATTTGTAGTGCTCTCTGAACAGTTGATCAATATCTGATGGAGAGCAAAGAGATGCACAGAGATAAAAACACAATCAAGAGACAGACAGGATGTAGATAATGAAATACCCTGAGAGACTTAGAGGAGGAAGAGGGAAGCATTCCTTTTGCAGGTGTAATGGACAGTCAACAAGCACAGCACTTATACAAATGACTGATGATTGGCTGAGAGAAACTGATGATAAAATGATTGTGGGGGCTGTTCTTGTTAGACTTCAGTGCAGCTTTTGACATTATCGATCATAGTATGCTGCAGGAAAAACGTATGTGTTATGGCTTTACACCCCCTGCTATAATGTGGGTAAAGAGTTCCTACTTCTAACAAAACACACAGGGTGTTCTTTAATGGAAGCCTCTCAAATATAATAGAATCAGGAATTCCCCAGGGTAGCTGTTTAGGCCCCTTGCTTTAATTTTTTTTTTTACTAACGACATGCCACTGACTTGAGTAAAGCCCGTGTCTATGAATGCGGATGACTCAACACAAAAACGTCAGCTACTACAGCGACTGAAATGACTGCAACACTCAACAAATTGCTGCAGTTAGAGTGGGTGGCAAGGAATAAGTTAGCCCTAAATATTTCTAAAACTAAAAGCATTGTATTTGGAACAAAACACTCACTAAACCTTAAACCTCAACAAAATCTTGTAATAAATCATGTGGAAATTGAGCAAGTCGAGATGACTAAACTGCTTGGAGTAACCCTAGATTGTAAACTGTAATGGTCCAAACATATTGATGCGGTAGTAGCTAATATGGGGAGAATGCTGTCTGTCTAAACTACTGGCACACAGTTCGGACACCCATGCATACCCCACGAGACATGCCTAAGAGGTCTCTTCACAGTCCCCAAGTCCAGAACAGACTATGGGAGGCACACAGTACTACATGGAACTTTATTCTAGATCAAGTAACTGATGTAAAATGTGATTTTAAAAACACCTTATGTGGGGGCTGTGAAGCAACACAAACATTGGCGCAGACACATGCGTACACACACAGGATAACATACGCACTATACATACACATGGATTTAGTACTGTAGATATGTGGTAGTGGTGGAGTAGGGGCCCGAGGGCACACAGTTTGATGTGAATGTATTGTATGTTTTTAAAATTGTATAAACTGCCTTAATTTTGCTGGAACCCAGGAAGAGTAGCTGCTGCCTTGGCAGCAGCTAATGGGGATCCATAATAAATACAAATACAAATATATCCTGACTCACAGAACAAGTAGTCAGCAGTATTAACACACAATGAGCATTGTTCAAGGTTTCAAGGTGTTGACATGGAATGTGAGAGAACACTTTCGAAAACCCTGTGCGTGCGCGTGTGTGTGCGTGTCTGTCTGTACTGTGTGTGTTCTGAGTGATTGATGAGGGTGACATAAGCCACAGGCTGTACAGTGGCCTCATTGTTGCACCTTTCATCCTTTAACCAAGATAAGGCAACGAAGGCATTCCTCTGCCTGTGTTGAACCTCGCTTAACTAAGTTCTACTGCTTAGCAGCGTCTCTTAACGACACACCTATCTGCTCCTCTACTGCTCTCAGCTCGTCAGGCTTCTGAAGTTATATTCGTGGTCTCAAAGCACTGTGTTGAAGCACCTGTTTTAGTTTCACCGTGAACGTCACAGTGACTTGTATTTCTTGCAATGACTTGCTTTTCCTGCAGTTTCACTTCCTATTTCTAAACGGGCTTGTCGTTTGCGTCAATCTGTCCTCGCCCCTGGACGTACTTCAAGTAGTTTAGGATATTATCTGTGGTAAATGTCTATGCTTTGTGTATAATCTGATTTAGTATGGAAAGAGCCAGGGTGTAAAGCCTGTTCAGAACATGGAGCGGTGGCTCACGAGAGGAGCTTGTTTCCAAGGACTGTAAATCAATGACTAATATGCAAATGATTTAGCGTTTTCTCTTGATTTCTTGCTTCGAGACTTAGTCTCGCGACCTGACGTTGCGCCGTTCCAATAAAGGTGTGTGTGTGTGTGTGTGCGCATACGTTTGTGCCCTGCAGGACTGGCCATGGATGGGCAGAAGGACGGCCGGCCCTCCAGTGCCATGGGGAGCGAAGGCGAGGCTCTAGACGAGGATGACGATGATGACGACGAAGAGGGAGGGGCGGACACAGAGGAACAGTCTGGCAATGAGAGCGAGATGAACGAGCCAGAGGAAGAAGTGATTCTGTCAATCTTTTATTCATGGGCATCAGACCATTCATTGCACGTCTAAGACACAAGTCTCTCATAATAGGTGGATACTAGGTCACTCACTCATTCACTCATCCCTATAGTTTCGTAGGGTCAAACTGAGGACAGAAGCCCAGTCCTAAGCAGGATACTGTATAAGAAAGTGGGTCATCTTGTGCGTCTAGAGTGATGTGTTGACACCACGGTCAGAAAAGCATGACGGGTCAATCTTCTGTAATTCTTTGTTCCTCCTTCATAAATCAACTCTATCATGCCAGGCCTACCCCTCCCTAGCTCTCCTGGTTTAGTGTTTGTTTTTCTACCTTCCACAAGCTAGCACACAATCACCCCCCCCCATCTAAGAACCCGCTGTGTGTTCCAGGAAGGGTCTGAGAATGAGGAAGAGGAGCGGGAGGAAGAGGAGGAGGAGAACACCGACTATCTGACCGACTCCAACAAGGAGAACGAGACAGACGAGGAGAACAATGTAAGAAGATGTCATGGAGGGAGGGAGGGGGAGAGAGGTTATTGTGTTGCTGACGGTCTTGCCCTGTAGGAGGTGACCATCCGTGGTGGCGGTCTGAAGCATGTGGCATGTGCTGAGGATGAGGACTTCATCCAGGCTCTGGACAAGATGATGCTGGAGAACCTGCAGGTACAGTATCTCGCCTATTCTCTCAGTTCACCATGTCTGTACTACTTTAGTTAAATAAATGGGTATTAACAGGGGTGGTGTCTGCGTGTGTGTGTAGCAGCGGAGCGGGGAGGCGGTGAAGGTGCACCAGTTGGACGTGGCCATCCCCCTGCAGCTGAAGAGCCAGCTGAAGAAAGGTCCTGGCGGACCCGTCTGCTCTGGAGAGGGGGACGCAGACATCTCAGACACCATGCAGTTTGTCATGCTCACACGGAAGGGCAACAAGCAGCAGGTACACACACACACACACACACACACACAGTAAAGATCACACACACTGAGTATGGACGCACACACACACAAACTTGTTTAGGTCTTCTTCGCTGTGAGCTCAGTTAGATCCCTCCACAGAATCAGCACTGTCAGACAGACCCAGCGATAATACTGACTCTTAACTGTGTGTGTGTGTCTGTGTGTCTCTCTGTGTGTGTGTGTGTGTGTGTGTGTGTATTTAGGCCCAGTCCGCGGGTGGAATGTAAGGTTTTGGGGTAGAGATGACAAGCTCTTGTACTGTAGTAGGGTCAGGGTGTGTCCACAGTCTCTGCCCAGACAATCAAGACGTTAAAGTAGAGCTCACTAAACTCAGTCCACTACACCTCCAGCAACTACATTTACCGGATTACAAACGCTATGTAAACATTACGTTTTGACCAAATAACAGTACCGGTTACAGACGGTCTTTGTTGATATAAAATTAAGCTATATAAATGACTTCATGCATTATAAATGACATGTCTCCATACTCCCCCATGGTAAACACAATATCCTCTCCTGTAGTGTGTTTCCTGAGGTGAGAATAAAGGGGTTCAGTGTGTGTTAGTCAGCGTCACAGCTTCTCTATGTGACGTACCTGGACCCCTCCCTGTCAGACACGTTCACTGCATTCCTCTGTCAGCTCCACACCATGGGAGTGGCCCTCCCTTTCTCTGCTGCCTGGGCCTTCGTCCGGGAAACACGTTTAGGTTTTAGGTCAAGTAGGGATCCCAGGGAACGTTGTCAAAGGTTGAATAGTAAACCAGGAGAGCATGTTTCTGCAGTGTGAATACTGAGCCCCGGTCCCGTTGTCTGCCTACAGCATGAGATGTCCTTCTTGCTCCTTATCAACCCTTAATGTACCTGTTTCAGATCTCCTAACTGCAGTGGAAGATCTTGAATGTGTGTCTGTTTTGTCTCTTGTTTTCCAGTTTAAGATCCTGAACGTGCCTTTATCCTCCCACCTGGCTGCCAACCACTTCAACCACCAGCAGGCGGAGCAGGAGGAGAGGATGAGGATGAAGAAGCTCACTCTGGACATCAACGAGAGACAGGAGCAAGAGGACTACCAAGGTATTATGTAGGGTGTCCACTCACTCGGAGCGGGTGAAAACACGCTTTGGTGACCAAATGTAACTTCCTTATGTCATAAAATACATTTCACCAAGACAAATAGAATTATTCGCGTTCTGAATCATTCAGGATGGTCTTTCTCGAACATATCACTGGCGTTCTATGCAAAATGTCGGATTTCGTAACCTAATACAGCCGACAGTAAACAAACAGTCGCCACTAGCCGGCCTCCGCCCAGCACCCTGCCCTGATACTTAATCACTGTTACTGGCTGGCTACCACCCAGTACTCTACCCTTAACCTTAGAGACTGCTGCCCTATGTACATAGTCATTGAACACTGGTCACTTTAATAATGTTTACATACTGTTTTACCAACTTTATATTTACATACTGTATTCTAGTCATGACTCATCCTATATAACTGCGGCTGTACACCTTTTCTATTCATATACTGTCTATACACACCATTTCTATATATACACATACATACATACTGCCAGTCAAAAGTTTGGACACCTACTTATTCAAGAGTTTTTCTTTATTTTGACTATTTTCTACATTGTAGAATAACAGTGAAGACATCAGAACTATGAACACGTGGAATCATGTAGTAACCAAAAAAAGTGTTCAACATATCAAAATATATTTTATATTTGAGATTCTTCAGGGTAGCCACCCTTTGCCTTGATGACAACTTTACACACTTGGCATTCTCTCAACCAGCTTCATGTTTCTGCGGGTTGCAAAAGGGCTAAATCAGCATGACACGAGCTGAATTAAATGTAAAGGGCTTTGAGAATAGAACGCTTGGTATATGCTCAGTGCTCCGTTGACATTTCCCAGAGATACGCTTGTTTTTGTGTGAAATCTTCTCAATGAAAAAGCGTATAATATAAAAATACGTATACTTAAATATGAAAATACTATATATGTCATGTCTCAAAACCGATATCCATCTTACCTCTATTGTTTTATGTCCTGGCGGTTCAAAATAAATAAATAAAAATGACGAGTTCAATGGGAAAGTGAGCCTGTCAGGAGCAGGAGCCTTAATACTTTCACAGAATCCTCCCAGCTTGACGCCATGCAATTGTCCTGACTTTTGCCCGCGTTTCTTCTCACACCTCCATTGGTTTTTAGTTCTGTCCATCCTACAAGAGTTAACTCTCAACTTTTGGAACGGGTTACGATAAGAGACATCAGGCTTGGACAATTGGTTTTCGTAGAGGAGTGTCTACACAGCAGTATTTTACACATTGGTCAAAATATGTGTTTTTGATTGAAAAGTACTAGTAAGAAGAGGGACAGATGGAGAATGAGGCATGCATTAAGGGAAAGAAATGGGGAGTGTGTTTGAGAGATGACGAGAGAAAGTAGCAGGAGTACTACCAACATTCCACATGCCTACACTTTGTTGGTTTGTGTAGCATGGTGTTAACATTGTTGGTTTGTGTTGCCTTGGTTTGTGTAGCACTGTCTTAAATTCTCTTGGTTCGTGTAGCATTGTGTTAACCTTCTTGGTTATTATGTAGAAATGATGGCGTCTCTGGCCCAGCGGCCCGCTCCTGCCAACACCAACCGGGAGCGGCGGCCGCGCTACCAACACCCCAAAGGGGCACCCAACGCCGACCTCATCTTCAAGACCGGAGGAAGGTGAGACTCGCTCCTCAACTTACCTACCGACTACTCTCTCACACACACACACACACACCACCAGGGACAGGAATTAACAGCAGACCACCAGCCAAATGATGGTAGAAATAGGGTTGGCATTAGAATGGGATCCTGTTCGAAGGACGTGGTGCTTGTCAACTTACTGACTCTCCCTCCTTGTTCTCTGCACCTGAACAGAAAGCAGGAAACAAAGCAGGAGAGAATTGAAAGGCACGAAAAGCGTGACAGACAAGAGAGGCAAGAGAAACACGAGTGAAAGGACAGATATGAGGGCCAGGAGGATAGGGCCAGCCAGCTCAGCCGGACACGCTACTGACAGACTCTGCACTCAGGCCTGCTTATGTTAAGACGGGAAAGGGTTTTAATGTCTCCCAACTGTCAAACCATATTTTGTTGGCGTATGATCACTCTGATCAGAGACAGATTTGTCCCCCTTTTATTTTTGCACTGTGAAAGAAACTATATCTTAAATGCTGTAAAGATTGCTTTCTATTTTTGGAAATAAAGATTGCATGAACTTTCTATTTTCATCAGAACAGAAATAGTTTGTGGTTCTTTGTCCTCCTCATATTTGTCTTGGAAAAGTGACTAAAGAATTCAGAAAGGAGATCTTTAGATCCGGGGCAACATCACGCATCATATTCATACCTAACATACATTTGACAGATGCTTATTTATTTTTTATATTTTTTATTTCACCTTTATTTAACCAGGTAGGCTAGTTGAGAACAAGTTCTCATTTACAACTGCGACCTGGCCAAGATAAAGCATAGCAGTGTGAACAGACAGCAACACAGAGTTACACATAGAGTAAACAATAAACAAGTCAATAACACAGTAGAAAAAAAGGAGAGTCTATATACATTGTGTGCAAAAGGCATGAGGAGCTAGGCGAATAATTACAATTTTGCAGATTAACACTGGAGTGATAAATGATCAGATGGTCATGTGCAGGTAGAGATATTGGTGTGCAAAAGAGCAGAAAAGTAAATAAATATAAACAGTATGGGGATGAGGTAGGTAAATTGGGTGGGCTATTTACCGATGGACTATGTACAGCTGCAGCGATCGGTTAGCTGCTCAGATAGCAGATGTTTAAAGTTGGTGAGGGAGATAAAAGTCTCCAACTTCAACGATTTTTGCAATTCGTTCCAGTCACAGGCAGCAGAGAACTGGAAGGAAATGATACTGATGGCAATGTACACACTGATGTTTTTGATGAATAACAAAACTTTATTTTGGATTGTCACTCACAATTCCATTTTCTTACGAACAGACGCTAGACCATCGCAACCTATGGATGGAAGGAGCTGCAGTAATGATGGTACTGAAGGAGTGAACGGGGATGGATATTGGGGTAGGAGGTTGAGGGAGGGATGGGTGGAGAAAAGGGGGTGGATGTTTTGGGGATTTGAGGAGGGGATAAATATTACAGTGAGTGTTCTGGAAGACAGCTACTGCAGTAAAAGCCCTGCTCTGTCCCCTAGGAGATGCTGATTGGAGTCTAGCTGAGGGAGCGAGCGAATGAGAGAGCGAGAGAGGGCGAGCGGACCATCGGTCTCGCCTGAGCAGGGAGTGAGTCCGCCAGCCGCCCACTGACGCAAGCGCAGACTCCCACACCTAACCCCGCCGCCGGAAGAAGAGAAAGAGAAAGGGCATCAACGAGGAGTGGGGAAGAGGGGCGCACCCCCTTCATCCAGCTAAGGCGTTCCAGAGAACACCCCTTCCTTTCTGTGCGTCGCCCGGGACGACACCAGCACAGCAGCACAAACACCCACCCCGTCTCAACAAGAGAATGAACCAAAAGATGAATGAAAGAGCGACTGACCAGCTGACGGACGGACGTATGTACGGACAGACAGACGCGGACGCAGACAAACAGACGCGCGGACAGCTAGGCAGCAGGACAAGGGACCACAGTCGTCTTCTCTTCGCTCCCGTGCCGGATGAGGATATGGTGTGCAAGGGCTCACAAGAGGAGGAGAAGGGACAGAATGTGTGTGAAAGCAAAGGGGACGGGTGAGGGTGGGCCGTCTTTGGAGATGGACTGTGCTTCTCTTACTAGGAACAGATCTGTCATTCAGTCTTTTTATCTCTTTATCTAGCTAAATCACACACTGTTCAAAGGCAGCTTCGAGAGGGGTATGGAGGAGGAGGAGAGGGAGCACAGACGGGTCACCACTACTAAATGACTTGATAAACAAGGGAACAAGGAGGACAAGATTATGTACAGAAAGGCGTGGTTGCTTGTGTGTGAGGAAGGGTTGCAGATAGATGTAGGATCTTAATTTGAGCCAGTTTGCTACAGCAGGACAATAATCCTGCAGCAATAGGAAATGTGGATTATGATTAGTGGATATTTTTGTAGGGTACATTGTTGATACATTTTTGTAAGGGAAAATCAAGTCTGAAATTTCTAAGTGGAAATTACAAACTTCAGAAGCCTTTTTAAACCTCATACACTAAAAGTTTTAAAATGTCCCGCATTGCAGCAACAGTTCTCCTGCAACAGGGTGATCAGATTAAGATCCTGCATCTGTACCATAGAGATGGTTTGCTCCTCCTAACCCTGTTGGAAATGGAACACCTTGTCACAGTGACGACCCTGACCCGGAGGCGGGTACGAGACCAGTGTTGACTGACCAGCGTTTCATCATCAGAAATAAAATATAAGTGATGAATATAATACATATTCTTTATTTTTTCAGCATTTTGGCTTTCTAGATGTTTCCTTTATTTTCATGAAAAATCTATACTTTTTTTGAGGTGATATACAGGTTGTTGATTTGGAATTTGTGTGCCGTATTGTAGTTTTTGACAAATGGATAAGATTCTTATCTGTGCTCTTGCCTCCTGAGTCCTACTCAGTGATGATAACTTCTGTTTGATTATTTCTGTCTGTTGAATCTATAGATAGATAATCTGTACTCTACTGCATGGGCCTTTCTGCACCAGCTCTGTAAGCCAATTTCTGCCTGTTTCAGTAAAAGTGTCCGTTTGTGACTCACTCCTCTGGCTCGACTTCTTTACTGGGTCCATGATCTTTTTCCCACCCAGGGTTGGGTAGGTTACTGTCTAAATGTTATCTGTTAGTTACTAGTTACTTGTCCAAAATGGTAAAATGCTACTTTTGGATTGCCAAAACTCGGTAACGTAATCTGATTACAGTCAGTTACTTTTAAATTACTTTCCCCTTATAGGCATTAGAAGAAGACATACATGTATGTTACCAACATAACCACATCATTGCTGGGTAAATAATGTTAAAATGTACATAGCTGGCCATATATGGATATTCATTTTACTTTATGGGTTGGTTATGTAGGCTTCTTCTAAACCATCGCTTTCTACAACATATATGACTAAATGAATATCATCATTATAGTCACTCCAGTAAATGTTGTAACCCTTGACCTTCAAGAATAGGACTTGGAAATATGGAAGTATAGATTAGCCAAATTGTTTTACCTGAGCATAAAACGAATGCCATACGCTGCACTTGCTTTTGGCCTATTGTCTCCCTTTTTGTTGGTGACACTTTGATGTCTTGATCATATGCAGCTGTTTAAAGGGCAAATCCACAGATGAAACAATAACAAAAGAACCACCTCTGTTTTGTTAAAAAGCTGAGGGATGGGTCTGGAGAAATGTAATCACTCTCAGATTAATAGACAGAAAGAACTATGGACGAAAAGACTGACCATCCCTGATATCAAAAGTATTGTTTTAACAAACATTGGGAGAAAAACAAGCTTATATTTTGGGTTCTGATGGAGTACGACAGTTGATCTAAGCTCATGAGGCATTTATAAGTTACATTCTTCAAGAATCAATGGATATATATATATATATAATTTACATGTCAAAATATGGATGTAGCAACTACAGATTGCCCCTTTAAGTATATCAAAAGTATTCGAGTTTGAACATGTGTCCTTTTGGCCTATGGATTTTTTAAAAATGTACCAGCATGAATTAGATTCAGCAATAAAAGCCCCACTTTTATTCCATAGGCTGGGATCCGCACTGTGCAGCTGTTGCAAGAGCGCATTTTTCACTGGCTGACCACTGGTTTCAAAAACAACGATTGATAGACACCTTAAACTTCTTGAATTCAACCATTATTGGGTTCAAATACACATTTAGATTTGTGAACAGCCATCCACAACATCCACCATCCATGAGGCGCAAATAGCTAAATGAGAGATCAGCAGTGTGATTCACATCAATGCGCTATGTAGATATCAATAATAAGTGATATCCATATCGCCGTAGACTACACCACTGCTGTCATCCTTACCTCCAAGTGTTTATTCAAGTTGGATAATCTTTGTATGCCGACAGCAGCCGCACCATTGGAAGGAATATCTTGGACTGTAGCCTACAAAAGCCTATTCCTGCTCTTTTCCCGCGATCAATCAAACCCATGTGCTGTGTCATCATAGTGGTCTCTAACTTGTGTTCAGACTCGCTCAGGTGGAACAAACATAACTTTGCGCCATTTTTCAATGCTGATTTGAATGTCATTGAGAAAACAGGTGTCCAATATTTATTTTTTTGCAAACCTCCTTTCTGAATTTTAAAGTAATCCTCGAAGTAAAGCATCTTGTTTTTCAAAAGTATCTGTAATCTGATTACAATATTTTTTACTGGTAATGTACAATTACAGTTACCATTTTGTAATCCCTTACTCCCCAACCCTGGTCCCACCAATATGGCTGGGAGCCTTAGCTCCTCCATTGATGTACCTATGTGTGTATGAGAGGGAGTGCAAGACAGTATTAGGGGATCTGTGTGTAAGAGAAAGAGGTAGTATTGCACAGGGAGTGTGTGTGTTTGTTAGAGGGCACTCTTAAAGGGTTTTTCTGCTGCCTCTAATTACAGACCCTAACTAAACATGCTTATTTCCTCAATTCCTGCCTGCGTACCTCCCCTCAACACACACACGCTCCTTACCAAACCACAGCTTTAGTTGCCCTTGCTCACACTCCCAAAAAAGCCAATGCCCCAGATCTTCTTGGTCACACACACTCAGATACACACTTAGACCCATGTCCTATAGAGGGAAAGAAAGGCTCTCTGTTTTGGCTGGGTAAAGTGGTCTGAACTCTACAGTGTAGACAGCATACCCATGTGAAACTGGGAGCGGCCGTCCGCCGAGCAGAGAGAGAGTACACAGTGGGCTACAGCTCTCCAGTGAAATATTCTGTACGAAAGAAAGTATCTCAATAGTCTTACGTCTTCCTCTGTCATCCGATCTGAAAAAGGGACAAACAAAAACAATATTGAGACTTATGGGAAGTTTGACTGTCCAATTATTTCATCTTAGTGGCAGAAAGGGAGATAGGGAACTTTGGAATCATGACCTTCATGGATGGACAGTCAATGAAGTAATAGAATGAGGGCTTCGAGTGTAGGCTGAGGTGAGTTGATGCCCTGGAAAGCTTGTCTGTTTACTGTTCCATTAAAACCATGGTGAATTCCCAGGGAAGAGAAATCATTATAAACCATACACTGAGATTCTACTCGTTCATAACATGGTATAGTAAATGCCCTGCGAAGAATAACAAACTCTGGATAGGATAAGTCATGTATATTACTCTCTTTATTAGGTGACACAGATGTACATTAAACGTTGTGTACAATAAGACAATGAGACAAAACTATAAAAGGCGCTGTTGTAACCATAGCAGCAACTTTTGTTGACAATTTGTAAATGTTCATTGAATGTCAAATAAAGATTGTGTACGTGAGTCTCTTTGGTTTCTCTCCCTGGGTCTGCAAACTACAGGTATATTGTCCCCAGTGTGTGTTTGTGTGTATTAGATACTTCATGAGTTACTGTAGATGAACTACAAAACCGGAGTCTGACTTTTTTCATTAAAAAAAAAAAACTTTAAAATGGACAAACATGTTTCTCTCACACACACACACACACACACCACACACACACACACACCAGGGTTATGTACCAATACATCTGCAGTCCAGCGAGAAACAAGAGGCATCAGTTATGATGACAGATAAATGACACACTGTAAATGCAAGTTCAGCACACAGTACATGAACAAAAGAAGGGCAAAACAAGAAAAAAAAAATGGTCCTTGTGAGTATTTCTGGATGCTGTGGCTTCAGTGCTTGTGTTTTGGACATTGCAAGCCCTTGCCCGTCCTCACCAAGTTACATTTTTTTCCCCTCAAAGTAGTAAAAGTCTACTTTTCAAACCACATTCAGTGGTTTTATGTGGGAGGCACGTCCATGGAGTAAAAATACCCTTTAGCCAGCACTGTAGTTACATATCACTCCTTTCCTAGAAACTCAAGCCTGGGTTATTTTCTGCAACTTACATTCACAAAAATGTCATATGAGGAGATAAAACACATGGGGTCACTTCAGAACTTCCAATAATTTGATAACCCTCGAGCTGAGCATATGAGGTCCATGAATGCAAACTACTTGAATCGCTGCTTAGTTTGCTTGGTATGCCAATCAATCAATTGTTACATTCCTAAGCTTTGCTCTTGCATGGGGGAATGTACCCCCCTTCTGAGTGACCTGTCATTAACATACCATGAGGCAGCAGTGGAAATCAATGGGTGCATAAATACCTATCAAGTAGGATATCATCAATATTTATGAGTAGGATGGTTACCGTCCTCACAGGGAATATAGATACATTCTAATAGATTAGTGTAACGTGTACGCTGGGAGCACGTACAGGGAGTGAATTTAATAAATAAATGAACATGGAACAATGCAAGCAACACGAGTAGCCTATATACATGAACCGGCTAGTCAGAAACAGAGTCAATAACGCCTGAGGAAAGAACCAAGGGGAGTGACAGCTATAGGGGAGGTAATCAGGAAGGTGATGGAGTCCAGGTGAGTTTCATGAGGCACAGGTGCGCGTAACAATGGTGGCAGGTGTGCGTAATAATGAGTCAACTGGTGAAGTCAATTCAACCTTATTCTGCCGGGAAAAGTCCTTCCAACCTTGTCCTTGTTCACGCTCATAAGAGCTGAACGGTGAGATACATCACACTCATAATAACCCCCTGGATAACAACAACGCTGAAATCGGTAAACAAAGTAACATGTTGTGAGGCTCTTCAGTTCTCAGGTGACTTCACAGCCAGTTTATAATGGTTCAAGTCCACTTTATCAGTACCTGCCTCAAACGGATCAGTAATCAATATAGTGTCATACAAAGTAAGCGTAAATATATTGGGTATATATATATCCATCTTTGGAGAGCGAGAGCATGTAAGGATTCTCACTGGTAGCTGAGGATGTGACATCGGTGGCAAAGGTAGTAAAAAGTCTGTTTCTGCCAAATGTGCCAATGCCAAAGACATTCAGCTTTCTGCGTTCCCCTTTGAACAAGTCTGTTGTTGTCTGTTTCGGGCCCAGAGAACAATAGAGGTACGTGTTTTCTGTAAAGTACAATATGTCTGGATTCAGAGGCAATGTAAAACACTTAGTAGGACCACAGTTAAATAGAGCACAATAAAGAGAGTGCTTTGATGCATATACGTGGGGAGTTGTTGGGTGAATGCATTTGTGGGTATGAGTGCGTGTGCAAAGTGTGTGTTTGAGTGCGTGTGTGTCTGTTTGACGAATGTGTGTGCATACATGTCCGTGTGTGTATTTGTCAACTAGGCCATGTGACGTGTCAGACTCGTTTGTCAGCATTCAGCACTCAGAACCGGGTGTGCCGGTTTCAGCCCGGATCCTGTTTCATTCCGCCGTAATGTAGGTATCCTCTCCTGCCACGCCTCGCACCCTTTCAGAAAAACTCCAGAGGCCTTCGTTACGTCTGTCCACCTGGAAGCTGAATGGAGGTTATGCAGAGAGTTAGAAAGTGTCTTTCAGCAGTCCCAGTTTCCGGAGAGCTTCTCTGCGCGACTCATCCGTCACTCCCCGTCCGGAGAACTGCACTGTGATCCCCTGGGAGCGGAAGGATGGCTTGGAGATGGACTTCGGCCGGGACTCCGGAGAAGTGGGAGACGCCACCGCCCTGTTGGCGCTAGGGGGAGTGCTATAGCGGAAAGGTCTGGAGGCTGGAGAAGGCACTGGGGCTAAAGCTTTGCTGGGGGACCTCACTGGGGTGTGTGTGAGGATATCAGGGGTGGAAACGGGGAGGGGGTGGTGTGGGATGGGGTGACCATTCTGGTCTTCCCCCCGTAGCTCTTGACCTCGTAAGACATGGTTTCTCCTTTGGTTGGGATGGAGGTGGAGGTTGGTGGAGGCATCCTATTGGCTGGGGTGGAGGTTGAGGCTGGGGGAGGCATCACTCTGGCTGGGGTGGAGGTGAAGACTGGGGGAGGCATCACTCTGGCTGGGGTGGTTGAGGCTGGGGAAGACATCACTCTAGCTGGGGTGGAGGCTGGGGGAGACATCACTCTGGCTGGGGTGGAGGCTGGGGTAGTCATCACTCTGGCTGGGGTGGAGGTGGAGGCTGGGGGAGGCACGTCCCTGCTCTCAATGTCTGGTTGGGTTAGGTCAGCCCTGGTTGTGGTAACAGGAGCAGGGTTCATTACCTTAGTCTTACCCCCGTAAGGGTTGAAGTCACTGTGAGAGGTCACTGGGTGGGCCTTACTGCCATGGCCACTGGTGGAGGGAGCAGCAGCAGCAGCCTTAGAGGGGTTCACCACGATGGTCTTCCCACCATAGCTGTTAAAGTCCTTAGATGAGACTTCGGGCGACGGAGAAGCAGGCTTGTTGTCATGGATACTTGCATGAGAGGTGTTGCTGTTGACTGTTGCTGGTGGCAAGGTATTTGCCTGTCTGGCCACATCTGGTTTAGTCACGGGTGTCAGTGTAGGGGTAGGCATAGGAACGGGTGTAGGGGTGGCAACCGGAATCGGGGCAGCAGTGGGTTTGGTGTTTGTGCTGCTGTTTCGGGTCAAGCCCAGTTTGGACAGTGCCTCCATCCGGGACTTATTTGGAGTGGGATCCTTGAAAGACACACTGCGGGTGGGAAGGTTTACATGGGCCTTCTGCAGCCCATGGAGCTCCTCCGCCTCCACAGGGTGGGTCGTCCCTGATAGGTTAGCCAGCATCTGAGACTTCCTGTCCTGGAGGTTCACACTGGCCAGCGAATGGCTGTGGTGCTGGTTGCTGCCCATTATCATGCTGATGTTGTTGGGGTAATGGGTGGGCTTGGCTGAGGTGGTCGGGTCCTGTTTGATTGGATAATCTGGGTGGGTGGGTGGTATCTCTCTGTTCTCTAAATTGAGGCTCCTACGGCAGTTGGGCAGGAGGGAGGAAGAGAGGATGTTGGTGTTCCCCGCACTCCCCTGGTGCTCTGCAATCTTCTGGGCGATGCGGACGGGGGTGGGGACAGAGCCTACAGGCTGGTACATGGCGTGGCCATAGGGGGCACTGTCCTTGCCAGGGAGGGGCAGGTTGTACTCTGAAGGGAAGTTTTCCATCACCTCACGCCTCGGCTTGTTCTCAAAATGCCTCTCGGGGTTGTTCATTACCATATTCTGGGTGAAATCTGCAAAGAGAAAGAGTTTGACAAGTAAACTCATCAGTTCTCTACACGTTTTGTATCTTCAAAAGACAAGGTCAATGGCAAATCTATATCTTCAAAGAACCATTGGGTCAATGGAAAGTCAACCATATTTCCTGTTGTAACGATGTACGCTGAGAGTCGGGAAGCAAGTTTGGGGAGTGAATACATTTTAACAAACGAACAAAACAAGAAACACAAACGGAGCTCCGACATGAAACGGCAACAACGACGACTGGGGAAGAAACCAAAGGGTGGGACATATAAAGGGCAGGTCATCAAGGAGATATATGGAGTCCAGGTGAGTGTCAGGCGCGTAATGCTGGTGACAGGTGTGTGCCCTAACGAGCAGCCTTGTGACCTGGAGGCCGGAGAGGGAGCACACGTGACACTATACAGTACAAATGTCCATGTTGAGTAATCTGTCATGCTGATGATAGTGAAGTCTGATCTCATTTGACTGTAGTAATTCTAATGATCCAAGGGACTGATAATCAAATGTAAACATTACTGTTCAGGGTGGAGCAAGGAGTGAACTGTTCTGTACCTGGCATGGGGGGGTTGAATGGAGCATGTGGGGTGGACCAGATCAGTCTGTGCTGGGCGAACCAGGTCTATGATGTCCTGGTTCTTGGTCGGCCTGTCCAAGGCTGAGAGGGGTGGTACGGGGCTGAGGCTGGGGGCGGATGCCCGGATGGGGGGTCCTGGTCCATCAAGCTCATCCACTGCTGGGGTAGTCAGCAGGGAGTCGATGGTCTCCTCAAAGAACAGGATACAATCCTGCTCCTCCTGGCTTAAGAAATGCAGCGCCTTATCCTCCTGTAGGGGGCGACACAGAGCAACAACACACGAGTTACTTGGATGGGAAGCGCCAACAACAGGGACACACTAGTAGATCATCAGAAACGTAGGTTAAAGGTGCTCTTTGGTTGAGGGGTAATTGGTAACACGAGTTACATTCATGTGACATACAGTATCGTATAACAGTATCTCCTATACCATAATCAGGTCTAGTGTATGGAATATACTTCCTGTTGCCCAAAAAAGTTATGTTAAGGATGTAAACAAACACAGATCCTGTTGGTTTAGCCTTTCCCCTCGTACTCGAAAGGACCACACACACACACTACACTGAATGTCGATCTGCTGTTCGTCTGCCGTTCGTTCGGTGTGCTGTGTTTTAGGGACCATCCGCTCGTGGACATCTGAGACCTGGAGGAAGGAGCCTACACCCTCCAGCAGGGAGGCCTCACTGCCTACCTGTTACATCACTACCCGTCCCTCTGTACAGAGCACATACAGCCACACAACACAACACAATAGACAGAGGGTATACAACGATGGGGCTGCTTTGACGGCTGCTGGATGACGCCGACCATAGATTTTTCCACTGCTCCCTGGGGTCTGTTTCACTCAAGATAATACGCTGAATCAAAGGGCAACCTGGTTAGATTGTTTAAAATGAACCTTAATGGGTTTAGGAAAAAGGTATTAGGTCAACAGAATGCACAAATGAGCTAGAGACTAGCTATATATACTGTAGATCCCCCATAAAACAATGTGTCATCTAAATACACACATGTAGGCAGTAGACACACAAACCCAGGAAAGTGCACACAGACACAAATACCTGGTTGACAATGGCCCATTTTTATTGCAACAAGAAAATAAACAACGGATGCACCTATACACCCTTTCATCAACCATTACCACCACTGTCAATCAGCGACAAACCAAATATTTTTTGTTTGCCGTTTCAGGTTACGACCCTGTGCCTGTGATTACTAGGGTGAACAGGTTACCGCAGCAGGATAACATCTCGTTGCTAGGCATCGCTGTGGGGATGGCGAGATCAACCTTTACCAGAGGTACATCTTTACCACAACACAGACCTGTTCTACTCAGCCATACACACACATGTACGCACGCACCCATGTGCACACGCACACACGCACCAGCACACACATCTGCAGGCAAACTCATTTGAAACCAAACACAAAGACCACTGACTTCTGTTGTGTGAAGCAGGACCAACAAAACTGCACCTTAACCGGTTTTCCCTCAGTCTCTCTGTTGTGTGTGTGTGTGTCATCCCTGAGGCATGCAACAGGATGTAGTCATTCATCCAGTGTAATGTCTCAGTGACAGCGTGACAGAGTGGGGCATGGAGACAGACTTTGCTGTATAAACAGATCAGACAGGTTTTTTTTGAAAGTCACACACTGAAAAGCACCTGCTCTAAACCAGGAACAGGTGGGTGAATACTTCAACGCCATGCCCCCCTAATATGGGTGCGTAAATTGTGAACAAAGGGAGAAACATTGAGACATTTTGACCTAAGATACCAAGAGAATAAACCATTAACGGAAAGGGTTTCATATAAGTTATACTCACAAATGGTTTACCGTGGGAGTTTCTATCAGCGCCGTCGTGACCCCCGTTGACCCCGAAGTGGAGGTTCGGATTGGCCTTCACTCGGACGTCCATGGTTATCGGGTCAAATGCCAGGCGACTCGTGGGCATCTCATGAGGGGCCAAGGGTTTCCGAGCAGTCCTTGGAGAGAAAGTCGAGGGAACGTGTCTGCTCTCACTCTGAATGACCTTTTAATCTCCTCAAGCAGTCTGGAAACAGAGAGAAGTGGGGACGGCTTTCAGGAAAGGAGGCTAGGTCAAACAATAACATAGTAGTAGGTGTACAGTAGAAGACTACTTCCCTGATAGCCTGAACAAAGGGTGTACAGTAGAAGACTACTTCCCTGATAGCCTGAACAAAGGGTGTACAGTAGAAGACTACTTCCCTGATAGCCTGAACAAAGGGTGTACAGTAGAAAACTACTTCCCTGATAGCCTGAACAAAGGGTGTACAGTAGAAGACTACTTCCCTGATAGCCTGAACAAAGGATGTACAGTAGAAGACTACTTCCCTGATAGCCTGAACAAAGGATGTACAGTAGAAGACTACTTCCCTGATAGCCTGAACTAAGGGTGTACAGTAGACGACTACTTCCCTGATAGCCTGAACAAAGGGTGTACAGTAGAAGACTACTTCCCTGATAGCCTGAACAAAGGATGTACAGTAGAAGACTACTTCCCTGATAGCCTGAACTAAGGGTGTACAGTAGAAGACTACTTCCCTGATAGCCTGAACAAAGGGTGTACAGTAGAATACTACTTCCCTGATAGCCTGAACTAAGGGTGTACAGTAGAAGACTACTTCCCTGATAGCCTGAACAAAGGGTGTACAGTAATAGAATGCATGTAATAATACAGTGGTGTTTTGGTTTACTGTAACATCAACATCATGTTGACTGTCTCAATACTCTCAGGGGAGACAGCTGGTGAGAACAGAACACTCTCCCACAGCTCCCCTGGCAAAATGTCTTCCTCATTCCTTCCACCCCCCAAAAAAACATCTATTTCATGTAAATACCAAACTCTCAAGCCAAAGTTTGAACTCCAAACGGACACTGACTCAACCATCTCAGCTGAGGTGAAGTACCAGTCATTTTGCAACAGGTTGTCATGTTTGCCACTGCTGGTCGCCTCAGCGGGGCAACACAACCAAGTCTTAGCCAAGTTCAGTAGGTCCCTCGACTAGTGCGTCGTTCTCTTAATACAGTTATCATACCCTCTATAGCAGGTAGTTATTACAATATACCTAGTACATACAGTGCAGGTTTTTGCACCCGTCACTCCGTGGGTAGTCATGGCCCGGCATTGTCTAGTACAAAGCTCATAAACTGATAGACGAGTTGTTCTGGAGCAGGTATGTTAGCGACGAGCAAATAGGCTCCACCGGACAAGCCCTCCTTGTTTATGACCTTCAAAATAAACTTACAATGGATGCTCAAAGCTGTTGATGGGTGATTTGTCAAGGTGACTGCTTTGACACATTCCATTCTCGCCATTGGTTTCGATGTAGCCTATGAGTTTATGTCATGATCAAATAAAGACCAAAATGAAGGTATTTTGCAATGGGATACTGGGACTTCATATCCTCATTCCCAGTATTTTCTTCGCGGATTTGAAATATTATACCCAATTAGTCCAAAATACGCGTCCATAGTCACAAGGTATGGTAGACACATTTACATTGAATGTACTGTACTTAACTTATCTTAGATATGCACTTACCTTTATAATAATCTTAAAAGAACCATAGGCTTCTGAGAAAATATATATCCAAATGTCCCAAAACGTCACTCTGTATACAGGGATGGAGTAACAAACTCTTCCTTTTCGTAGAACAAAAACATAAAATCGTTAGCTTTGTTCTCGGAGTTCTCTGCCCTCCAGTCTCCTCGCGGTACAGGCGTACTTGGCGACCTCTCCGTGCGTAATGTAGCAGGTCTCCTGTTCCAGTGAAGCGACAAGCGCACAAGACTCCACCCAATACCGCAGCTGAGCAGTGAACTGGAGCTTTCTTTCAAGTGCTGGAGACCGCCCACTGACTACTAGAAATGATCAAGAGCGCCTTTCTCTGAGTCCCAGTTAAATATGTAGGCTATTATAGGCTTTTTCACTTAAACAATTAAGCAATCTTGGCTAATGACAGCATGGCCATCCCTTGAACTTAACGCACGCACTAACGTGTCACATCTGGAAAGTTCCGCAAACCTTTTGCTTCAGACCCTATATGGCCTTAATAATTATGAGCTAATATCATGCACGAGATGTAATTAATAATCCTGTTTAGCCTACAAATCTCGTGTAGCAGCTTTGGCCCTGCCCTGGTTGGGACCAAAACTTAACAAACCCGACTCTCTGGACTAGTTTCATTACAGTTTCTCCTTTGGTACAAATGAGGTTGGCACGCAATTCACGCCATACCCTGGCATTGTTATTAACAATTAATTCATAGGCAGGCATGTCTGATATTTTCATGAATCATAGTGATTCTTTTTTTCCAGCCTAGTGAATGACATAATTTTGGGCATTCCAAAGAACTGTTATCATCATAGCAACACCCAAATTAAAATACAAGACAATTGGAGAATTGTTATGTAGTTTGGTTCACGTGCGAACATTTCGTTTAATTTGAGGACATTTTTGTATTTTTTTGGCCATGACCCGGTAGTCTTTGGCCGCAGTTTTTTCTGCTGGCATTACACTATTCGCCACCCATAATAGAAAGATAATTCGTCTTTGTATCTGTACCATAATGGCTCCTGTGAATGCATGGGCAGCACCATTGAGCGCTATCTCAATTTTAAAGTAACATGACTTCTTATTTTGTGTTTGAAAAAAGCGTAAAGCTAATATTGGTGATTTTTTCGCCACCTCTAGTGCTGGAGTACCCAGTGGCGATCCGTCATTCAGGGAAGGCACAGCAGTGCCCCACGTGCTTTGAGCCCCATCTGTTTAGACAAAATATATATTTATTTATATATTTTTGTTGTTGTTGTTGCCTGTTTTGCATGTTATTTTGGCATTAATACATGTCACATATCAGTTTGAAAACAATGTAAAAAAAAAATGTATTGAGTTAATAAATCTGCATACAAACATGGTCTCTTTTTTGCTTGTGTAAGGCAGCTCCAAAATACAGGTGTTTCAGCCTAGCTCAGTGCTTTCTGTGGTAGAGGGGCAGCCAGGGGTAAATATGTGTAGGAGGAGGTAATCTTCTCATGCGGACACCATAATCTACAGGGAGAGCTAGAAAGTTCAAGCCCCCTTTGGGTGCTGTCATATATACATTAGAAGTTCCCATCCAAGAAGGCTCAAGGTCATTGGTCACAGATAAAATGACGCCAAATCACGTTATATCTACCGTAGCTTTGATTGGACTGATCATGTCAACATCATACTTTCAAAATCTTAGCTAGCAAGCAAGACAAGCAGTCATCGTCATGAATCACGTCAACAATCTACTGGAAAATAATTTTCAATCCAACATTGGAAATCGCAAATTCAACAATGAGTAGTTTATAAAGAATCAGTGGCTAACTGCAACGGTTGCAAAGCAATTACTAGCCTGCTATTCAGTGGCGAGGGTGGTCCAAGTCTGGGTTTAAAGGTCTCTTATCCACACTGAAAAGGATAAACATTTCAACACCATGGCCCAGAAAAGGTTGAATACATTGGCCATGCTGTCAATCCGAAAAATACTTTTTGAATGGTCATCCAACTCGGAATTCCAGTTCGGGAACTCGGGCCTCTTTCCAGAGCTCCGAACTGAAGATCACTGATGTCATGATTCAACCTTGTTTTTTTCAGAGTTCCCAGTTGTCTTGAAAGCACCATAAATCCAGAGAATGCCAGACGTTGATGACAACATTTTCCCAGAAGAAACACCGTCGTGCAACCTTCCTGTTCAAGTGAGCACACACAACAATGAGTCCTAAAATGCCTTGTATGCTGCTGCATAAATGATGCAATATGCCATGGAGATATGTATACTGTAGCTAAGAAAGTAATACTAAGTGTAGTAAGGTGTTAATAGCCCATGTGCCTCACCCTAATAATATGGTCCCTTTCCCCCTCATAATTTAGCCTACTATTCAGATTTGGCGGTGCATGTACAAGATTTACATGCTAAAATCGCCACAGATCACCGCCCTCTAGTGGCCCCAACAAATGAATGCATTTTCTTCTCATTATTTTGGTTTGGGACTCCCAGTGGCGATTTTAGCATGGAAATCTTGGTGGGGTAAAGTACACTTTTTTTCTTTTGGGATACATCAAATCAAATTGATTTATATAGCCCTTCGTACATCAGCTGATATCTCAAAGTGCTGTACAGAAACCCAGCCTAAAACCTCAAACAGCAAGCAATGCAGGTGTAGAAGCACGGTGGCTAGGAAAAACTCCATAGAAAGGCCAAAACCTAGGAAGAAACCTAAAGAGGAACCAGGCTATGTGGGGTGGCCAATCCTCTTCTGGCTGTGCCAGGTGGAGATTATAACAGAACATGGCCAAGATGTTCATAAATGACCAGCATGGTCCAATAATAATAAGGCAGAACAGTTGAAACTGGAGCAGCAGCACGGCCAGGTGGACTGGGGACAGCAAAGAGTCATCATGTCAGGTAGTCCTGAGGCATGGTCCTCCGAGAGAGAGAAAGAAAGAGAGAATTAGAGAGAGCACACTTAAATTCACACAGGACACCGAATAGGACAGGAGAAGTACTCCAGATATAACAAACTGACCCTAGCCCCCCGACACATAAACTACTGCAGCATAAATACTGGAGGCTGAGACAGGAGGGGTCAGGAGACACTGTGGCCCCATCCGAAGACACCCCCGGACAGGGCCAAACAGGAAGGATATAACCCCACGCAATTTGCCAAAGCACAGCCCCCACACCACTAGAGGGATATCTTCAACTACCAACTTACCATCCTGAGACAAGGCTGAGTATAGCCCACAAAGATCTCCGCCACGGCACAACCCAAGGGGGGGGGGCGCCAACCCAGACAGGATGACCACATCAGTGACTCAACCCACTCAGGTGACGCACCCCTCCCAGGGACAGTATGAAAGAGCCCCAGTAAGCAAGTGACTCAGCCCCTGTAATAGGGTTAGAGGCAGATAATCCCAGTGGAAAGAGGGGAACCGGCCAGGCAGAGACCGCAATGGCGGTTCGTTGATCCAGAGCCTTTCCGTTCACCTTCCCACTCCTGGGCCAGACTACACTCAATCATATGACCCACTGAAGAGATGAGTCTTCAGTAAAGACTTAAAGGTTGAGACCGAGTTTGCGTCTCTGACATGGGTTGGCAGACCGTTCCATAAAAATGGAGCTCTATAGGAGAAAGCCCTGCCTCCAGCTGTTTGCTTAGAAATTCTAGGGACAATTAGGAGGCCTGCGTCTTGTGACTGTAGCGTACGTGTAGGTATGTACGGCAGGACCAAATCAGAGAGATAGGTAGGAGCAAGCCCATGTAATGCTTTGTAGGTTAGCAGCAAAACCTTGAAATCAGCCCTTGCTTTGACAGGAAGCCAGTGTAGGGAGGCTAGCACTGGAGTAATATGATCACATTTTTTGGTTTTAGTCAGGATTCTAGCAGCCGTATTTAGCACTAACTGAAGTTTATTTAGTGCTTTATCCAGGTAGCCGGAAAGTAGAGCATTGAAGTAGTCTAACCTAGAAGTGACAAAAGCATGGATTAAGTTTTCTGCATAATTTTTGGACAGAAAGTTTCTGATTTTTGCAATGTTACGTAGATGGAAAAAAGCTGTCCTTGAAATGGTCTTGATATGTTCTTCAAAAGAGAGATCAGGGTCCAGAGTAACGCCGAGGTCCTTCACAGTTTTATTTGAGACGACTGTACAACCATTAAGATTAATTGTCAGATTCATCAGAAGATCTCTTTGTTTCTTGGGACCTAGAACAAGCATCTCTGTTTTGTCAGAGTTTAAAAGTAGAAAGTTTGCAGCCATCCACTTCCTTATGTCTGAAACACATGCTTCTAGTGAGGGCAATTTTGGGGCTTCACCATGTTTCATTGAAATGTACAGCTGTGTGTCATCTGCATAGCAGTGAAAGTTAACATTATGTTTTCGAATGACATCCCCAAGAGGTAAAATATATAGTGAAAACAATAATGGTCCTAAAACGGAACCTTGAGGAACACCGAAATTTACAGTTGATTTGTCAGAGGACAAACCATTCACAGAGACAAATTGATATCTTTCCGACAGAAAAGATCTAAACCAGGCCAGAACTTGTCCGTGTAGATCAATTTGGGTTTCCAATCTCTCCAAAAGAATGTGGTGATCGATGGTATCAAAAGCAGCACTAAGGTCTAGGAGCACGAGGACAGATGCAGAGCCTCGGTCTGATGCCATTAAAAGGTAATTTACCACCTTCACAAGTGCAGTCTCAGTGCTATGATGGGGTCTAAAACCAGCAAAGCCACTGCACAACACAACACCAAACAATACATGAATTGCACTATAACGGTGACAAACGGTGCCCACAAAACTGTTAGGGCTTACATAAAGCTGTCCCAACAGCAGAGCTTTCTTTTCAGCACCATGGAGTGAATCCTTACCACCGCTACGCCTGGCAATCAGCGACACAGTTCATTCAGCCTCATTTACTGCCTAGCTGATATGGCTGACTTGCTTAAACAAATGTGGTTTCTACTGATAATTGAGATGTACAAACTATGGCATAAGGGAACGACGAGCAGATGAGAGGCAATCCGTAATTTCGATTAAGACCTTTATGAGTGAGCTAAGACGGTCGTAGTCAATAACTATTTGTTCAGCACTTTTGAAATGTACAGCGCCAGAATTCAGAACATGGGCCGTTCTTACATTTTGCCAAAAGGCACCTAAAGACTCTCAGACCATTAGAAACAAGGTTCTCTGGTCTGATGAAACCAAGATTGAACTTTGGCCTGAATGCCAAGTGTCACGTCTGGAGAAAACCTGGTACCATCCCTACGGTAAAGCATGTTGGTGGCAGTATCATGAGGTGGAGATGTTGTTCAGCAGCAGGGACTGGGAGACTAGTCAGGATCGAGGGAAATATGAATGGAGCAAAGTACAGAGAGATCCTTGGTGAAAACCTGCTCTATAGCACTCAGGACCTCAGGTTGGGGCGAAGGTTCACCTTCCAACAGGACAACAACCCTAAGCACACAGCCAAGACAATGCTTTTTTTTACTCATGTCCAAATCATCCAAAACTATATAAAATGTATTGTGAAGCTCAATAAAATCACTTATAGACGATTTGAACATGATACACAAACAATTATAATATCGGTCCCATGACTTGAATGGGAAAGCATGTCATACCTTGTCCTTAGACTGCTTACATGGAAGTAAACCCAATATGATATTTTGTAATTTGGGTGAATTATCCATTTAATATCTTTTGAAAAAATGATTGGCATCTGCAACAATTATTATTTGAATAATTCAATGGATGTTTTGTGCATAAAGTAATGATGAAGTGTCTCCATGTCCATGGGAATTGTCTTCCTGGGCCGGACTGTAGTTAAACTGCAATACCGAAAGTGTCCTCAACATCTGCAAGAGAGAGTAGCTGATCGTGAACTACAGGAAATGGGCGGGCGAGCATGCCCCCATCCACATTCTTTGGAGCTACAGGGGAGAGGGTCGAGAGCTTCAAGTTCCTCAGTATCCACATCACTAAGGAATTAACATGGTCCACACACACCCACACAGTTGTGAAGAGAGCACGACAGCACCTCTTCCCCCCAGGAGTCGGAAAAGATTTGGCATGGGCCCTCAGATCCTCAAAAAGTCATACAGCTGCACCATTGAGAGCATATTGACCTGCTGCATCAGGTATTGGTACATCAACTGTAAGGCACCCGACTGCAAGGCTCTACAGAGGGTGATGAATACAGCCCAGTACATCACTGAGGCCAAGTTCCCTGCCATCCAGGACCTCTATACCAGGCAATGTCAGAGGAAGGCCCCAAAAAATTGTCAAAGCCATATGTTCTCTCTATCACCACATGGCAAGCGGTACCAGTGCACCAAGTCTGGAAACAACAGGACCATGAACAGCCTCTACCTCCAAGCCAATAGACTGCTAAATAGCTAATCAAATGGCTACCCGGACTGCCTGCATTGACCCCTTTTTTGCACTAACACTCTTGGACACACTGGACTACCCAAACACTGACAAACCCCCCCCACACACACACACGCACATTTTCACACTCAACACATATGCTGCGGCTACTGTCTTATTTATTATGTTGCCTTGTCACTTTACCCCTACCTATACACTATCGGTCAAAAGTTTGAGAACACCTACTCATTCAAGGGTTTTTCTTTATTTTTTACTATTTTCTACATTGTAGAATAATAGCGAAGGCATCAAAACTATGAAATAACACATATGGAATCATGTAGTAACCAAAAAAAGTGTTACTACAAATCAAAATCTATTTTACATTTGAGATTCTTTAAATATCCACCCTTTGCATTGATAACAGCTTTGCACACTTGGCATTCTCTCAACCAGCTTCATCTGAAATGCTTTTCAAACAGTCTTGAAGGAGTTCCCACATATGCTGAGCACTTGTTGGCTGCTTTTCTTTCACTCTGCAGTCCGACTCATCTCAAACCATCTCAATTTGGTTGAGGTTTTTTGATTGTGGAGGCCAGGTCATCTGATGCAGAACTCTATCACTCTCCTTCTTGGTAAAATAGCCCTTACACAGCCTGGAGGTGTGTTGGGTCATTGTCCTGTTGAAAAACAAATGATAGTCCCACTAAGCCCAAACCAGATGGTTAAGTGTGCCTTGAATTCTAGATAAATCACAGACAGTCACCAGCTAAGCACCCCCACACCATCACACCTCCTCCTCCATGCTTACGGTGGGAAATACACATGCAGAGATCATCTGTTCACCTACTCTGCGACTCACAAAGACACGGTGGTTGGAACCAAAAATCTCCAATTTGGACTCCAGACCAAAGGACAAATTTCCACCCATCTAATGTCCATTGCTCGTGTTTCTTGGCCCAAGCAAGTATCTTCTTCTTATTGGTGTCCTTTAGTAGTGGTTCCTTTGCAGCAATTCGACCATGGCAGTCCTCATGAGAGCCAGTTTGAGCCAGTTTCATCATAATGCTTGATGATTTTTGCGACTGCACTTGAAGAAACTTTAAAAGTTCTTGACATTTTTCAGATTGATTGACCTTCATGTCCTAAAGTAAGGATGGACTGTCATTTCTCTTTGCTTATTTGAGCTTTTCTTGGTCTTTTACCAAATAGGGCTATCTTCTGTATACCCCCCTACCTTGTCACAACACAACTGATTGGCTCAAACGCATTAAGAAGGAAAGAAATCCCACAAATTCACTTCTAAGAAGGCACACCTGTTAATTGAAATACATTCCAGGTGACGACCTCATGAAGCTGGTTGAGAGAATGCCAAGCGTGTGTAAAGCTGTCATCAAGGCAAAGGGTGGCTATTTGAAGAATCTCAAATATTAAATATATTTTCATTTTTTTTACACTTTTTTGGTTACTACATGATTCCATATGTGTTATTTCATAGTTTTGATGTCTTCATTATTATTCTACAATGTAGAAAATAGTAAAAATAAAGCAAAACCCTTGAATGAGTAGGTGTTGTAAAACTTTTGTCTGGTAGTGTACATAGCTACCTCAATTAACTGTAGACACTATTAAGTTTTTTTTTTTTAGGGTATCTGTACTTTACTTTACTATTTATGTTTTTGAAAACTTTTATTTTTACACCCAAAAGTACTGGTTACATTTTTAATGCTTAACAGGACAAGAAAATGGTCACACACTTATAAAGAGAACATCCCTGGTCATCCTTGCCGCCTCTGATCTGGCGGACTCACTAAACACATGCTTCGTTTGTAAATGATGTCTGAGTGTTGGAGCGTGCCACTGGCTATCCGCAAATAAAAAATAAATAAGTAAAAATTCGTAATTTGAAATGTCTATTTTTGCTTTCACGTTTGATACTTAAGTATATTTTCTCAATTACATTTACTGTTGATATTTAAAACAAAATACTTTAAAACTTTTACTCCAGTAGTATTTTACTGGGTGACTTTCACTTTTTATTGAGTCATTTTTTATTAAGGCATCTTTACTTCTACTCAAGTATAACAATTGGGTACTTTCCCCACCACTGGTGGAAAGTGTGCTTCTAGACTAGAACCCCGGGGCCTTAATCCAGAACCCTCTTTCTGCCTCTATGTTTCATGTACAATCTGTGTGTGGCAAAACCATCTAAGGCAAGTCTACATGTTATTTTCAACATCATATAGCTCTAAGAGCTTTGCACAAATTGTACCCCTCACACTCTAGATTTACACATGTCCCCTCAAAAAGTTCTGTACATTTGACAATATTATAATATTCAATGTAGCACGTTAAAATATGAGTCTTGATGATACCGATAAATACAGACAGGATGAGCAATCATTTGGAGTCTAAATGTAATTAATCAAATATTATTCGAAAAGGTTGGTGGACACGTTTAAAATATTTGACAAAGTGCAAAATTATAGATGATTTCATTGTACCACCAATGATCTTGAGTCTTGATCATTAACTTAGATCTGGGACTTTTATTTAGAAAAATACGTCAGCGTTCGTGATACCGGAAGTATTTCTATATTTACAATATTATTTAAATACCTAAGGCCGTTAACTGCACGTTGCTAGTTAGTTGCAATATTGTAGCTATTAGCGCTCTTTCCTAGCTGGGAGAGAAGCCCTTTGCCTTCACTGAAACATCAATATCTTCGCTTAATTCCTTCTCTTTTTTTCATAAAATCTAGTTAACGGTGGTTGCGTTATCTTCAAACTATCTAGAATCGTTGGCTAGCTAATGTCTGTCAAGCTAACTTTGGTTCCATTGGAAGCTAACGTTAGCTATTCAGCACGAGCCAGAGTTTTAGCAATCTCATTACATACATTAGCTAGCCAGTTGCAAGCTGTCATTTATATTCATTAACTAGCTCCATACTTTTGGTGATATTATTTAACAGTTTGTATTGTTTACTAGCTAGTCAGTCTGAAACAAAGGTGAGCATGGCAATGAGACAGACACCACTCACCTGCTCTGGCCACACAAGACCTGTGGTGGATCTAGCCTTCAGTGGAATCACCCCATACGGGTATTTTCTCATCAGTGCCTGCAAAGGTAAGATATATTTGCTAGATACAGTCCTTGTTGTAGTAGATAACCATAGATAATTGTTTAGAAAATAGTGAATTTAAAGTAGAGGTAAACAAAGTTCCATCACACCTTTTCCTCTGGTGGGAGTTAGAATAGAGAGGGGAATTGAATAGATGTATTTTGAAAATGATCATCAGACTATTTCACTTCTTATGTATGTGCTACAGTTGGAGGTACTGTAGTCTAACCACTTGTGAATGTACTAACCACTTATGAATGTTCCTTCTTGTAGATGGCAAACCCATGTTGCGCCAGGGAGACACAGGGGACTGGATCGGAACGTTCTTGGGTCACAAGGGTGCTGTCTGGGGGGCAACTCTGAATAATGAAGCCACCAAGGCAGCCACTGCTGCTGCAGACTTCACTGCGTATGTATTTAGGCCTACAACATAGCCTGGCCATGACCATGTTATGACAACAATATAGACAGCAATAGTAATGGAGGCTAGCCCTTGATCATGACTCCATTACACATAGGAGTCATTGGACGAAGGCGTTTTGTTAAGAGCAGAAACGCTCAATCTGAACATTAACACATGTCGCTTGCGGTACGGTTTTGGAAGAACAAGGACCGTAGCTTTCATATCAGCAAGAAATAGTTTTCAAAATACAAAAGGTTAAATTGATACCCCTTGATAGGGTTAGTGTTGCCGCACGGCCATATACCCATGTTACAGCGCTTGCTTTTATGGGAAACCGATGGAAGACAAGCAGCGACCTCCTGTACTAATTGGCTATCTAGCATTCTCCAAACACTTGTTTGTAAGATTAACTCGCCAGTTGTGGGCGCAGCTGTTGGCTGAAAACTGTAAGGAGAAGGCAGAATGCCGACTAGAGTTTGCGGGCTATAACGGAGGCTAACTTTGCCATGGCTTATTGGCCAACGCCTATGGGGAAAATAATGTTTTTAGGTGGATAAACGCCGAAAATAAGGTCTGCGGTAAACAAGGGCTTATGAGATAATTATGAAGCATTTATGTAATCCAAACAAGTAAAAAGTTAGTGACTTGTTAGAAACTGACTTATTTTGAGCACATAAGCTTTATAATTCATAAAGGTCAGGGTAACTGACTGATATTATCTCATAGAACAAAACATATAAGATCGCCTAAGCCTCTGTTAACCTCAGACCTTAATTTCAGCATATATCCCAAAACCCCATTAATTTCCCCAATAGGAATGGTGAACGAACCATAGGTAGAAAATGTCAACCAATTTCACATTTTTAGGACTACAAGCTGGTGGGCTCTATAAGTTTCCCGAGTGGCCCAGTGGTCTAAGGCACTGCATCCCAGTGCTAGAGGCGTCACTACAGACACCCTGGTTCGAATCCAGGCTGTACCACAACTGCCGGTGATTGGGAGTCCCATAGGGCAGAATTTGTTCTTAACTGACCTAGTTAAATAAAGGTTAAAAAAAAATGAATAAGTGTTGACTGCGGCACATATGATACAGAACCAGGCTATAATCCTATACTGTACTTCAGAACAGAATGAGTGTTAAGTTTTTATTTTTATTTTTATTTCACCTTTATTTAACCAGGTAGGCTAGTTGAGAACAAGTTCTCATTTGCAACTGCGACCTGGCCAAGAAAGCATAGCAGTGTGAACAGACAACACAGAGTTACACATGGAGTAAACAATTAACAAGTCAATAACACAGTAGAAAAAAAGGGGAGTCTATATACATTGTGTGCAAAAGGCATGAGGAGGTAGGCGAATAATTACAATTTTGCAGATTAACACTGGAGTGATAAATGATCAGATGGTCATGTACAGGTAGAGATATTGGTGTGCAAAAGAGCAGAAAAGTAAATAAATAAAAACAGTATGGGGATGAGGTAGGTAAAAATGGGTGGTCTGTTTACCGATAGACTATGTACAGCTGCAGCGATCGGTTAGCTGCTCAGATAGCAGATGTTTGAAGTTGGTGAGGGAGATAAAAGTCTCCAACTTCAGCGATTTTTGCAATTCGTCACAGGCAGCAGAGAACTGGAACGAAAGGCGGCCAAATGAGGTGTTGGCTTTAGGGATGATCAGTGAGATACACCTGCTGGAGCGCGTGCTACGGATGGGTGTTGCCATCGTGACCAGTGAACTGAGCTAAGGCGGAGCTTTACCTAGCATGGACTTGTAGATGACCTGGAGCCAGTGGGTCTGGCGACGAATATGTAGCGAGGGCCAGCCGACTAGAGCATACAAGTCGCAGTGGTGGGTGGTATAAGGTGCTTTAGTGACAAAACGGATGGCACTGTGATAAACTGCATCCAGTTTGCTGAGTAGAGTGTTGGAAGCAATTTTGTAGATGACATCGCTGAAGTCGAGGATCGGTAGGATAGTCAGTTTTACTAGGGTAAGTTTGGCGGCGTGAGTGAAGGAGGCTTTGTTGCGGAATAGAAAGCCGACTCTTGATTTTATTTTCGATTGGAGATGTTTGATATGAGTCTGGAAGGAGAGTTTACAGTCTAGCCAGACACCTAGGTACTTATAGATGTCCACATATTCAAGGTCGGAACCATCCAGGGTGGTGATGCTGGTCAGGCGTGCGGGTGCAGGCAGCGAACGGTTGAAAAGCATGCATTTGGTTTTACTAGCGTTTAAGAACAGTTGGAGGCCACGGAAGGAGTGTTGTATGGCATTGAAGCTCGTTTGGAGGTTAGATAGCACAGTGTCCAAGGACGGGCCGAAAGTATATAGAATGGTGTCGTCTGCGTAGAGGTGGATCAGGGAATCGCCCGCAGCAAGAGCAACATCATTGATATATACAGAGAAAAGAGTCGGCCCGAGGATTGAACCCTGTGGCACCCCCATAGAGACTGCCAGAGGACCGGACAGCATGCCCTCCGATTTGACACACTGAACTCTGTCTGCAAAGTAATTGGTGAGCCAGGCAAGGGAGTCATCCGAAAAACCGAGGCTACTGAGTCTGCCGATAAGAATATGGTCATTGACAGAGTCGAAAGCCTTGGCAAGGTCGATGAAGACGGCTGCACAGTACTGTCTTTTATCGCTGGCGGTTATGATATCGTTTAGTACCTTGAACGTGGCTGAGGTGCACCCGTGACCGGCTCGGAAACCAGATTGCACAGCGGAGAAGGTACGGTGGGATTCGAGATGGTCATTGACCTGTTTGTTGACTTGGCTTTCGAAGACCTTAGATAGGCAGGGCAGGATGGATATATTTCTGTAACAGTTTGGGTCCAGGGTGTCTCCCCCTTTGAAGAGGGGGATGACTGCGGCAGCTTTCCAATCCTTGGGGATCTCAGACGATATGAAAGAGAGGTTGAACAGGCTGGTAATAGGGGTTGCGACAATGGCGGCGGATAGTTTCAGAAATAGAGGGTCCAGATTGTCAAGCCCAGCTGATTTGTACGGGTCCAGGTTTTGCAGAACATCTGCTATCTGGATTTGGGTAAAGGAGAGCCTGGAGAGGCTTGAGCGAGTAGCTGCGGGGGGGGGGCGGAACTGTTGGCCGAGGTTGGAGTAGCCAGGCGGAAGGCATGGCCAGCCGTTGAGAAATGCTTGTTGAAGTTTTCGATAATCATGGATTTATCGGTGGTGACCGTGTTACCTAGCCTCAGTGCAGTGGGCAGCTGGGAGGAGGTGCTCTTGTTCTCCATGGACTTCACAGTGTCCCAGAACTTTTTGGAGTTGGAGCTACAGGATGCAAACTTCTGCCTGAAGAAGCTGGCCTTAGCTTTCCTGTCTTCAAATTGTTCATTGAGAGACATTAGCTTATTACTCTCCTAGCCTAGGCACTAGTCTGTCTGCTTTAGCCAACTTATTTGTCGTTTCAACAACAGTTGTTGAAAGCAAACGCATGTCTGGCAAGTGGTAACTAGGCTACTGTATTATTTTTCTTGGCTGACATACTGATGATGATTGTATCTATTTGCTCTTCAGGAAGGTGTGGGATGCCGTGACTGGAGATGAGGTCCTCACGCTGGCACACAAGCACATTGTCAAGTCAGTCAATTTTACTCAGGTACTACAGTTACTTGGTACTGATATGGGTTTTACTGTATGTGTCAAGTGTATGAGATTGAGGACTTAAATGCTCCCTGTCATGACAGTGTAAACCTGTTTACATGTCTTGCTTATCTTTTTTGTTCTAGGGATATTCTTATGGGACTTTCATGTATTGGATATTTGAGTCAACTTCTTCCCCCTCTATTTCTCTCTGACAGGATAGCAGTTGTCTGTTAACAGGAGGGAATGATAAGATCATACGCATCTACGACCTCAACAAACCGGAAGCAGGTTCGTACCAATGCAACCCCTCGTTTAATTGTTTGTGTGAACGTTTGGTTGTGTTTAGATATGTATTGTGTTTTGTTTCCCCTCAGAACCGCAAGAGATTACAGGGCACACGTCTGCCATAAAGAAAGCCCTGTGGTGTAACAACGACACACAGATCCTCTCTGCCGCTGATGACAAAACCGTACGGTCAGTGCTCTTTGATCTACCTGGTTCTACATTTGTCATGGATATTATTATGATGCCAAAAGGCTGATAGGATGACCACACACCTTTTATATACTATTGGGAACATTTGGAAGCATTTGCAGTCATTTTCCTTTGCAGCAAAAAGTCTCTGCCCAATATGAACACAGGAGGGCAGTGTGTGATTATCAACATTGAAAGGTGATTAACATACTATGGTCATACAAGTCTGGCCATCACTCTCTCTTAGATTTTTGCTGTCATTTCTTGATGACTTTTCAATCAATAAGGTACTGTATCTATTGATCTAAAATGGGTATTGCTATATACGCACTCTGTTCCCTTGTGTAGACTGTGGGACAGGAATTCCACTGAGGTTGTGAAGCAGCTCTCCTTCGACATGTCAGTCAGCAGCATGGAGTACATCCCTGACGGAGAAGTTTTGGTCATCACCTATGGAAAGACCATTGCGTTCTACAATGCCCTCAGGTACAATACAGAAAACCCAGGCATTGCCCAAGGGCATAGCTCGAGGTAGACATTGCCACTAACCACAGATCTAGGATAAGATTTTCCCACCACCAAACCTAGCCTAAACCATTAGGGGACTGATAAAATATCTGACCCTGTATCATTGGTTAGGGACTACTTCTACCTAATCCTCAGGGGCAGTCATAGCATACAGTATATGACGTCCATTATGATTTGATTTCTCTCATATTTGATATTGATGGCTAGTGCTAAAAGCTGTGTGTGTTTCCTTACTCTGACTTGTGTTTCTCCCTAGCCTTGACATGATCAAGACTGTGGATGCCCCTGCCTCCATTCACTCTGCCTCGCTGCATCCAGATAAGGACTTCTTTGTTGCCGGGGGAGACGACTTCAAGCTCTACAAATTTGACTACGGCACCAAGGAGGAGTTGGGTAAGCAGCAGCTTACACTACAAAAAAACTTCACAAGGAGTCATATAAAATCACACCAATTTGCAGTGCATTCGGGAAAGTATTCAGACCTCTTGACTTTTTCCACAATTTGTTACGTTACAGCCTCATTCTAAAATTGATTCAATTGTTTCCCCTCATCAATCTACACAACAGCCCATAATGACAAAGCAAAAACGTTTTTTTTTATACATTTTTGCACATTTATAAATAAATAAAAAAACACGTAAATATCACTTTTACATAAGTATACGCACCTTTGGCAGCGATTACAGCCTTGAGTCTTCTTGGGTATGACGCTACAAGCTTGGCACACCTGTATTTGGGGAGTTTCTCCCATTTGTTCTCGGCAGATCCTCTCAATCTCTGTCATGTTGGATGGGGAGCGTTGCGGCACAGTTCAAGTCTGGGCTCTGGCTGGGTCACTCAAGGACATTGAGACTTGTCCTGAAGCCACTTGTGTGTTGTTTTTGCTGTGTGCCTAGGGTCGTTGTCCTGTTGGAAGGTGAACCTTCGCCCCAGTATGATGTCCTGATCGATCTGGAGCAGGTTTTTATCAAGGATCTCTCTGTGCTCCGTTCAACTTTCCCTCGATCTTGACTAGTCTCCCAGTCCCTGCAGCTGAAAAACATCCCCACAGCATGATGCTGTCACCACCATGCTTCACTGTAGGGATGGTGTCAGGTTTCCTACAGACGTGACGCTTGGCATTCAGGCCAAAGAGTTCAATCTTGGCTTCATCAGACCAGAGAATCTTGTTTCTCATGGTCTGAGAGTCCTTTAGGTGTCTTTTGGCAAACTCCAAGCGGGCTGCCATATGCCTTTTACTGAGCAGTGGCTTCCGTCTGGCCACTCTACCATAAAGGCCTGATTGGTGGAGTGCTGAAGAGATGGGAGAACCTTCCAGAAGGACAACCATCTCCACAGAGGAACTCTGGAGCTCTGTCAGAGTGACCTCCCTGACCAAGGCCCTTCTCTCCCGATTGCTCAGTTTGGCCGGACGGCCAGCTCTAGGAAGAGTGTTGGTGGTTCCAAACTTCTTCCATTTAAGAGTGATAGAGGCCACTGTATTCTTGGGGACCTTCAATGCTGCAGATTTTTTTTGTTACCCTTCCCCAGATCTGTGCATCAACACAATCCTATTTTAAGTAAATCATGTATTTCCGTTTTATTTTTAATACATTTGCAATATTTCAAAAAAATCCGTTTTTGCTTTGTCACTGTGTGTAGATTGATGAGAAAAAAGTAATGCATTTTAGAATAAGGCTGTAATGTAACAAAATGTAGAAAAAGTCAACGGGTCTGAATAGTTTCCGAATGCACTGTATATAAGAGAATGCTCACTCAATCCTAACCAACTCGCTGACATTGACCGCATACTGTTGGACGATAGTGGCTGCCTCACATGTATGGCTTTATAACCTGTGTGTGGACATGTTTAGGGTCATGTTTAACACTGCTGTGGCTCTCTCTCCACTCCTGTAGAGTCGTACAAGGGCCACTTTGGGCCAGTACACTGCGTGCGGTTCAGTCCAGACGGGGAGCTGTATGCCAGTGGCTCTGAGGACGGTACGCTCCGGCTGTGGCAGACTGCGGTCGGCAAAACCTATGGCCTGTGGAAGTGTGTCCTTCCTGGTGAGTTTTAATGCTTAATCCCAAATGAATAGGGATTCCTGGAAACTTTAGTATCTGAAATGACTGGGTAGGTATAAGTAATATGGCATGGCCATGTGATGAGCGGTGCCTGGTTTCCTCCAGACGTGACAATTGGCATTCAGGCCTTAGAGTTAAATCTTGCTTTCATCGGTCTGAGAGTCATTTAGGTGCCTTTGGACAAACTCCAAGTGGGCTGTCGTGCCTTTTACTGAGGAGTGGCTTCTGTCTGGCCACTCTACCATAAAGGCCTGATTTGGTGGCATGCTGCAGAGATGGTTGTCCTTCTGGAAGGTTCTCCCATCTCCACAGAGGAACTCTGGAGCTCTGTCAGAGTGACCATCGGGTTGTTGGTCGCCTCCCTGACTAAGGTCCTTCTCCCCTGATTACTCAGTTTGGCCGGGCGGCCAGCTCTAGGAAGAGTCTTTGTGGTTCCAAACTTCTTCCATTTAAGAATGATGCAGGCCACTGTGTTCTTGGGGACCTTCATTGCTGCAGAAATGTTTTGGTACCCTTCCCCAGATCTGTGCCTCAACACAATCCTGTCTCGGAGCTCCCCGGTCAATCCTTTGACCTCATTGCTTGATTTTTACTCTGACATGCACTGTCAACTGTGGGATCTTATATAGACAAGTGTGTGCCTTTCCAAATCATGTCCAATCAATAGAATGTATCATAGGTGGACTCCAATCAAGTTGTAGAAACATCAAGGATTATTATTTTATTTTTTAAATTTCACCTTTATTTAACCAGGTAGGCTAGTTGAGAACAAGTTCTCATTTACAACTGCGACCTGGCCAAGATAAAGCAAAGCAGTGCGACAAACAACACAGAGTTACACATGGGATAAACAAAAGTACAGTCAATAACACAATAGAAAAATCTGTATACAGTGTGTGCAAATGGAGCAAGGAGGTAAGGCAATAAATAGGCCATAGTAGCAAAGTAATTACAATTTTGCAAATTAACACTGGAGTGATGGATGTGCAGATGATGATTCGCAAGTAGAAATACTGGTGTGCAAAAGAGCAAAAAAGGTCCATTTAAAAACAATATGGGGATGAGGTAGGTAGTTGGATGGGCTATTTACAGATGGGCTGTGTACAGCTGCAGCTATAGGTGAGCTGCTCAGATAGCTGATGCTTAAAGTTAGTGAGGGAGATGTAAGACTTCAGCGGTTTTTTTTTTTGCAATTCGTTCCAGTCATTGGCAACAGAGAACTGGAAGGAAAGGCGGCCAAAGGGGGTGTTGGCTTTGGGGATGACCAGTGAGATATACCTGCTGGAACACGTGCTACGTGTTGTTATTGTGACCAGTGAGCTGAGATAAGGCGGAGCTTTACCTACGAATATGTAGCAAGGGCCAGCCAACGAGAGCATACAGGTCGCAGTGGTGGATGGTATATGGGGCTTTGGTGACAAAACGGATGGCACTGGGATAGACTGCATCCAGTTTGCTGAGTATCAATGAAAACATGATGCACCTGAGCTCAATTTCGAGCCTCATAGCAAAGGGTCTGAATACTTATGTAAATATGTTATTTCTGTCAGTTTTTTTTTTTTAAAGTACAAATGTCTAAAAACCTTTTTTCACTTTGTCATTATGGGATATTATGTGTAGATTGATGACAATTTTTTTAAATACATTTTAGAATAAGATTGTAACGAATGTGGAAAAAGTCAAGGGGTCTGAATACTTATCGGAAGGTGCACTGACTTCGTTAAGATGCTTGAAACCGAAATGGAACGAACCATGGATCTGCCACACTAATAGCTAGAGGCAAATGTCATTGACTTGTCATGTTATTTTCCTCAACAGAGGAGCTTGTGTCTGAGAACTCTGACACAATATACTGCACTCCTGCTGCTCCTGAGATCAAGGCCTGAGATGGATATTAAAGAAAGGAGAGCAGAAGGAGGTGAAGAGAAGAGCAGGGTGTTCCAGTCTCTTCAGAACACCAAGCCCCAGCAAGGACCTGAGCCCCCTCTTCACCGGGAACTGATCTGGAGTTGAGCTCCCGATTTACACACGTGTTTAGGCAGACTCAACACACAAATATACACACACAAAATGGGTTATAGTTGAAATTAGAACACACACACACAGAGATTGAGCTCCAGAGAAAAGTAGTAGACCTGTGAGCATCAGGCTCATCGCTGCCTGCTTTCTCTCTGATCAGCTCAGTCTGTCTCCCCTGATCTGTCTGTCTGTTCAACACTGTGACCCCATGAACAATTTTTGTTCAACTTTAGGGGCAATTTGGTTCTCTGATTTATTTTCCAATAAGGGAATACACACATAGTTACAGGGGGGAGGGAAACTGACCTATCTTTGAGAAATTATGTTAATTTTCTCAATTCTATTATCTTAAATTCAGTAAAAGTGGTATTTTGTCCATACTTGTACCCTAAACTAGTATATGGGGAAATGTTCTCAAACAGGCGAGAGAGTAAAATGACTTAAGTTGTTTGCTTTGTATTTTTGTCCTTGGTTGCAACTTTGCAGTTATGTAATTTAAATAAAGAGAGACATACATTACTTTATTTTTTATGCACAAAAAAAGCTTTTTGTTGCAGCAAGATAACTTATTGTATCAATTAAATGATAGTGCTTTGCAGTGAATTGTGCAAATGACTTGACTCACGTTTGAAATGTAAGTAGAGGGAAAATAGATCATTTCTATGCATTTCGGTAGCTCATAAACGCCTAAAATGTGCATGTACCCTTTACCAATGGCAAAGCCCGATGTTACCTCTCTTGTCCAATAGTGTCTGTTTTCACAGGGCAGTGGTTCACACACACAGATGGTTCCATTCTCACCGCGGTTGTTCCTTCAATGTTGGCAGAGGGCCGGTGTCCTAGCAAGTTAGCAGATATTGGTATAATAGCCCAAGACCACGTACTTTAAAGGGGAGGTCTGTCTTGTGTTTAGAGCTTTCACTTCTTCATTCTACTGAGAAGAGTTTTTACAAAAGAGGCGCCACAACTAGTAAGCTAACGTGCTAAAATTGTTCCAGGAAGCTTGAAGTATCAAGTTTGTGTACACTGGTAGTTTCGCAGATTTAATCCAACAAGAGGCGCTACTTAGCCAGTTAGCTAACATAGCCCGCTAAATAACGTTACTTCATTTTGTTACGGAGGCGGAGTTGCTTTTTCATAGCGAGCAACATGCCGGAATATCTGGAGGACCCATCGGTTCTCACCAAAGATAAACTCAAAAGCGAGCTTTTGGCCAACAATGTTGCTCTCCCGACCGGAGACCAGCGAAAGGACGTTTATGTGCAGCTGTATCTGAAAAACTTGACCGTGCAGAACAAGAAGATCTCATCTACAGACGCCTTCTCCAGCGACGAGGAGTTTCCAGTCCCGGTAGTCTTAAACAAAAGTCGCTCCGGCAGGGTGAGTTGTTTTTAATATTTTTCTTTCTCGCGGGCGAATATAATATTTGTAACAATGTTTCCAGTGTGAATGTTGCAAGTAAATGTCTAGGGAAGACGTCACTGTGTTGTAAAGTGTTTTAAACTCCCTTTTTTTTTTTTACTATCGTTGTGACGTGTTATTCTAGGTAATTACATTTTATTTTTAAATGCATACACTTTATATCTCCCATCTTTTCAATTACAGCGAGTTCCATCTCGTTTTTAAATATAAAAACAAACACATGTTGGCTGTATTGTATTACAAATCAGCTGAAAGTTTCCCGCTTAAACTATCTGCCAGTGTCACTACTGAATGCTTCCTTATGGAAACCATCCTCGCCACTCAATTGTGTGTGTAAATATCCATACTATTTGAAAATGACAAGATATGTAAGTAAACAGGGCCATATTAAGTCGAATTGACTTATGTAAATCAAGGTTTCGAGATACTAACTCAATGTCTTGACACTAACTCGAAATTGAGACAGTAGAACATAGGGCATTCAGGAAGGTCGGCGCAGGTGGCAGTATGATTTGATTACAGCTGTGAATTTTTCTGGTTAAGTCTCCAAGAGCTTTGAGCTCCAACATGTAGGACTAGTGAAATAAAATAATGAAAATGGTAATAAAAACAATGGGGGGGGTTGCTGACTAGTGGTGGGTATTCAGCAGCCTGATGGTCTGAGGGTAGGCACTATTGGCCCATCTCTGTTTTTGTCATGATGCAGTCACTGCATCTGAGTGATTGATGCAGGGAGAACAGGGCGTGGCTTGTGTCACTGATGATCTTGTTGGCCTTCCTGCGACACCTGGTGTTGTAGGTGTCCTGCCGAGCAGGCAGTGTGTGTTCGGCTGCATGTATCACCCTCTGAATAGCCTTGCGGTCAGCAGCGGTGGAGTTCCCGTACCAGGGTGTGATGCAACCCGACAGTATGCTTTCGATGGTGCTCCTGTAGAACACTGTGAGGGGCCCCGGGAGCAGGCCGAATTTCTTCAGCATCCTGAGGTTGAAGAATCGCTGTTGTGCCGCCTTCACTACAGAGTCTGTGTGGTAAGACCATTTCAGCTTCTCTGAGATGTGTACGCCGAGAAATTTGAAGTTATTTTACCATCTTCACTGCGGCCCCGTTGATGAGTATGTGAGCGTGTCCAGCCTGGTTCCTCCTGAAGTCCACAATCAGCTCCTTTGTTTTGCCAACATTGAGGGACAGGTTGTTTACCTGGCGCCACGCCATCCCAGTGCCTACCTCCTCCCTGTAGGCTGTCTTGTCGTTGTTGGTGATCAGGCCTTCTACTGACGCGTCTTGATGATGGAGTTGGAACTGTGAGGCCACGCAGTCGTGGGAATACAGGAGAGAGGACTGAGGATGCACCCTTTTGGGGCCTCCGTGTCGAGGAGGTAATGTTGCTTACATTCATCACTTGGGGGCAGCCCGTCAGGAAGTCCAGGACCCAGTTGCATAGGGAGGAGTTCAGACCCAGGGCTATGTAATGAGATTATAGGGCACAGTCCGCGGGAAGCTAGAAGTTAAATAAAATTATATTTCAACTTACTGTTGCCGGTGGGCAGGACGGTTGCTCATTATGAAGGGTGGAATTTGAGACTAAAGACAACAGACCCATGTTTGGAAAGTCTGTTTTAATAATACGTTATTCTAGAAATGTCTTATTTTCCCCATCATAATGACCAACCATCCTGCCCACTGGCACACTAAGTAGAAATGGAATTTTATTTAACTTCCTGCGAACTGATTTTGTGCAACCCAATACAATAGGAAGCAACGATGGTGTATGAAAATACACACGCTTGGCTAAAAGCAGCTAGTGTCATAAGGGGTGGAATCCATAGAAGGGATGGAACTGGACCGGAGAGGTTTTATGTTATAGGGGAAAGCCTTGGTATGCAGAGAAGAGGAACGGAACTTTAAAGGAGTTTTGAGTGTGCTGGAAATGGCATTAAGGTATAGGTAATGGGATTGAAGGAAATCAAGGCTACTGGTGTGGAGGATGGGGCTATTTTCCTATTGGGTTTGGTCTCTTTATTGAGGAAATACTTTCCCTGGAAGAGGAATGCGTGCACGGGCTATCCCTGAACAGATGTGTGGTTAACTGTGTGTGCGACAAGTGTGTAGGCTAGTACTTTCATTAGATTTAAATGCTATCGCAGCAGCACTCTTCCTGATGTTTTCATATAGTCACCTGACTCCCAATCATGCCTGTCTGTGATTTTATAGCTTCCCATGAAGCATTTGAGGCAAACATCCACTGGCACACTCAGAACATTAAACACACATTTTCACTCATAGCAGCTATCAAAATAAACCCTTTGGGATAAATAAAAAAAAGAGTGAAGTACTGTTTTTCTCTCCTACGGGTTTAGTTCAACTGAGGTTGAATGGTTTGTCATTGGGAGTTGAGGAGTTTTCCGCTTGCAGCGGTCATCATGAGGACCACAGATATGAAAACTATCATGTCTGACATAACCATCCATAAAGGTGGTTAACCATATGCACATCATCATAATTCACAACCTAGCAATTTGTTATAGTTTACCCCCAAAAGCCACATAAAATGGTCAGTTTCGATATTACATCACCAAGCTGATTTCTGTGAGTAGGAACAACCACTTAGTCAGAAAGAGCATTTTGGACATCTAGGCGATCATGCGACTGAACTATATTAATCCATATTGTTCTGCAATACATTGATGCAATCTGTATTCCATGTCATTTAAACCTCTAGTCTACAAACCTTCTGCAAGTAGCCTAACTAACGCATAACTTAAAGCACAGGGATGGTCTGGGCCTTGGGGCTAGCCATGCGCTCAGTGCCTTGATTTCACTTTTAAAGTGTGTGGTCAGAGAGCGGATGAAAAGTGAGGGAACAAATGGGAAGTCTCTTAACTGTTTTTCTTATTTCTCCCCCCTCCTTATTTCTTCCTTGGAATGCTGTGATTATGAAATGTGCTCTGCTGGGCTGAGATCCAGCTCCAACTTTACTGAGGCCTGCAGTAAAGGAGTCTAATATAGACTAGTGGGAGACTGATAGCTGCTAAATCCCCCTCTCTGTCGGTCTGTTTGAGGTTCTTTCCCTCTCTCGCCTTACTACTCCCACCCCATCAAATGTTCCATGGATAAGAGAACCATGGCAGAGTTCCAATGGAATGTGACAAGGACCATAGAAGTAGTTATAGAACTTCCTAATTCCTGTCACTTTTTTTGCTTGCGTGATTGTAAGTCAGTCAGGCAGAGTATTCCTAACTCTTGCACGTTAAACTGACCATGGCAGAGATGGTAAGGAATTGGATTTGTTATCGGCTGGGGAGTATGCCGAAACAAATTAGGCCAGAGTGCTTTATATAATTAATTATCTTACCGTCAGTACCGGTTTTAGCATCGAGTTGAATCCAAAGCTCATCGGATGGTGCTATATTATAATTTATTTATCTGTTATCTTACCAGGTAAGTTGACTGAGAACACGTTCTCATTTGCAGCAACGACCTGGGGAATAGTTACAGGGGCGAGGAGGGGGATTATTAGGTAACCGTGATGTTGTTCGAGGGCCAGATTGGTAATTTAGCCAGGACACCGGGGTTAACACCCCTACGATAAGTGCCATGGGATCTTTAATGACCTCTGAGAGTCAGGACACCCGTTTAACGTCCCATCCGAAAGACTGCACCCTACACAGGGCATTGTCCCCAATCACTGCCCAGGGCATTGGGATATATTTTGTTTTTTAGACCAGAGGAAAGAGTGCCTCCTACTGGCCCTCCAACACCACTTCCAGCAGCATCTGGTCTCCCATCCAGGGACTGACCAGGACCAACCCTGATTAGCTTCAGATGCAAACCAGCAGTGGTATGCAGGGTGGTTTGCTTCAAACAAAAAGATTCTAGACTGAAGATCAAACAGAGTAGCTGCGTGGCCGGGGTCTCTGGACTTCCTGATAGCTAAACATCCGTGCATTATGCGCATTTGCAACTTTATGCACAAGGCACAACAGGCTACTCTGGCAAATTTCAATGATGTGCGGTGTTGCATGATCACCGAGAAGCTAAATAATAGTTTTATGTTATTTTATGGTTAAAACACAGATTGTTTTCCCCCAATGCAATGTGTAGACACGGCTAGGCTACATGTTATGTTGTCATGTAGGTTAAATGCAATTGGTTTACCCTACATTTGTCTGTGTCCTGCATATGTTTGCTTCTGCAATATCACTGTTTCTTAACCTTTGTGCAAATAGCCTGCAGATGTGTCTGTTACTGTCCTGCGCTCACTGGCGTTGGAAACTGAGGGCCCAGAATATTTTATACAGTGTTTCAAGCTTCAGGACAGACGTTAGTTGATGTTTCAAGTTTGGCTACACATGGACTGTCTGCAACAATGTGATTTATAGGATATTTTATTATCAGGATATTCTTTTTTTTATCTGCGGGCTGCAATGTTTTTATTTTTTGGCTTTATGTGGGCTTTTTGTCTATAATTAGCAATAGAAGTTCCTTTTTACATTTGTACAATTTTAGATTTGGATAGAATTTTATTTAACCACATGACAATCATTTTGAAGAAGTTATTTAAAAATGAAATGAATCTGTTTCACAAATATTTGCATATGAAAACAAAAACTGGCACACAGATTGGGAGAAATGGTTGGCATTCCACGTGACAGGTTGCCGACTCCTCGTGTAGTCTATTACCAGCAACTTCAGGAGAGTAATGGCAGAATCTGCGAAAGCCAGCAGGAAGAGAATAGTTGGGTCAGGTTATCTAGAACTCTGCCACCCTCTTGAGGCATATGTCTTATCTCATCCAACCGTGAGCTTAAAACATCAGACAAGCTCAATGCATGGAGTTGATTTTATTGAAACACTGGGGTGTGTCTATGTATAGAAATATACACGTTTAAAAATGTCGACCAAACAATTGGTCGAAAGAGCACTTTCGGTCGACCAAGATTTTTTTTTTTTGTCAAGGACAACCCTTACGTGTGTGTGTACGTACACACAGTATATATGACATATTTGTTCAAATAGATGCAGGGCTTTTATTCTAGCTGTTAAGAAATATGAATCAGAGTAACAAATGCACAGAAAGTGATAGGGGACGGAGCGGAGCCCAACCCATCAGTTTCTGGGACTGAACAGAATAGCTAGAATGTTTTTCCATTCTAGAAAAATACTTGTCAGCAGAGTGGATACATTCTCTGCAGCCTGGTTGAAGGGGATTGAACCTGAGCCCTATATTACGAACCAGGTTTGAGGAGTTAACTTTGGTCAACTGGTTCCATGAAAGTGGCTCACCTTTTTAGCCAGGTACATTTCTACTCCAACAAATCCTTCCGAACTAACCTGCTCCAGGGCAGGCTAACTCCATTTATCATTAATGAAATGTCTGAGCCACGAGGTTGAGGACCAATGAAATTCGGTACCCTTCCTCTAGCAAAGTTTGTCATCATCCCCTTCATTTGAGGAAGAGGACTAATTAAATATTTTATGAATTATACTGAACAGAAATATTAATGCAACATGCTCAAATTTCAAAGGTTTTTACTGAGTTACAGTTCATATAAGGAAATCAGTCAATTGAAATCAATCATTAGGCCCTAATCTATGGATTTCACATGACCGGGCAGAGGTACAGCCATGGGTGGGCCTTGCAGGGCATAGGCCCACCCACTTGGCAGCCAGGCCCAGCCAATCAGAGTTAGTTTTCCCCCCACAAAAGGGCTTTAATACAGAGATACTCCTCAGCAACCCCCCACCCCCCTCAGACAATCCCGCAGGGGAAGAAGCCGCATGTGGAGGTCCTAAACTGGCGGGGTTAAATGTGGTCTGCGGTTGTGAGGCCTGTTGGACGTACTGAAACTATGTTGGAGGCAGCTTATGGTAGAGAAATGAACATTCAATGCTCTGGCAACAGCGCTTGTGGACATTCCTGCAGTCAGCATGCCAATTGCACGCTCCCTCAAAACTTGAGACATCTGTGGCATTGTGCAGTTTTGTCACACAGCACATTTTAAAGTGGTATTTTATTGTCCCCAGCACAAGGTGCACATGTGTAATGATCATGCTGTTCAATCAACTTCTAATCTTGGCAAATGAGACATGCTCACTAACAGGGATGTGGACAAATTTCTGCACAAAATGAAAGAAGCTTTTTTGCATATGGAACATTCTGGCATTTATTTTCAGCTCATGACACATGGGACCAACACTTTACATGTTGCGTTGTATATTTTTGTTCAGTGTAAAAGAGACAAATTATACAAAAAAATAAAATAATAATTATGACAGTATTTGCTTTCCAAACTGTTTTTGCGCTATTATATTTTGACTTTTGCGAAAGGCAAACTGCTAGCCGCAACCAACCATAGATGGCAGTACCCATTCAAGACTGGCAGCCATTGCCAGTGTATCCATGAGTTTAACAGTCAACACCCTTCTATGTCTATGCCCACAACGCAACAAGCTGTTCCATAGATGGAAGGACAAAGGTGCTTGTGCATTGATTGATAAGCACACCAAAGATGGCATTAACAATAAGTAATAAAAAATGCTTCGTAGTATACCGCTCTGTTTGCTCTCTGGTTGTTTGTTTAGTATTGATCAGTAAGGATGGTTTAGGTCAGGAGAGGGTGTTAAACTAGCTCTGCTAATAATTAGTGTGTGATTAGAAACCTTTTTAAGACGTTTAACATCTGTGGTGTTGCTGGCTGAAGCAGCCCAAGGAGCTGGGTAAAGAAAACACTAATCTAAAGATCAGTCAACTCTCTCTCACACACTCACACACTGCAGAGTTACAGAGTTTTTTTTTTACATTTCAGTTTGTGGATTTCAAATGTTAAACCCTGTGATGTTCAGTAGCACAAAATGGATTTCTTTGCTTTGCTTCTTTGGATTTGTGTTTTGGTGAGCTCCAGCACAAATTGAATCCAACCTTTTTAATTTGAAGTACATTTAAAAACAACTCAAAGAAATATGATTACTAGAATGGGTGTTCCAATTCAAGTCATCCTTCTGTGATGGGTGGTAGGCCTTGATGCAACATGAAGTGTTAATCTGACCTCTGTGGTCCTTCTTTCACAGAAAGCCACGAGGAAAACAGATAAGCCTCGGCTTGAGGACCTGGATGTGACTGAGCTGACCAGTGAGGGCCTGAAGGACGAGCTGCTCAAGTATGGAGTCAACGCAGGACCCATCGTGGGTGAGTCAGTCTGCTAGTACATTTGCCAGGGGCATTGTTTTTAGAAAACATTGGGTTCATTCTGTGTTACCGAGTCTATAATTGCCTGTTGGTTATATGGTAGGTGGAATATGTATTTAATTGTGATGGGCTCTTAAATCCCGACCATATAAATAAAACTACTACTTTGGTCCAGACAGAATGCCTTCTGTGTATTGAATTAATTTTAATAATGGCCATTATTGTTGCGGTCTTCATTTGCTTATCAATAAAGTTGTGTTGAATTCATTTGAATAATGTCTGAACTTTTGGCAGCCTCCACCCGTAGACCGTATGAGAAGAGGGATTCATGAAGTTCCATTGATTTTTATTTGAATGTCTTGTCATGGCAGCCTCAACCCGTAAGCTGTATGAGAGAAGGCTCCAGAAGCTGTTGGACCATGGTCCTCCTGAGGCCGTTGCTCTACCGGTGGTCATCACTCAGGTAGACCGCAACGGCAACTCTGACTCATACCACTACAGCGACAAGGAGGAAGGTAAGAAACGTAACACTTAGTCAACCTCTTAGACCAGGTTATTACAGATTCAAATCGGATTCATCTTGGCAGTTGACACATTAGATTAAACATTAGATATTTTTTTTCTGAGATGCCTACTTTCATACCAAATTGGCCCTCTGGGATAATACAAATCATGCGATTTGATTTGTTGGTTAATAGACTGACTGACAGCATGACATTGATGGAAATTGTGTGGTGTGTATGTGTTTTAGAGATGACTACAGTCCCAGAACCAGAGCCAGTCCCCGTGGTGGAGAGACCTGTCAGAAGCAGAGGGAAGACCCCAGTCACCACCAGGACCCGCAGCAGCCAGCACAACCGAGTGAGTCCCTCTTTTTATTTTGTCTTTATTTAATCAGTGGACAAAAGCACATCCTCACCCTAGGCCAGCCTCATGGTGTTTATTCCTTCAAAGCTCACCATACAGACTTGTGTTGAAATATGAGTTAAATAGCATGCATATCTCAAGTTGTGATTAGTAGTCACAGAGGCTATAGGGTTGATTTTTAAACCTGTCTCAAATATTCATTGAGACAGGAAATGTGTCCTTTGAGACTCCTATAGGGGTGGGAATTATGTGTGTGTGTAAAACAAAGCACCAAATGTCTGTCTGAAGGACCCTCTGTGTGTCTGTCTGCTGGTAGTTTGTGCAGCAGGTTTTGATTTCAGGACCGGCCAATTGACTTGGATTAGCTAGTTTTCTCTTTGCCACTGGGTGCCTCTAGTCCACTATTTTCTGTCTCGTTGACTCTCTCTCTCCCTCTTTCATTCTTTCCTTGCAAGAACATACTCATTATTCTCCCAACTCCTATACAAAACCTATCGTTTGAGTGTTTTTTAAATATTTACTTTTCTCCTCCTTTTTTCCTGATACTTTGGGAGGTGTTGGTGCCATCTGGTGTCGAAATCCTGAACCTACCAGATGGTAACCTTCTCAACTGAAGCTGCCTGTCTCATGTGGATATTATAACCACATTAAAGAGATTTTGGAAATTAAGCCCTGTATCTACTACCCCGAGGTAGCTGTTCCTGTGCATTTCCAGTCATGAGCTAACGAGTTAGTTTTGTCTCGCACCTTTTTAACTTCTTACATACTGGACATATAGACATCAGAATGATATCCCAGAGTTTATCGGTGTCTGGGGAAGTCGATGGGCTTCATTGGAAAAATATCAAACCATCCCTTTAAAGCATGTTTGTGGACTGCCAACTTTACTCACTGAAGTTGTGGACTTTGCTTTGTACGGTGTGTTCGAGAAGAGGTGGAAGGTCGGGTGTTCTGAGAAGTGTGTGTGTGTTTAGATCTATGCTCAGGAGGAGGATGATGATGATCTTGAGGAAGAGCATCCCGTGTTGAATATAAAGAGACCATCGAGGAGATCCTCTCATAGTCGACCAGATGGTTCCTGCAAGCGATGATTCTGTAATATACACTAAGCCTATCCATCTCACTAGGCTTGTGGTGCGATGGAGTAGTGTTTAGCTTGATAGTCACCTTTTTTTGTGGATAGTGTTAGTCATGTTATATATATTTACGGTTTATTTGGAATTGTACACATCTGCAGCTAAAAGCTGCGTATAAGTTAATGAGATGTAGTATACAATTAGTTAAGCAGTCTCACAAAGTAAGGCTTAGACTAATGTCTTAATTCACTGGGTTCTCTACATCCACTATTTAATATATGTTTGGGAAGCTACTCTCGTGTGGGTGGGTGTGTCCTCCCTTTCACCACACCACCTGCTGCCACGGTCTTCCTCAGCTATAGTCAACAATGAACACTGCACAGGTGGCAGGTCTCCCCTTCTTCCCCCTCCCAGAGAGGCAAGGACCAAGGCACCTCCGCTTCTAGTCCTGAGTAAACTTCCCTCTCCATTTGTCAGTCTTCCCTCTATTTAACTTCCTTTCGCCTCTCTCCCCCTCTGTCATGTTCCAGGAAGTCCCTAAGGAACCTAAGCCTATATCGGCAGACAAGCCAAGCTCGAAGCCCTCTCCCTTACTGCAGGGCCCAGTCCACTAGGACTATCCATCAAGATGTCCTAACAGCCAAGGCTGAGTCTCCCTCACCCAGACTGACTCAGGTACCGAGGTTCCCAGCTCAGGCGGTGGGGTTCTCTGTGGTTACTTGTCACTCACTGTCGCTATGAACTGTTGTTGTTGATCATGGCACGGATTGATATTGGAAGTTGTTCAATGGGTGTACATGGCTAATGATCACGTAGTCACAGTGGTGTCTTAGTCATAGTAAGATATGTGGGACTGTGCCATTTTGCGCATATATTTTTCTTATTGCCGAACCTTAATGTTGAAGAGTCACCCACCCACCCACCTGGAACTTTGGCTATTTAGTCTAGTACTCTAAATTCTCGACTGTGTCTTACCCTCAGTCTGTCCCTGACCGAGCCTTCCCCCTGAATGTGAATGCTGCTGCGCTCTGGGTTAAAATACTTTTTTTTTTTTAGCGGGTGAATGAGAAAATATGAAAAATAATATAAACACATTTCCAACTGTAGCAATCATAAATGACTGTTGGGTGGTGGGGGCAGGGGAAGAGTCAGTTGGCGAATGTCCATAGTGGTGCAGCAGGGGGGAGTGAGAAGTGAATGGAACTGTAATAAAACCTTTATTTATTTACGCTGTGCCAATGATAAATGTCCATTGGGGGGGTGGGTGTGTGCAGGGTAAATGTTTGTTGGGGAGGTGAAGGAAGCGGGGAGAACCGGCCCGTGGCTTGGGTTTTATCTTGGCCATCCTGTGACACCTGGTGTTCTGGAGGGCAGGCAGATGGAGGAAGTAGGGTGTCCAATCAAAAACACATCTTTTGACTAATCAGGAGATTTATGTTAATTGTGTAGATGCTCCTCTAAGAAAAACCAATAGTCCAAACTCATGTCTCTGTCATAATCTGTTCAAAAGTTGTCGTTTTTACCGTTGTGGGATGGTCCAAATTAGGATGACTAAATCAATGTAGGCCAGAGACAAAGTGGTTTTAAAAAACAGGAAAATAGCATTGCTTCAGCTAGGCTGGTTGCTGTGCGAGAATTGAGGCTAAACTGACAGGTTCACCGTTGAACTCATCTTTCTTCTGAATCCAGAGGACATAAAACAAGAGGAAAGATGGATATCGATTTTGAGACATGACAGACTATTTCTCACAAAAACAAGCATTTTCAATGCCTTTTTTATATTTAATTTAGCTTGGTTCATGCTAATTTAGCTTTTTGCGACTCAGAAACGTCTTTGCAGACTACCACCACAACATGCAAAATCCTCAAGTTCCTGTGAGAAAGTGGCACCACTTTCACAACAGTTTATGAAATCCAAAAAAGACCCCACTGAACGATTCAGAACATGAAGAATCATATTTGTCTTGGTAAAATGTATTTTTATAAAATAAGGAAGTGAAAGATCATCACTAAACCGTGTTTTCACCCACTCAGAATAGGTTGACACCCTAGAGGAAGCCAAATGAGGTGTGGCAAGAGAGACGGCGGAAACCAAAAAGGAAGAGAGGAAGTAGAGGGGGGGGGGGGGGCTGGTCGTAGAGGAACTCTGGAAGGTATGCCCACCACTCTTCTATAGTTCTAGCTAGTCTCTAGTCTCCGTATTAAACGGGATGAGCTACATGTCAATGTTTGGTTCCAATGGGAATACCTTTGATGCCAGCCTGATTTGGTTAACTGAACATGGTTGGATGATTTGATCTACTTCAAACTGAGTTTGGATGGGTTTGGGAACAATGCCTACCTTGTGTAAGCGGGTGAGTGCAGCACAAGGCAAAACATCTCGACTGTTTCAATTCAGTGGACAAGTTTGACCTCTGGTGTAAGGAGAACGTCCTGGAAGATTTCTCTCTGCCACCAAGACCAAAGACCTTTTCATCCACTTAAAAAATAAATGTTTGTGATTGTGTTGCTTGTGTAATGTTTGTATCAGTCTTGTGTGTTGTTTATCTAATTCGAAAGCCACAGCTGTTCCTTCCCCTCTGTGAAAAAATAAATCCATTCTCTTCTATTCTAGCTGTGCTGTGAGGAGGATGGTGGTGGTCTTCCTCTCACTCTGACTGATTAAGCTCCCAGTCATGAGCCAACCTCCCTACTCAATACTTCTCTTTTAGAGGTGTGGGACATCTCTCACCTGCTGTAGTACTTGGGACATCACTCTTTATTGGGTGTTTTGTCTGATTTTCAATCTTCACAATTTCCTCAGTGCTCTGATCACTGGCTATTAGTTTTGGTCTCACTCTCTTGCCGTCAGTCTCTCCTGGGTCTGTATGTATATCAACCAACCTCTTCTATAACTGATATTCCTAATCCGTATCTGTGGTCATCTCAGTAACCTGCACCAAGTGTCCATGCTCCGGTAGGACAGAGCATTAGTATATGTTCTTAATCACATTGTCCTCTTAGGATGCCCACTACTGTAATATTGCTCACTGGATTTGTAATGTACGTGTCTAAGAGATGGCCCAACTCTACGAGTATAGGATACTGACCCAGTGTGTTACTTACCCTCTCCATGTTAAAGGGAAGTCAGGAAGTCAGCCCGCTCCTAGTAGCCAAGCCTTCCTCACTACCTCATTTGTCTGAAAGTGACCCCTTTGCCTCCTTCACCGTCAGGTCTGTGAGCCACGTCTCACACACCCCCCTCATCTCCATCTCAAGTCCTGAAGGAACAAATGGAGTCCCTATCATCTCTCTCTGCCAAGTTTGACACGCTCTCCAATCGCTTTACTCTGGTATACAGTCTTTGCACAATAGTTGTTCTCAAATAGAGTTCTGTTTTTCTCACAGTGGTTTGTTGTGGTGGCACCCGGGAATGGGAACTTTAAGGTTAATTTAATTGTGTTGTGGTGGAGTGAAAGTGGTCTCACGTTTTTTTTTTCACAGGTGGTGTGATTGTAAACAAATGGGTGACAATTATGAATGGAGCTACTGTAGTGTGTGTGTGTGTGTGTGTGTGTGTGTGTGTGTGTGGCGCACAGCTGTCTGTCTACTAGTACAGCTGCTTAAATGCCAGCTGAAGTGAGGGGAGTGAAAGACTCAAGACTTGTACGGTCACATGGGAAGAGGACTGCAACAGGGCCACCTAGTGGTTCTTAGGTGTACACACCCTCTCTAGCCTTTTACAAAAAATAATACCATATGTGAATGTGGCAGTGACTTTGTAACATGCAAATGGAACAATGTCTCATCCTCACCTTAATCGCTCCGTCACGTCTAAACGTCTAAAGAACGTCTAAAGAAAGTGTACTAAAATGTGTGTTGCAGGTGGAGAAGATAGCAGCTGGTGAGCAGACACCCAGCAGGGCGGATGAGAAGGATATCCTGAAGGAGATGTTCCCCTACGAGACCAACACTCCAACAGGAATCAAGTAAGACACACGCACATTATTCTATCAACATAAACAACTTCAATAAAATGTTGCTATATCTGGCAGACTGCCACCCACAGTCTTGTCATTCCTGTAAAGCGGTGTCCTGTAACTAATTTGTTAAGAGCTTGATCGTAATACTTGCCTGATGGCAACTCATGTGTGAAATGTTACCATGAAACTCAGCGTTCTACCTTTCCTGTCCCTCTAGCGCCACCTGTCGACGGCCCATCCGAGGTGCAGCCGGCAGGCCCCTAAAGTCTGGTGACCTGTGGACAGATGAGACCCTCCTGCGCTCCGCCTCTAACTCTTCCTACACGGAGAGCCGCACCGCCACCGTCCACAGAGTCACCACCCTGCCCCCTTCTACCAGGCTGGTAACGTCAGTGGCGCCCCCTGCTGGCAAGGCTGTAGCACCACCCCGTGGCCTGCCTGTCTGGCTGAAGCTGCTGCTCCTCAGCGTTGTAGCTGGCTTCATATTCTTTGTCTACCAGACCATGGAGACCAACGCTATGGCCCCCTTTGGAGGGTCTTCAGATTCCATGCAGACCAGTGGCAGTGAGGTCCGCAAGTGAATGCAGCATAATGTTGCTGCCACTATTTTCATTGTCATCGTCCCTCACTACCTTGGCATTATTGTATTTTTTTCCTTCCCATGTTTCTGTCACTTATAATTGGTTAAATGGTCTGGTACGGTAGCCTAGTCTTTGTCAACACCTCCTGGAGACGACAATGTCCAATATGACATATTGAACCTTGAAGATGACCACCGCTTCTCATTCTGAAATGACAATACCGTCTTCTGTTTGTTTGTCTGTCCTTTCCCCATCTGAGCCTGCGAGGCTGAGAGAAAGCCAGTCGCACCACTCATCTCCAGATAACGTACATACACCGAAACAGTGGCTTGCAAATTATGTGAACTTGCTTTGTGGTCAATTTTTTTTGTTTTCTGTCTCTGCATGGTGTAGTCGTATGATTGCATTTGCGTGAGTCTGTGAGAGAGAATTGCCTGTGTCTCTGTGTTTCACGCGGTTTGCTTTTGTAATGCTGTCGCTGTAATCGAATGCAGTTATTATGAAAAAAATAGGAAAAGACTGAAAGAATTTGAACAAATTGTAATCATTTGTTTTCTTGATTGAACCATCTATACAGTGTACGTGTGAGACGGGGATTCTTAAAACTCATGCACACATATAGCTCTTATATGCCCCCGCCCCGTTTTTTAAAATTGAAATTGTCTGTGTTGCCAAATTAATAATGTATTCATTGTAATAAATAATGGAATATCTTCTCAATAAAACTGTAATATGTAAGGATAATTTGTCTTAGATTTTTATTTGACTTGAAACAAAGCACCGTTCAAAAAAAACAAGGACACTACAGCAAAGAGTAAAAACAAAACAAATATTAGCTGCGAGCAGCAATGAACGGAGTTCACAGCATAACAGGAAAAAAAACAAGATTTGTTGGATAACAGAGCAAGTGCTTGGTCATGTAGAAACAATCTTCATGTGCAATCAGTGAAAGCATTACCAAGTTTCTCTCAATACCACAAGGAGGATGCAAGTGAAGTTTAGCCTAGCACTGTAGGTTGGTTGAGTGCAGCAGGTAATCATTACTTAATGTATTGAGTTTATATACCAATCCTGGGGTCAATTTGACTAATGGTTTATGTTCAAATTAAATGTTTAGTTATATATTTTCAGCATTAGTGTAAATATTTGTCTAAATGATTTAAGTCTGTTGGTACATGCTTCAATACACTCTCTGATGTGATACTTTGACTGTGTAAGCGGCAGGACTTCTGGTTTCTAATTTTCCAAAAGAAAATCTCCACTTTTCACCACATTCAGCCCATCTACTTGGGCAACAATATGTGATTATACTAATAACGATATTTCACTTTGTGTGTCTGCATAATTGAAATCGTACATTCATTTGCATTAGACCAAGTCCACTTGATCAATAGTTATTGCACTAGTATCCTATGGCGCCACTAGTGACAATGACATCTATAGTGCCACCAATTGCTCTGATGCAGCCATTTAAGGTTGCAGTGACTTTTTAATATTCGCACAGCTTTTAAGGGATGTATACACAAGGTTTACATACCAAATTTCATTGCCCAATGTCCATCGGTTCAGTTCTAGCCCTAGTGTGATATGATGCCATCTAGTGCTGTAGTGTGGCTGACAACGAATGCAGCAACTAATCATTCTCAAAGCCATTAGACTGATATGAGTCTAAATACAAAATCTGGAGTGAATCTCATGCTTGGTTCATGAGGAAAAGATTGCAGTTTTTGAGCATTAGCTTTACATTTTTTATTTTTTTTTAAAGATAATACCAAATTCAATTCATCTCATTTTAGGGACTGATTTGTCAATAACTGAGCCACCTTTTGACCAATCCCTCAGTTTTTCTCAAACTAAGTTAAGATGTTCCATGGGCTTACATTGCAAGTTTGGTGTCATGTGGTTCATGAGAAGAAGCATAGGAGCAAGAATCCTTTGCATATTTTAGCATATTAGTGTATCCTGCTGGTATAGTGTGGACATCTTTGAATGCATCAATGTTATTTTCTCAAACTCTAGGGACTATTGTGAAAAGTCCAAAGACCACATTTGGAGTGAATCTGACTTTGTCCATGAGGAGAAGATTTCGTATGATTATTTTAAGCATTAGTGTTAAATAGTCAAAAAAGTTCATTATTAATAGCTTCCCTTTTTTTAAGATATCAATGCCAAACGTAACATGGTTCATTATGGTAATGTCTTTGATGACCTTAGAAAGATTCAAGTTGAATGGCCATTGTAGAGTGGATTTACAGAGGATTTAAATGGATACAAAGTATGATTTCCTGATTTTATCAGTAACAGACATCTCTTAACCAGTCCCTTATGTGGGCCTACATACCGAATTTGGTGTTATTTGGACTGGACTTTTGTTATTTGGTGTAATGTGGTTCAAAGGTTTTCAAAATGGAGGAAAATCTACCCTGACGGACCTTACGGGTCTTTGAGGTAAATTTGTTCAGCATGAAGAAAAACACCTACATACAAAGTTTCAAGTCTCTAGCTCAAACGGGCGGCAGATATGAGGGTTGAAGTGAGACTGCTTATAACATCGCCACCTATAGGCCAATCTGTGCCATTATTTTCGACCAAGTTACTCATGGCCTCTAGTTGCTGTGCCAAATTATTTTAAAAAGTTACCAATCTATGCTTGATTTCTTTGACCATGTCAAGAAAATAAAAACAATTAAGAATAACAGTAGCTTTCATAGCATTCTCTGTGAAACCCTCATTAAAATATAAATATAAGCTACTTATTTTAAGCTTGGGCTAAACTGAGGGGAAAGCCAGACCGAACAGGTGGAATTTTAGTCTGCTTTTGAAGGTGGTGATGGAGTCGTGGGTGGCCGGGGGGGAGAGAGTTCCAGAATTTGGGGAGCAGTGATACTGAATACCTGGTCCCCCAATCTTTGTTTTAGGGATGGTGAGTAGTCCTGTGTCAGGGGAGCGGAGGCAGCGAGAAGGCATGTGTGTATGGAGGAGGTCGGCAAGGTATGAGGGGGCAAGGCTATGGAGGGCCTTGTAGGTAAGGAGTAATGCATCATTTGACTGGGAGCCAGTGATGGTAGTGCAAAGTGGGGTGGGGGGGGTGTTCCGAGGGTTTGGTGTGTGAGAGGACCCTGGCAGCGGAGTTCTGGACATACTGGAGCCCGTAGTAGTCCAGACTAAAGGTCTTCACGGGTCCACCCGAACCTGAAATTTTCACTTTTTCCTTGGGTCCAGGTCGGGTCCTGTTTGTCATCGGTGCATTCATAAAGTATTCAGACCCTTTGACTTTTTCCACATTTTGTTACCTTACAGTCTTATTCTAAAATGGATTAAATGTATGTTTTTCCTCATCAATCTACACACATAATGACAAAGCAAAAACTGACAGAGCTTGAGAGGATCTGCAGAGAAGAATGGGAAAAACTCCCCAAATACAGGTGTACCCAAGAAAACTTGAGGCTGCAATCGCTGCCAAAGGTGCTTCAACAGAGTTTTGAGTAGAATACTTATGTAAATGTGATATTTACATTTTTAATTTTTAATACATTTGCATAAATTTCAAAAACCTGTGTTTTGCTTTGTCATTATGGGGTGCTGTGTGTAGATTGATGAGGGGAAAAAACATTTTAATCAATTTTAGAATAAGGCTGTGGGAAAAGTCAAAGGGTCTGAATACTTTCTGAATACACTGTATGTAACCACAGCTCTGCATAGCCTGTAAGATATTTATTTTACACCAATAAGGTGAATTTATTGACTTATAGAAGGCCTAGCCAACATATTAAGGTCTATTTGTCCGCGGGTTCATTCAAGTTCGGGCACCCCCTTTAAAAAATGATCGGGCCCGTACGGGTCCTCAGTTTTGGACCCGAGAAGACCTCTAGTCCAGACGTGATGTACCAAGTGATGGTGGAAGAAGGCGGATTTGGTGATATATTTTATGTGGGGCTCAAAGGAGAGAGTGGGACCAGACCACAGATGATGGGCAGATGGAACAGCCATTGATGGACATTACAAGGTCTCCCACTTTCTTGAGGAGAGCCTTGGGAGCCAGCAGCATGACCTGTTTTATTACTGTTGAGTTTGAGTAGATTGGATGTCATCCAGTTTTCATATCCTTGATATTTGATCAGAGACGGGGTAGAGAGATGAGGCGGGTTTGGTGTGGAGTTATCCGCATAGCAGTGGATGTTGAGACCATAGTGGCAGATGATCGGGCTCAGGGGAAGCATGGAAATAATGAAAAGCAGAGGTTCGAGGATGGAGCCTTGAGGCACTTCTTAGAGCAGCCTTTCCAAAATAGCTACAGTATTTTTCTTACAACAGTACTTTCTAGCTGCAGAAGGGGAGCTGAGCCTGCCCTTACAAAAAAAGATTGCCGTTTTGAAACTGCAGTGAAAGTGCAGTGACTGCAGTCGACTGGTATTTTGGACGCAGTAATTGCAGAATAACAGCAGTGTACTGCTATTGAACTGCAGTTATACTGCACTTACACTGCAAAATTACTGCAGTAAAAAAACAGTGTTATTTTGAACATAGTGTTATTTGCAATATACTGTACTGCAGTTATACTGCACTCTAACTGCAGTTATACATCAGTGTACTGCAGTTATAATGCATTCTGATGGTACATTTTTTTGTAATGGTGTCAATGATAAAATACAGGCCCCACTGAATACACTCTGCTTAGCCCAGAGTGGAAATCAGGAATAGTTTCACCTATTGCACTCATTTAGGACCCTGATGCTAATTTTAACTTCACACAGACACCTACACACAGTCAGCCAGAAGCAGGGTTGAGCTGCCTACTGACTGACCATTGCCAAATAATTGTTAAATATAGGTTGTGGTAGAGGCATGAAGGCATTCTCTGTGGTTCTCATTCTCTGTGGCTCTCTGATTTGATATTTATTCAACTGGTCCAATCATTCAGAGCTTCACATGCTACTCAGAACTAGGGCATTCTGATATTTCTGACTTGCTAACTGGTTGAACGTGGTATGTGTATAACTATAACCATTTTCCTAGTTCCGACTAGAACGTGAATGCGGCAAAAGTCAAGACTGCCCTGACACTGTTGACCTGCAGGGATGGAAGACTGCCCTGCTCCACAGGCCTAGATTAATACCATGGCAAAGAATAGACTGACTGCCAAGGCATAGTAATCTTCTTACTCTCACCCCTCTCTCTCTCTCTGTATCACTCTCTCTCTCTCTGCCTCTCCCCCCTCTCAATTCAATTCAAATGACTTTATTGGCCTGGGAAACATATGTTTACATTACCTCTCTCTTTCCCCCTCACTCCCTGTCTTTATCTGGCATACTCCATAATGTATCAACTGTTTAGTCTTCCATGTGTTTGGTGGCACTGTCACTTCTAAAACCAAATTTAAAGAGCATTCTAGCGTTGTACTTCTACAATAGCGCTGAAGGCCTAGGAACGTCCTGTTTCGTGATTGGACCCCGAATTTTGATTGACCGCACTGTCATTTCATATATCGTCCTCCATAGGACAGAACACAGAAAGTCTCTCCCACTTTTCTCCGTGACGTCAGGGAAGGACAAATTCATTTATTGCGAGGACGTTCCGCCTCTGTGAGCCGCCGGTTGCAGTAGGAGTGGAGGCGCCATTTTAAGACACGGAGAGAGTGAGTGGAGTACTATGAAATATCTTAACAAAATTCGAATTTAAAATGTTACAGTAGAAGGGAATATTAAGGCTTGTCTTTACTATAATGCTGTGTTTAGGACGTTTAGAATGTTTTATGTTGCTAGCTTGTCTTGTGCAACTGTTCCACCTTGGGAAAGCTAGCTAATCAGTTGCTCACTAGCTAGTAGTAGTGAGCTTGCTAAATAAGTTAGCTAGTTAACGTAATTTAGCTAACTAGCCAGAAGCCGAAATAGCTCGTTAGCTAACACCAACAATAACATGATGGAATACGGTTTGCATTTCCATTCCATGTTATCTGGATGTCAAACTATAGCTACATATTCACGTGACATTCCAACCCCCTTCCTATCCTGCTCTGTGTCAGCTGAGCTGTGTTACTGCTGATCGTGTTTCTATAGCAAGGTACTGTAGTGAGCTAGCTTGCTAACATTCGCTTTTATTCTACAGCCCGGTTTTGGCCATCATGTATCCGACCACACTAACACAGTTGTCCCGGGCTAATCCCTTCAACGCCCCGCTCTTCTCCCTCCAAGAAACCGAGGAGCCCAAACAGAGCCGCAACCTCGCTGCCGCAGCAATCGCTGGTAAAACCAATGTTCTGCATGCTAACTAGCTAACAAGTACAGTTAGCATGTAGCTAGCGAGCAAGTACGCAGCCAACTGAATCGATGATGATGAGACGAGATACCAATTTTATTAATGTGATATTTAATAGATATCAACATGTGTTATTTATTAGATACGACTTGTGTGCTGGTCAAACTTTTAACGCTATCTAGCCACTGTCATTAAATGTGGAATGTCAAAGACAGGCTAGGCCTTGTCTATGGAGGACATGGAAGGGCAAATGTAAACTTTGAAATATGCCGCAGGTATCTGAACTGAATTCATGTCTTTCCTCAATCGCTGTTTAAAACTAAGGTGAGAGGCCCCTAACTCAAAAGGGCAAAGTAGTAGTTAGGCGAATGTCTGTGTATTGCTTTCTAGCACACCAGCCGGCTAATGATATGCGTCTGACCCCTAGACGGGGGCATTTAATTGGTTCTCAATTCGGATAAGTTTGACAAGTTTTGTCTAGATTTAGGATCACTTGAAATGCTATCCTTTTTGTAACGTAACGCATGGCCTTCAACCACCCCTCAGTTATATTCTGACCATTGCAATATTATTGCTGTTTTTCATTGTCGCTTGAAACATTTCTATGGAATGTTTTTACGGTTTAGCCAGCCTAGTTCTAAAGGTGACATATTTGGGTCAGGCTTTTGGTTAGTTTTAGAGCTTGCTGGCCAGTGTCCTCTTTTTATAGCCTTAACACTGTGCTGGTTGGTTGATTAGTTATACAGCTAGTCTGCTCTACTAGTACATCGCCTGTTGCACAAGAGTCTGCCCTCACAGGCAGTAAATGTTCCATGTGTGCATGGCTTTTTGCACCTTTGACATTGGCCTATGCAGACTACATAGGACAGGACACACACAATTAAGCTCCACTTGTATTTGCCCTTTAGCCTAGTGAAGATGCAGTTTGCTTTGACTTATTACCACTTTTCTAATGAACAACATCAAGTCCCCATTTTGAAAGTATTGCCTGACTCTTTCTTCAGAGGGAGACAGCTGTGAGTTCGGCTCACGGAAGTATTTACTCCTCTGTGGGTTTGGTGGCATCATCAGCTGTGGCACCACACATGCTGCCCTAGTGCCCCTCGATCTGGTCAAATGCAGAATGCAGGTCTGTCTAACCCTGTGGCCTGGTGCCACTTATTAAAACCCAACACGCTAACATGTTTTTGTTGTCTGAAATGCATTAATTTGCATGGGAGAATGGATGTATCAAGCAGCCCGGTTTTGTGCAGCTGTGGTGGAATCATTGTCATTGTTCAACCTCACGTTTTATCCCACCTGATCACCTGCTTTTTAAAAATTGTTTTCGAATGACCCACATCGCATGGTAAGTGTGTGATTCACAATCACCAGTGTTCCTGAACCTCCCTGCCTGCTACCATTCCCCTTCTCAATCCAAAGCTGAAGGACTTGTAGGTCACTGAAAGGTCAGGAGTGACAATGGGAAAATGTTTTCAGAAATTTCACCCTGCTATTTATAACATGATCAAAGTGCAGCTATGCATTGCTAGAATTTAGCCTATGGCTTTAAGTTAGTCCAAAGGCCCAAGTAATTTACACCTCAATGGAATTATTCCTATCTTTAAATTGACTAAAGTATAAATGATGCATGTATTTATGCAAGCTATATGTATTTTAGCTAATTATACAGGTTGCGTGCTTCAACAATATTTTCTTTTTTTGTAAAACCTTTTAGACATTCTCGAGTAATTTTTTTTTAAACTGATTTTTAACCCTGCTTTATGATTACTTCATCAAATGAGTGAAATAAATCCTGGGTATAAAATAATCAATTTAAAATCACAAGCAGAGGTCAGTTTCAATTCAGGAAGTACACTGTAAACTGATTCAAATTTTTAAATTAAAATAAATGTATCAGAAGCATTGGGGTAAATTGGAATGTCAGTTAACTTCCTGAATTGAAAAGGAATTTACCTGAACCCTGATTCACAAGTGTTTGAAATTAACTGGCTCATTCCCTGGTGTGTTATAATGTAATGGTGGCATCTTTGTTGGTGATTATTGTCCTGTGTTGCATGTGTCGTGACTGCATGTTGGGCATGTATTGTTTTTTTGCTGCAGACTCTGCAGATGTGAGCTGTGAGTTTGGCTCGACAAAGTATTATGCCCTGTGTGGCTTTGGGGGTATCCTGAGCTGCGGCCTCACACACACAGCTGTTGTACCCCTCGACCTTGTCAAGTGCCGCATCCAGGTTTGTGGTACCCCCTGTAGCTGTCTGCTGTGTGAAGGCCTCCATAGCTCCTGAAAGGAAAGGTGCCCAATCCCAAATGTACCCTTAATTCCTATGCACTAGAATAGATGAAGACAAAATTGGGTGGGAAAACTAGATTTGTGATTGGGTGGAAGATTCTTGTAGATTAGCAGACATTAGATAAATCACTAGCTATAACTAGTCATGTTAATCTGGATAACCCCCTAGTTCACAACCTGTAACCTAGCTAGTTAAAAAAAAAAACATGGCCTTGAAACCTTAGATAAAAAGACCTACATTTCAGCCCATAGGTCTCTTATCTAGTCTACCCCCATTGTTTCTTTGACTCTCTGCTAATCAATTGTTTTTTCTTCCTTAGGTGGACCCTGACAAGTACAAGAGCATTGGCAAAGGCTTCTCCCTCACACTGAAGGAGGATGGAGCCCGAGGGCTGGCTAAGGGCTGGGCCCCTACATTCATTGGCTACTCCATGCAGGGTCTCTGCAAGTTTGGCTTCTATGAGATGTTCAAGATTTTCTACAGCGACATGCTTGGAGAGGTCAGTCAGGGGTAGTAATCAATGTGGGTAGAAACTAACACGGTTGGGTTCCCTGGTTTACAGTGTTTTAAAGGGACTTGTTCACCCACCAACAATCGTAAATGACATGCTAGTTAGCAGGCGCTTTTATCCAAGTACAGTACAATGAGTGCTTACATTGACTAATCCCTGCGTGACTTTGGTGTTGCTAGCCCACACAGGACCACAACTGACTTCGCCCCCTCTCATCTAACAGGAGAACACCTACCTGTGGAGGACATCCCTGTACCTGGCTGCGTCTGCCAGTGCAGAGTTCTTCGCTGATATTGCCCTGGCCCCCATGGAGGCGTGTAAAGTGCGTATCCAGACCTGCCCCGGCTACGCCAACAACCTCAGACAGTGTGCTCCCAAGATGTTCGCAGAGGAGGGAGTATGGGCGTGAGTAGATTGTGTTTGTGGTGGTCTATTCGTTTTTGTTTTGGAGACTGTATAACCCGGGAAAGTATTCAATCCTGCTCATGGACAGTTACGACGTGTGTATGCTTTTGTTCCTACACTAGGTGAAAGAAATCTGATACAACTTGTAGCCTTGATTACATTAATTGGGTGTTTCTTGGCTGGTATGGAACATAAGCCTACAGGAGTAATTCTTGCTCTGCATAGCTGATTTGAGGTTACCAAACAAACACGCTCCTTAGATCCACCTCTGGAGGGCAGTTCTGTGCTGGTGCTGTTGTCTCTGAGTGCTGCAGCTCCAGCTTGGAAGCCCTCAATGGCTTTTTGGCTGTACAGTTGGAGGTGCTTGAGTCATTGGTGTGTGAGAGCAGTCTACCTGCCTCCCAGCACCTCTGCTGCACTGGCAACCCTCAGTTTCCCTGGTGGGCCCCTACCAGTGCAGCTATGCTGGGGGATGGACAATCCCATAGACACTAATGTTATTTTCCAGGTTTGCGCTGGGATAGTCTAACAGTTTGTTCATCTTCTTTTACACTCTTGTCTGGTGAAAGTCAGTGCCTTGTTAGTGACCACCATATGCTTTCACCTATTGATTCTGATCAGAGGGAACGAGAACTCTGATCTGCCTGCTTGGAACTGACATTCTTCCTTCTATCTTTCTCTCCCTACCCCCTTCCTTTCTCTCAGGTTCTACAAGGGTGTGGTTCCCCTGTGGATGAGGCAGATCCCCTACACCATGATGAAGTTTGCCTGCTTTGAGAGGACCGTGGAGCTGCTCTACAAACATGTGGTGCCCAAACCCCGCGCTGAGTGCACAAAGGGCGAACAGCTGATTGTCACCTTCACTGCCGGCTACATCGGTGAGTAGTACCACAGGAAATAGGATGAAGGTGGCCCTAGGTCTAGTAGCTCACCTAGAGTCTGGTTTGTGTTGTCCTTGTAATAACTAAGGTTAGGATTGTGGGAAGCTTAATATGATCCTAGATCTGTGCCCAATTGCTGGAACTACCCAGAGAAACTGGGGTGGTATTCATGAGTGCACACCATAGCTAAATGTTTTGCAAAGGAACATGAAAATAAGCATTTCTTATTGTGCATGTATCGGTAGTTGTCCCTCCCTGTTTCAATCAGTTTTCTTCCATTTGGTGACTAGCAAAGATGACCCAGGCTTCTGTCTGATGGTATTGTGGGCCTATTTTGGATTGTGTGCTGAGCATTTGTCTGTCCCCTGCAGCTGGTGTGTTCTGTGCCATCGTGTCCCACCCAGCGGACTCAGTGGTGTCTGTACTGAACAAGGAGAGTGGCAGCACTGCTGCCCAAGTGCTCAAGAAGCTCGGACCTAAAGGTGAGTAGACAACCGTAGGGCTTGTTTTACTTAGGAAATGCATCCTTCCTCAAAGTTATCACGGATGTGATTTGTGAAACTGATTTGGTACCTCAGGTTACTTTATCCAATCAAATCCTCTCTGATTACTGGGAGAGGGGGGTAGATGGGTGTGATTTATTTAATGTCCCAATTCCAACAACACGCTCCTTAGATCCACCTCTGGAGGGCGCTCCTGTGCTGTTGCTGTATAGTCAACTGAATTATGTTTATAATTTTTCTCTATCATATATAACTGTCAAACATTGGGTGTTTGGCCCGCTCAAAGAAACAACAAAGCAGATGGAATTTATTTATACACTTCCAACAAACACCCCCCCTAAACATCCCTTCTCCCATTCTCTCCCCCTCTAAGGTGTGTGGAAGGGCCTGGTTGCCCGTATCATCATGATCGGTACCCTGACGGCCCTGCAGTGGTTCATCTACGACTCCGTGAAGGTCTACTTCCGCCTGCCCCGTCCCCCTCCCCCCGAGATGCCAGAGTCCCTCAAGAAGAAGCTGGGTCTCACTGAGTAAAAAAAATTAACAAAAGCCCACCTACACTCCAATCCCTTCACGACATCTCCGGGACCCCCCCTCTCAACTCACACCTCACCACCCTGGCTGCAGCACACAGCTCTGTTTTCTATATTTATGTTCCTAAAGCAGCTGCTCCTCTCCAGGCCCAGGGCTGTTCCTTCCATGTATATTTAAGAGAAAGAGAGACCGGAAGGGAGGGATCCATGTTTGTTCCCCCTCTGCACTGAGGTTTAGGAGAATATATGTACTGTAGAAACATGGTCTGGCTTTATTGAATCATGTCCATTAGTTGTGGAAATGATATATCATTATTTAAATAAATTGATTCCCTCTGAAACATGTCCGGTTTTAATTCTTGGAAGTTTTCCACTGCAATTAAAATAATTTGGGTATTGGCGTACTTAAGCAATAAGGCACGAGGGGGTGTGGTTTAAGGCCAATATACCACGGCTAAGGATACAACAACCCTTAGCCGTGGCCCCAAGGTGCCTTACTGTTATTATAAATGGGTTACCAGCGCAATTGGAGCAGTAAATGTTTTGTCTTACCTGTTGTATACGGTCTGTTATAAACTGGGTGGTTCGAGCCCTGAATGCTGATTGACTGACAGTTGTGGTGTATCAGACTGTACACCACGGGTATGACAAATTTGTTTTTACATGTCTAATTATGCTGGTAACCAGTTTATAATAGCAATAAGGCACCTCTGTGATTTATGGTATATGGCTGATATACTGCGGCTACGGGCTGTGTCGTGCCTAAGAACAGTCCTTAGCTGTGGTATATTGGCCTTATACCACACCCCCTCGTGCCTTATTGCTTAAATATACTATGGATGTCAGCCAATCAGCATTCAGGGCTTGAACCACCCAGTTTATAATATACAGCCCTTATTTTACATGTTTCTAAAATTCCCTAAGGGAAAAATGAATGGTAGAAAAAATGACACTAACCATTTCCTTGTTTGACCGCTAGGTTTTGTGGGTATTATGTGGGGCTCTACCCTCAGAAATAGAAACAGGTGCAGGATTTGTTTCTGATCTCTACATGAACACTAGAGGGAGCTATATACTATGTACAGCATTTGTCAGAATGGCACCCTATTCCTTTGTTAAACACAAACAATTATTCTCCCTAGTGATGCTCTAATCTGATGACTGTCTCTTGATAGAGGATCACCCCATTTATTTAAAAAATGCGTCCTATCAGAAAAACAAATTTGCCTGCGTCATTCTGTCTTGTAAAATGGGTGCAGGGCTAGGAGGTGAGCAGAACTGCCTAAGGCTCTGGGGAATCTAATGTATCTCGCATGCGGCACAATGAACCCGAGGCATCACATCGTCGGCCTCCCAGTGTTAATTGGACGGAATTGTGTCTCAGTAACCATGTCATTATAATCCATTTGGTTGCTCTTAATAATGGGGTTTTCACATTTCCGTTCTCTGAAAGCAGCAGACACAATAGAAGCAATGTTTCCAGGAAATGAAATGTGGGTTGTGTTTGCGTACCTGGAGCTCAGGTCTGCTGAGGTTGGGGGGGTGGTCATGGGATATGGATTCCCATTTCTCTGTAACCCCTTGGTGACCTCTGTATAACCTGGTAACCATTGTGTGCTTTCAAATAGTAATGACTCAGATGTACTCGGCTGCTACTGCTGTTTGAAAAAACAGGGAGGGGGTTTGCTGAGCATGAAATATTCCCCCAAAATGTGTGAAATTCAGAAATGTCTCTGTACAAATATTGATATCATGATATGAATTATTCATTCAGTCAGTAATTTTGACATTTCTTAACTATATTACTTTTGGTGTTATGTAGCCCAATGTATCATGTCTACACTTGTTTCATCCATTAGTCCTGGGAAGTACATAGCAAGTCAAACTACCACCTCAAGCAACATAACATTCCAGAGATTCTCAGTACTGCTATAGATAACTAGCTATCCGTTCAAGTTGGATTAGTCGTATGTACAGGATACATAATAATAAAATCCAAGGACGTAACGTAATGGCTCGGTAAAATAGAATAAACAAACATTTCCTCAAATGAACATCTTGTTGTGTGAACTCTAAAAGAATAGCTGCTGATGGGGACAAGCTCGGTCTGCTATTTTTACCCTGGTCTCTAATATATATCACTGTTGACTACTGAGGTGGCGACAGCTGCAGCCCATCAGTGGCAGTTCTCCCAATCCCCAGAGAGACAGGCCTGCCAATGTTTTTCCACTTCTAACTTCTGTGTTTTTTTTTAAATAATGCAACTGAAGATAAAACTGAAGATCCAATGCGGAACTGAAGACTACTACTATAAGGTAGCACTTTGGAAAAAGATTTGGAACACAAGATATTGTAAATAGTCTAAGCCTGCCCTGGTGATATTGGAACTATTTTCTATCAGGCACTTATCGCTGTCTCTTCATGATTTGACGGCACCACAGCTGACCACAGCACAGGAAACCGTTCATATTAACATCCTTTCTCCTCTGTGTTGTGCGCATGTGTGAATGTGTGTGCGGTCATGCAGAAGTGTGTGTCCCCACTCCATTGTGTTTCTGTCCTTGTGCTGGTTTTGTGGAGGTCACTCTGAAACAGGAGCCTGTGTCACAAAAGCTGGGTTGAGTTTAAGGGGTGGGCTGAGCATGAGTCTTGTGTAGCCGAAATGACACCGTGTTCCCCATGTAGGGAAGCCATGGCCTCATGGGCCTTTGTCATGTGTAGTATGAAGGTTAATAGCAAACAATGAGTTACTGTTTGGGAAACTTGAGGTAAAACTTGAGGTGTATCATGTGACTATTGTTTTTCTTATTGACTATTATTCACACGTGATGATATATATAGTTGTGTGATACACATTCAAGGACTGTGTCCAAGAAAGAGATCAGTTGTCCAAAGTGTGAATGCAAAAATAATTGTCCTTTATTACATTGAAAACATCGATATTAACGATTCACAGTTAGAGAATAAATAAAATCGCAACTGTTTATCAATTGTGTTTTGAAGGGTCAGTTTTGACTCGTTTCCTTTATTAGAAGGAACAATGGCTATCATTGGACGAATTGGATTATGCTGAGCCCCGGGGCACCGGTTTATGGCCCGTTATGTGAATGGGCAAAAACTGTGAAGGAGGAGTCCCCTTCTCAAATTGAACAGTATTCTGCGCTGCTCGGTCATGTTGTCAGCATGGTGCATCATCCAGAAACATACAACATCACTATCCCAGAAAATATATGTTTTGAATTTTCAAATTAGTTTTCATTGGGAAGGCAGATAGTGTTTTTATCAAAATCAATCACTTTCGCATGTGATAACACAGAATCCTGCTCATTACTCCAAAGGGATACTTTGAGATTTTGGCAAAGAGGGCCTTTACCTACTTCTCCAGATTTTATTGTATTTGCATGCAGTTTGAAGGAAGTTGCTAACTAGCTTCCAGCAATGACTGGAAGTCTATGGCTATCTTTAAAAAATATATATATTTGACCTTTATTTAACTAGGCAAGTCAGTTAAGAACAAATTCTTATTTTCAATGACGGCCTAGGAACAGTGGGTTAACTGCCTTGTTCTGCTAGACTAATGCTAGTTAGTATTGGATCACAAAACAACCTCCAACATCCTTCATACTGGACACAGAGACGTATCCACAAGTTCATCTGACTCTAGGGAAGTACACAAAGGGCATTATTGCCAAAATTCCGAAGTATCCCTTTAATTATGTGACTTGTTTTAAGGCTCCTGGCTCATGCCTGCACGATTCCAAAACGAATGCAATGAACTTTCACCCTTTGCAAAACACACTTACCCGAGCGCCCATGCCAGATTAATTGAATCCCGTCATTGTTCAAAAGCATTTAGAAGGAGTGTGATTGGTCACATGGTAGCTCCTTCTAATTATCCATGTAGCTGATTGGTCAGGGATTACAAACCGGGTAGTTCGAGCCCTGAATGCTGATTGGCTGAAAGCTGTGGTATATCAGAATGTATACCATGGGTATGACAAAGTACTATTACTGTTCTAATTACGTTGGTAACCAGTTTATAATACCAAGAAGGCATCTCAGGGGTTTGTGGTAATGGCCAATGTACCACGGCTAAGGGCTTTATCCAGGCACTCTGTGTTGCGTCGTGCTTAAGAACAGGCCTTAGACGTAGTATATTGGCAATATACCACACTCCCTCGGGCCTTATTGCTTAATTATAATGTGGTTGTGACCCAGTGAGGTCAAGAGTAGTACCCTTGGAAATCAAATGATGTGTAAACATTGGCACTCAACCCAATACAGGGCATATGAATACAGCATTGACAGTAATAAGAACTAAAAACCAGAGTTCTGTTTCTATGCACAATTTATAGCTGAGTTTGTTATAGGCCTACACCTGGTCACCACTATTGGTCTTGAATCTAATTGGTTCTACTCTGATAACTTAGTGCACATAGGATGCAAAGTCTAGTTAAGTCTACACATTCACTGCAGTGCCAATCCATTACACGTATGATGAAGGTCATCACTGATAATGTTGCTGGGTAAACAGTATAAGGAGTCAGCCCAGTGACTTTCCAACATACAAACACTAGATAGCACATAGTTGAGCATTTGCTTGGCTACATACAGTAATGCCTATGTGAGTGTGTGTAGTACTGTGTTTCCTAACTCCAGTCCCTGAGTACTCCCAACACAACACATGATCGTTGTGGCCCTGGTCAAACTCACCTGATTCAACTCATTGAAGGCCTGATTAGATGACAAGTTGAATCAGGTGTGCTTGTCTGGGGCTATGACAAAAATGTGTACTGTTGAGGGTAATCGAGGACTGGAGATGGGAAACACTGGTCTAGTTGTGATTGGTGCCATAGAGAGGTTGGCCATTTCTGTCACATGTCCCATTCCCATTAAATTCATTACACATATTTTGGGGGATACATTTAAACCAAATCTCTTAATCTCAAGTGCCTCACATTACAACAAGCATCGCTACTGCTCATGACCTTCTTGTAAATGGCGTGACTGTTCGTATGTGTCATTGTGCCCAGTGGTCACACGTACCCACTGTGTGTGATGATAAGGATATCTGACAGGGAGAGAGGGAGGTGTAGGGATAGGGAGAGACAGATAACTTGCTGCACCACACCACACACTCCCTGCTTGCATGTTCACCACACTATGCCCTTGCTGCAGCTGACTGGAAGTCCTTAGCAGGATCAGTGTCCTCTCACCTCATTGGCTGAGTAAATAGGAGCGACTTAAACCCCATTGGGTGCCATGGCTTCATGTGTGAGATTCATAGGATTGCAGCAACATCAGGAGAGGAGGGAGGGAGAATAGCCATCTAATACAGTATGTGATACATGAGTTTACCCCCTCAGTTAAATGAATCTATTGGACGACAGTGGAATAGATATAACAGAGTGGAATGGAACACAGTGAAATGGAACGCCGAAACCTTAGTAGGTTTACCATATGCCTATGTTAAAATATACGTCATCATAAAAATGCACGACATGACTTAAATAAAAAAATGTATCCACCCAAAATCCTGAGAACACTAACACATGACAAATGGGAGGACAAACAATGTAGCACTGAGCCAAAGTAAACATCCTAGCGGCAGGTTGTGGTCTGTATAGGAGACAGCCAGTGTCTATTATCTTTCCACTGTCTGGATTCATTGACATCATCACCCCTCTCTCTCCAGTTGACTTGTTGCAGTAGTTACAATAGGAGACCCTCAGACCCTTGAAATATTACATCGTCGTACTATGCCCTTTACCCATAGACTGTCATTGTAAATAAGAATTTGTTCTTAATTGACTTGCCTAGCTAAATAAAGGTTAAATTAAATTTTAAAATTACACTGCGCGGGAATGACAAAGATTGACTGTCACTCTAAAAAAATGTTTTTGTCAAATTAAAAAAGTTTATAACCTGGCTACCTTAACATTTTTAAGTACAATTTGGATTTTGTGTTGAGTTAACGCAATCTAAAGTTACCTAAACCTAGTAAAGTAAGTGGAACTGACAAGTTGGATTTAATAACTTGAGTGAACTTGATACTTTTAGTCAAATAAATGTGCTTCAACTGATTTTTTTGTTGTTGTCCTAACAAAGCTACTCAAGTTGTTTTGACAAACTATGAAGTGGAGAGGAAGTATTGGATAGTCAGAAAAACATTGTTTTATCTTAAAGTTTGTAATCTAGCTGCCTTAAAATGTTAAATTATATCAACTTCCTATTATACAGTTGAAACTACTTATTAAAAAATTTAACATTTCAGAACAGACCAAATCTTTGGAATGATTTCACCTAGATTTCAGTAGGGAACATTATGCTCCCACCCATCTCATGTGTGAGATTTTTAATCAGTTCCAAAACTGGCAGCGTACTCTATACTAATGTCAAACACACCACTAACTACAATGGTATTCTCTGTTACAGAAACGTTTTGTTACTTTTTACATGTGGTTGTTTATCTACCTTTGTTGAATCCACTAACTGAAGTCACTCTGGATAAGAACGTCTGCTAAATGGCCAACACGTAAATGTACATTTACAGTTGTAAGGCATGCTGGGTATTATTCTAATGAGCTCGCCCAAAAAAATCAGTTGAAGTCATCTGAAGGTTCCACAGTTGACAGTGCATGTCAGAGCAAAAACCAAGCCGTGAGTTCGAAGGAATTGTCCGTAGAGCTCCGAGACAGGATTTTGGCGAGGCACAGATCTGGGGAAGAGTACTAAAACATTTATGCTGCATTGAAGGTTACCAAGTGGCAGCCGTCATTCTTAAATGGAAGAAGTTTAGAACCACCAAGACTATTCATCTTTTGGGTGAAGCTTGTGCTCAATTGACACTCCCTATTGCACACAACAAGCTTCCATTCACCCTGTCACAAGGAGATGAATGGCTGTTTTTAAGATGAAATCGTTATTCTAATGAGCTCGCCCAAAAAAATCAGTTGAAGTCATCTGAAGGTTCCACAGTTGACAGTGCATGTCAGAGCAAAAACCAAGCCGTGAGTTCGAAGGAATTGTCCGTAGAGCTCCGAGACAGGATTTTGGCGAGGCACAGATCTGGGGAAGAGTACTAAAACATTTATGCTGCATTGAAGGTTACCAAGTGGCAGCCGTCATTCTTAAATGGAAGAAGTTTAGAACCACCAAGACTATTCATCTTTTGGGTGAAGCTTGTGCTCAATTGACACTCCCTATTGCACACAACAAGCTTCCATTCACCCTGTCACAAGGAGATGAATGGCTGTTTTTAAGATGAAATCGTTATTCTAATGAGCTCGCCCAAAAAAATCAGTTGAAGTCATCTGAAGGTTCCACAGTTGACAGTGCATGTCAGAGCAAAAACCAAGCCGTGAGTTCGAAGGAATTGTCCGTAGAGCTCCGAGACAGGATTTTGGCGAGGCACAGATCTGGGGAAGAGTACTAAAACATTTATGCTGCATTGAAGGTTACCAAGTGGCAGCCGTCATTCTTAAATGGAAGAAGTTTAGAACCACCAAGACTATTCATCTTTTGGGTGAAGCTTGTGCTCAATTGACACTCCCTATTGCACACAACAAGCTTCCATTCACCCTGTCACAAGGAGATGAATGGCTGTTTTTAAGATGAAATCGTCAACCCTGTTACAGTCAACCATGTTCATTTATTTGGCGGCTTAGTCTTTTTTTGTGTGTCAGTCCTTATGAGATGGGAAAATGTTTTTTTTTATCAAGTTGAGCCATGTGCTATTTATGAAAATGAGGTGAAATCAAATGTTTTTATTGACCAAGTTACACTTCTCAAAGGGCAACAAATTGGCGGAACGACCCCGTATCATCATGGAGAGGTCCAGGGGTTACCACATTCTTCTTCATGGAATTATGTGTAGTCTACTCATGATGTCAAGAGAGGATTTCAAGAAAATGGGCTCAACAAGGAAATCATTTATTGGGTGATGTTTGTTATTTGATCTGGTTATGTTTGTGTAACAAATCAATAAACAGTGTTGATCACACAAAAAAAGCTATGAGTATCAAAGTTTAGACAATGTGTATGCCACCATCTTATCTAATTCAAGCCTTCTCTCATTGATTGAGAAGGGTGTCCGTCAAAACGACATGTGGCACTTTGGGATGGACCCACCTCTCAAGCTTACTATAAATTAGGCCTACCTATATTAGAATCACATGTTGTCAATCACCATAGTCTTTAAAACGTGCAAACTTGAACATGATATCTCTCTCTCTCCCCCTTTCCCTCCCTCTCTGCAGGTGCTACAGTTTTCATTTTCCTATTAAAATCCATTAAATACACCTAGGCTGTGTAATAGGCCTATCATATACCTACACAGTACAACAAAGCATAGACTATAAGTACATGCACATAACGTTTTGTAACAACCAGAGATTGATTCCTGGGGAGACAACTTGAATTAAGTTATTTATAGGTAGCCGTTGCTATCACAACATAGCAGCACTTAAAATTTCCTCTTCTCTGTGTGTGCGCAAATGTATCCCCATGCCGTTTTAGTCAAATTAACGTCAAGTATATAATTTGTAGCATTTTAACTTACACTTTCCTAGCCTTAAATAATTATCCTAACCTGCTAAATTAATTCTCATAATCTGCTGTGTAAATTCTCTACCTGCTACGAAAAATCACATCTGACAATAGCTGTAGCCCATCTAGGCCAAATCTGGTCCAACCGTCTGACCACATATTTCACAATCTCAATTGCATCCTACTGGCGTCCTCTCTCCTCGTCCTCGCTTCCTCAAAAACCATTGGATGACAAAGCCAGAGATCCCGCCCGTCTGACTTTCTCCTCCAATGGGTTTTGAGAAGGAGGCGAGGAGAGCGGACGCGAGGATTTACCATTGAGATTCTCCCCGTGTCAAACTCAGCCAGTGGTAAAGCCCTATGTTGCATCCTCCTCTTTCTCCTCCTGCTAAAACACATTTAAAACCCGCACTCCACAAGTGAAGTCGTCACGCCCTCTCACCAGCTTCTTCACTCGTCTGCCTCTTTGGACCAAAAAGGGATATAAACTGCTCGTTAAATCTCTGGAAAATGTATGTATTTAGCTACTGCCGGTGTTTGTTTTGACTTTGAGTGAATTCTCATGTACGCTGAAAAATGCTCGTAGGCCGACACACTTTTTTTTATGGATACATTCTGTAGCTTGCAACAGCCTAAATGTTGTTGATATGCATACATGGTTAGGTTTTTATTGACATTTTGTAATAGTCGATGTGGGCTATTGCAAGTCCTTTTTAGATTGCCTTTACGGCTGAATAGAAATGTATATTTCTGCGTTTGTAGGCTGTCTAGTCCTAGGCTACACAAAGCCTAATGGCATGCTGTGATTTTTGCTAGGTAGTAGGCTAGCTCCCTAGAACGACAACATAGTCGATGGATTCTTACGAAGGTGGCTGTCGCTCACTGTACAGGAACATTACATATTTTCCTCGTTGAGCTTCGTGGGCGACTCCGTTTTGAACATGACAAAGTTCTCGTATTATGGAATGTGTCATTTTGAAGATGTGGCTAATGATTTACTGACGACTTGAATATTCATCTCGAACTGTGCAGAGTATTAATGGAATGTGACAAACGAGGTGGAGGTTATAGATCTGCCATCTTGCAGTGCAAAACAAGTATCTGACATTCAAGGACGATGGAAGGACTATTGTATTAAACATGGGCCTACAAGGACATGGATTCGTTTTTTTAGAGGAAAATCATAATTGACCTATTGTGATATCAGTTATGGCATGCTCGACATCTTGAGGCTTCAATATTTTGAGTATGATTAGTATTATTAATAGGCCTCAATTTGTTGAGGTCACGCCAGCAAAGGCCTGAATATATTTGTATGTCAGATCGTTATGGTAATACTCACATTGGGAGGAAGAAGGTTTGATGCACTTTTTTAAAAAAACATTTGTTATAATAAACCATTTTTGAAAAGGTCATGATGAAAGTGGGAATTGTAAGCCCCTTTTAGACTCCTCGTATGATCCGTACAGTACATGATACCAGGGGTGTAACTTTGGTTTTTAGAAGTGGGGGGGAATTATTATATATAAAATATCTATCCAGTCAGATGAACACTCCAAACAGCCTATCTGATGGCTCGGAGGGGTCGGCATGGTCCTAAAGCTTGTTTTGTATCACATTCCAATTATAACTGGGGGGGTGGGGACAAAAATGCACTTTCAGAATGTGGAGGAGGGGGGGGGCATGGCGACATGTCCCCTGTGAAAGTTGAGCCCCTGCATGATACAGACATCTTGGTAGCATTATACATTTACATTTTAGCAGATGCTCTGGATAAGTGTGACTTGCAGTGAAGGCATACATTTTTTTTTATGGCTACAGGTCCCCTGTGGGAATCAAACTCACAAACCTGGTGTTGCAAGTGCGTAGGTTTGGACACCTATTTAGGTTTGGACACCTATTTATTCAAGGATTTTTCTTTATTTGGACTATTCTATGTTGTATAATTATTTTTGTTTGCTACATGATTCCATATGTGTTATTTCATAGTTTGTCTTCACTATTATTCTACAATGTAGAAAATGGTACAAATAAAGAGAAACCCTTGACTGAGTAGTTGTTTGACTGTTACTTTATATAAATCCAGTTGTGCCTTTTTCAAAGTCCGCTATGAATACCAGGCATGGTTTCCTGGGGTTTTAATAGTGTTCTATTGTTTCCGGTACTTGTCTTTATCTCCGCTGTATCGTCCATGTAATAATAAAAACTTGTCAGATTAGGATGAATAATACCTGTTTTAAGGCTGGACAAAGTTGAATTACAGTTTAACGGATGCCCCTGCCTTTTCTCCACACCCCGCAAAAAAAGTTGGGTGTTATTTTTGGGGGGCAATATATGCGGCGCTTTGTCTATAATGCAGTGTCCGCTCTCCCTTGAGGCTTCCCAAGTTGATGCGCAAGAGACCAAACAGCCTCAGATCACACATTCAGATCATGTTCGAGCCTCGGATTGGACAGTGAAACACACATTCACACCTGCAGGCGGCGTGCAGATGTTTAGTTTCTGTCATGGCTGAAGCCATACGATTTGTGTCCAGGTTAAACGTGGGACGGCCCTCATTATAAACAGTCGGTTAACTTCTTGGCGCACCCATCCCGTTAGCGGGATCAATTTCGTCAACATCCGCTGAATTGCAGCGCGCCAAATTAAATTACTAAAAATATTTAATTTTCATGAAATCACAACTGCAATATAGCAAAACACAGCTGAGCTTGTTGTTAATCCACCTGGCGTTTCAGATTTCAAAAAATCTTTACAGCTAAAGCAAACCAAGCGTTTATGTAAGGACATCTCTCTCAGCAGACAAAACATTACAAACAAACTAGCAGCAAAGTAGATTGGTCAGAAAAGCAATAAAATGAATGGCTTACCTTTTGATCTTTGGCTGTTTGCACTCACAAGACTCCCAGTTACACAATAAATGTTCCCTTTGTTCCATAAAGATTATTTTTATATCCAAAATACCTCCATTTGGTTGGTGCGTTTTGTTCAGTAATCCACAGGCTCGAGCAGTCACGACGGGGTAGACATTCCAAAGAGTATCCGTAAAGTTCGTAGAAACCTGTCAAATGTTTTTTTTATAATCAATCCTCAGGTTGTTTTTACAATAATCGATAATATTTCAACCGGACCGTAGCTTTTTCAATAGGAGAGAGCGAGAGAGAATTTCTGCTCCAAGCTGTTGCGCATGCAAAACTCTGCTGCCATCCACTGACGTGATGTGATCGTTCACGCTCATTTTTCAGAGTAAAAGCCTGAAACTATGTGTAAAGACTGTTCACACCATGTGGAAGCCATAGGCAAAGGAATCTGGTTGATATCCCTTTAAATGGAGGGAAGGCATGCAATGGAACAAGGAGGTTTCAAAATAAGAGGCACTTCCTAGTTGTATTTTCCTCAGGTTTTCGCCTGCAATATCAGTTCTGTTATACACAGACAATATTTTGACCGTTTTGGAAACTTTAGAGTTTTCTATCCTAATCTGACAATTATATGCATATTCTAGCTTCTGGGCCTGAGAAATAGGCAGTTTAATTTGGGTACGTTTTTCATCCAAATATCAAAATACTGCCCCCTACACTCAACCGGTTAAGGTCATTGTTAATGCATCATGTTCAGATCTATTAGAAGCAATTTGAATAGACAAAACAATGTAATTGAACCAATTGACTGACCAGAGATCAGGGCATTCATCAGCAAAGACGCAGTCCAAGCTGACAGTGTTTTGGGCAACCAAAATGATTGATTGAAATTTAAGTGTCAGCTTTATAGTGATTTCGTAACTTAAATGTTACCGGTAGTAGTAGGCCAATCGATAACACCAAGACGGAATGCGTTTTGAAGTGGAGCCGCCGAGAACAGCTGGCATGTCCAGCAAAGTACATCGCCAGTGGCACGCACACACTTCGAGCAGATCAGCAGCTCCACAATGATGTGATTGACTGTCTCCAAGGTGGGGGCTTTTCGTGGCAGCCAGACGAGACAATTGAAGGAGGAGCAAAGTTACTGGGCTCGAATTTAGTCAAGCTTGAACTATACAGATTGATGCTTCTAATTTGTGTATTTTATAAACTACTTTTATTTTGATGATAGGCTATACTCTGGCTGGATTTGTATTTTTTAAATTCTTTTTGTCCCCCAATGCTACATTTAATTTGGCAGACCTAACTTCATAGAATAGGCCTTGTAGAAAGAGTCAGACAACCTGGTTCGATTCCAGGCTGTATCACAACCGGCTGTGATTGGGAGTCCCATAGTGCGGCGCACAATTGTCCCAGCATCGTCAGGGTTTGGCCGTCATTGTAAATAAGACCATATGCCAGTGGAAGGGAGGACAGTAGCAGGTGACCCAACTGTGGTTTGAGTTATGATTTCCCATTGTAGCCAATTCAGTTGCTGTAATTCCATTCGATTTTTAATCACTAACTAATTGGTAGGTCTACCATTACTGCTGTGAGCTTTCGTTATCCTTGCTCATGAGGGAGAGAAATGTGAAAGTATCTTAAAGATATGTGGGTTTTTGAAACAGAATTACAAGGCAATATTTCTTACATTTTAAAGAAGTTAATCAATCTCAAACTAAAGATGCACTGCATTTTTAATTATCAGGTCTTCAATCAAAACCTAATATTAGATAAAAGAAACATGTTTATTTAAGTTATGCAACACCCAATTTGCCTGTGTGAAAAAGTAATTGCCCCCCTTACACTCAATAACTGGTTGTGCCACCTTTAGCTGCAATGACTCCAACCAAATTCTTCCTGTAGGTGTTGTTCAGTGTCTAGCTACTTTGGAGAAGTTTTGCCCCCACTCTTCCATGCATAACTGCTTCAACTCAGCCTACATTTGTGGGTTTTCAAGCATGAACTGCTTGTTTAAAGTCCTGCCACAACATCTCAATTAGGTCTGGACTTTTGACTAAGCCATTCCAGAACTTCAAATGTCTTGCTTTTTAGCAATTTTCATGTATATTTGTGTGTTTTGGATCATTGTCTTGCTGCATGTCCCAGCTGCTCTTCAGCTTCAGCTCACAGACGGATGTACTGACAATCTCCTGTAGAATTATCTGATACAGAGTAAATGGTTCCTTCTATTAAGGCAAGTTGTCCAGGTCCTGAGGCACGCTTGACCATTGGTATGAGGTATGTAATGGGACCTATCTTGTCCAAAAAGTTGACTCAAGTTTGCTAAAAAAAAAAAAGCACCTGGGTGATCATTAAGACTTTTGGAAGTACGTTTTATGAATAGATGAGTCAAAAGTCTTAACTTTTTGGACAACATGGGCCCCATTTATGCCTTGCGAAAGCCAAACACTGCTGGATTTTAAGGTATCTGTGACCAGCAGATGCATATCTGTATTTCCTGTCATGTGAAATCTATAAATTAGGGCCTAATGATTTTATTTCTATTGACTGATTTCCTCGTATAAACTTTAACTCAGTAAAATCTTTAATTGTTTGCATGCTGTTTTTGTTCAGTATACATGACAACGATGTGTCTTGAGATTTTCCCCTTCAGTCTTCTGTGAATAGGCAGCCTCTTTGACCCCAGCCATAGGGCCATTTATCCACCCGTTTGTCTAGTATTTTGTTAGCCAATTTCTATAGGCTTGACTGACAAGGTGAACACATTGTACCAGGCAAAGTCTTCCTGGGCAAGCCTTTAATTCCCCCTCTCTGTCTAGACTTGACAGTTCATGCAGCTTTAGTATTCTGATCATGGAATTCTGAATGCGTCTACACCTGCGTTTTTTAAGTGTGTACGGATCCCCTTTTCCCACGCTATATAAAGTTCAGGAGTGGGATCTCTGCTACTTTTAAGAGTTATGATCCAATTTGTAAGCGTTACCAACAGTGAATGTGAAAATGGATTTAAAATGGTTCCCCTCTGCTGGTGATTTGCAGGATGTGCATTGATGCAATCAAAAGGTCATACAATGGGCCATAACTTTAAAACTAGCAGAAATCCCACTGAAACTTTGATATGCCTGTAGAGTATATTATGTTCAACATTTTTATATTTTTATATATTCATAAATGTCAAATGTTATTGAAATCAAAATACTACTCATTACAGAGCAAGCAATAAAGGTTCATATGACACCAACTTTTTAATTTGTAGCACCTACAGATGAAACATTATGGAGTCTTAAAGGAGACCTGGGTAAGGTCAATGTCACATTGCAACTACAATTAAATATTTCTCAATTATGCCTTTAAGAGACATGTCATATGTGAACAAGCTTTCCTCCAAAGGACCCTTTATTGATAAAATGGAGTGAAAGTCATGGTGTTCTTGTTGTGAGGAATCACCCATATATACAGTACCAGTCAAAGGTTTGGACACCTACTCATTCCAGGGTTTTTCGTTGGACTATTTTCTACATTGTAAAATAATAGTGAAGACATCACAACTATGAAATAACACATATGGAATCCGTTTTAGATTCTTGAGTAATTCAAATTTTGGGCTAATTTATAAAAGTTTAAAAAAACTGAAATCACATTTTACATAAGTATTCAGACCCTTCACTCAGTACTTTGTTGAAGCACCTTTTGGCAGCAATTTACAGCATTGAGCCTTCTTGGTATTACACTACAAGCTTCTCCCATTCTTCTCTCCAGCGCTCAGGTTGGATGGGGAGCATTGCTGACAGCTATTTTCAGGTTCGATTGGGTTCAAGTCCAGGCTCTGGCTGGGCCACTCAAGGACATTCTGAGACTTGTCCCGAAGCCACGCCTGCGTTGTCTTGGCTGTGTGCTTAGGGTTGTTGTCCTGTTGGAAGGTGAACCTTCGCCTCGGTCTGAGGTCCTGAGCAGGTTTTCATGTAGGATCTCTCTCTCTCTCTCGCTCTGTGCTGCCACCACCATGCTTCACCGTAGGGATGGTGCCAGGTGACAATTGGCATTCAGGCCAAATAATTAAATCTTGGTTTCATCAGACCAGAGACTCTTGTTTCTCATGGTCTGAGAGTCTGTATAATGTAACAAATTGTGGAAAGTCAAGGGGTCTGAATACTTTCCAAACGCACTGTATCCTTCGTTGTCTTAAGATTCAAATATTAACACTTATCAGAGGTGGCACTGTTTTCATATTTAAGAATTGCAATAACATACACACATCTGGGTCATGCTGCTCATTATAGGGCTATGTTAGGCCCACTAGTCACATTGTCATGTAAAACTGTAGTAGAACAGGTGTCGTTAGCTGAACTTCTATTCAGGTGAAATTGTAAGAACACCATTGCTTGAGCTTTCTGACTCTCCTGCCTCTGGACTCCAGTATAATTTTTTAGCTGCTGATGGAGGATTCAGGCTACTGGTGGCAAACAATTCTAACTCTTCACATTGTCATTTGTTACATGCTTTGTTAACAACCGGTCTAGGACGGGTGTACAATAACAGTGAAGTGCTTACTTAGAGTCTGCGTCTGTTCTTTAGGAGGTGTTACAAATACTGTTTGAGGAGTTTGCGAGCCATAGTAACATGGACTAGCTTGGATATTTGTGAACAGCGCAACTCTCCCACTGTCGTCACTTATCGCGCAAGTTTATGTGTGTGTGTGCGCGCCTCAGCAAATGGAGGGGGCAGTGCGTTTTGTGGATTGAATTTAGGCTCGGGGGGGCCTAAAGATGGGATAGGAGGGAGGATGAGGGGGGGTGGGGGGGGTTGGTTTTGACTCTGTCTTGAGTGCGTAAATAAATTAAATACAGTAGTGTTTGATTGGCTTAAGAAATAGATTCCTTGGGCTGGATTTCCAGACACAGATTAAGCCTATGCCTGGACTAAAGAGCGTGCTCAATGGTGAATGTCAATTTGATTGCTTTTCGCAAAGGCATGATGACCTCTCACCCAAATTTCACACTCTCTCATCTTGGTTTTCATTTTTTTTTTTTTTTTTTAGAGACAAACCTTAACTAGACTGAAGGTTAAACTTTATCTCCCTCCCTCCAGCGTTGTGAATCATGTCGTCTGTGATGCAGAAGTTGCTCACCCCCGTGGCCAGCGGCCCCGCGGAGCCCCCCAGGAACAAGGTGACCGTGGTGGGGGTGGGCATGGTGGGTATGGCCTGTGCCGTCAGCGTCCTCCTCAGGGTAAGTCTAACTATATCACTGTCTTACTGCTACTTTACTGCTATTGCGTTATTAGTACTAGCTTACTCTTGAGTTTACCTCTACTATTGTGATGCCAACAAATGGTTACTACTCAGTTATTATGTAGGCTAGTTGTAATTGTGGATTTTACCATGTCATTTCTAATTAAATACCAGGTATTCATATCCTTCCTCTCCTTCTGGCCTTTCGCCTCCTCTCCACCCTACCTTCGCCCTCTTTCCTGTAGGACTTGGCTGATGAGCTGGCTCTGGTTGACGTGATGGAGGATAAGCTGAAGGGAGAGATGATGGACCTGCAGCACGGGAGCCTCTTCCTAAAGACGTCTAAGATAGTCGCTGACAAAGGTAAGAGAATCCCCTTGTGAGTATGCCACTGGGGTGGCTCAGAGCTAAAATGGCAGAATAGTTATGTAGTTTTGCAATTGAACATGTAATGCAGCCTGTTTTGAAACGAGTGGCCTTATCAGGGTAAGGTTTTGATTACCATTTAGATGTTTTTATTTGACCCCTGCTAAATGTGAAATGGAAAAATTATACGTAATTCAATTGCTCTTTCCCGATCTCTGTCCAGATTATGCCGTAACGGCTAACTCCCGCATCGTGGTTGTGTCCGCTGGCGTGCGTCAGCAGGAGGGAGAGAGCAGGCTCAACCTGGTCCAGAGGAACGTCAACATCTTTAAACACATCATCCCACAGATTGTCAAACACTCCCCCAACTGTACCCTTATTGTGGTGTCCAACCCAGGTACACACACGTACACACACACACACACACACACACAACCAGGTACACACACACACACACAACCAGGTACACACACACACACACAACCAGGTACACACACAACCAGGTACACACACACACGCACAACCAGGTACACACACACACGCACAACCAGGTACACACACACAACCAGGTACACACACAAACAACCAGGTACACACACAAACAATCCGGTACACACGGACATTTAAAAAAAAATCTTAGACACACAAAATTGTCTCATTCTCCCCTAGATTGTGTTGTCCCAACATTCCAACCTTATCAACTACTACAGTATCACACCACTCCACATTACAAGATAGGGGGGTCACTGTGACAACAAATTCGGTGACAGGGATGGGCAGTCATTCATTAACATTGTCAAGGATAAGTGTGTGTGTGACCCTATCCCTGTTTTTTTTTCTTTTCTACCCCCTAGTGGACGTGCTGACCTATGTGACGTGGAAGTTGAGCGGATTGCCCAAACACCGTGTCATCGGCAGCGGCACCAACCTGGACTCCGCCCGCTTCCGTTTCCTGATGGCTGAGCGCCTGGGCATCCATGCCTCCAGTTTCAACGGATGGGTGCTGGGAGAACACGGCGATACCAGTGGTGGGAATGATGGGGATAGTGTTGACGTCAGTGGCGTGTGTACTTCAGTGGGAATCTGAGCTTGTGTGTGTAAACGTCTTGTCACATCTAGTAAGCCACAAGGCTGTTGGCAGATTTAAAGGCTTTAAATGAATCCCACGAAAGTACTTGTTTTGGCATGGATTTTTACATCACTCTGCACATCCAATTGTCTCTGTCAGAAAGATTGTGTTATGAATGAGTTGAGTCTGCTTGTTTTAAATAGGAAATTCTAATATATCTGTTTAAATGAATGAGTAAATATCTGATTCGCTCCCTGTGTGTGCTAGTCCCTGTGTGGAGTGGTGTCAATGTGGCTGGAGTCAACTTGCAGAAGCTGAACCCAGAGTTTGGCCTTGACGGAGACAAGGAGGACTGGAAGGCCACCCACAAGGCAGTGGTCGACAGGTAACTACCCTGAACCTACCCCCAGCTCCATCTAGTCTAAATATTTGGCTCTGGTAAAAAATAGTAGAGGCCCTAGGGAGCTGCCCTGCTGTACACCACACTTTAGATGTTTGACATTAGAAAAGCTTCCATTAAAGAAAGCTCAGACTCCACAATATGGCAGAGGTTAAAACACGTTTTTTTTATGGTCAATAATATCAAAGGCTGCACTGAAAATGTCAGTCATTTGTGTCAGTGTAGTACATGTTGAGTGCCCTTCACTATAAGCATGCTGAAAGTATGTTACTTTGTTTGCAGAGAAATGGCCAACACCCTTCCCCCCCCTAACAGTTTTCTAAGAGCTGGCAAATAGCTGATAGGTCTGCTGTTAGAACCAGTAAAGGCTGCTTTACCTCTCATACAGGTTCCTCTCATTGCGAGAGAGACCTGTTCAATATGGCAACAGTCGGATGTTGACTGACGGTGACTGTTTTGTGTGCTCCTCCAGTGCCTACGAGGTGATCAAGCTGAAGGGGTACACTAACTGGGCCATCGGCCTGAGTGTGGCTGATCTCACTGAGAGCATCATCAAGAACATGAGCAGGATCCACCCTGTCTCCACCATGGTCAAGGTGACGGGAGAACACACAGTCACACATTATCCACATGCGGAAATGTAAACACACACACACGAGAATAAAAACACCCATTTCTATGTGATTATAACTGACGGTTGTGTTTCGTTTCCCCAGGACATGTATGGTATTGGCGAGGAGGTGTTCCTGTCCCTGCCATGTGTGCTGAACAGCAACGGAGTGGGCAGCGTGATCAACATGACCCTGACCGACGCTGAGGTGGGACAGCTGAAGAAAAGCGCAGACACACTCTGGGGCATCCAGAAGGACCTCAAGGACATCTAGACACACACACACATCTACCCTCCCTTTTCCGTTCCCGATGCAGTCAAACACAGACCTAGTTCCACCAGTCCTCCGATCTACTGGATCCATCTCCCTTTCATCTTAATCTACTGGTATACTCTTCCTTTCACCCCCCTTTCCTTTTGTAGGATTAGGTTGCTGTGTTTCCATGCTAGGTACTATGTGAACCAGTATGACTGTGTGCATCCTCATTGGATTCATGTGTTGAAGCTATTGTACCACGATCAAAAAAGAATGTTGGCTTTATCCTCCGTTTGCACTGTCTTGAAGCACTGTTCTGTTCACTTCCTGTAGTGAGCGCAGAAACACAGACCCTGTAACTCAGTCCTCCTGAGGGGAGCAGTGGTGTTGGTTGTTGTGTGAGGAGAGATGTTCAGTCTTTCTTTCTGGCATAAATGTCAGAGGGAGAGAGGGCAGAGGTGGAATCAATTGAAACTTTATTTTGACTTACTGTAACACCCATGTTGATTGTGTAATGAATGACGACCACAACCAATTAATAAATATTTGAACCTTACGATGCCTGTTGTGTCTAAAGAGGTAAATGTTTCTCTGTAAAAAACAGGGCTACACAATGCCTCCCTGTGGTTAGATATTGCTACTACATAATCTGACATTTCTCAAGATGAGTTAAGTGGAGAAGGAAATCCAGATCCCTGGCCATGCTTTTATTCACATAAACTATCAAATTAATTTGGACAATTATTGACATTTTCAGCAAAGAAACATTCTGTTAAATAGACAACACTACTACATGCCTTTTACATTGCTTTTCTTCCCCAACCAACAAATGAAGGCCATGTCAACTGTTTAGTGGTACTGACAGCTGGTTATGTTTTTATTTTTTTATCTGTTATTTTACCAGGTAAATTGACTGAGAACACGTTCTCATTTGCAGCAACGGCCTGGGGAATAGTTACAGGGGAAAGGAGGGGGATGAATGAACCAATTGTAAACTGGGGATTATTAGGTGACCGTGATGGTTTGAGGGCCAGATTGGGAATTTAGCCAGGACACCGGGGTTAACACCCCTACGATAAGTGCCATGGGATCTTTAATGACCTCTGAGAGTCAGGACACCCGTTTAACGTCCCATCCAAAAGACTGCACCCTACACAGGGCAGTGGGGAATTGGGATATTTTTTTTTAGACCAGAGGAAAGAGTGCCTCCTACTGGCCCTCCAACACCACTTCCAGCAGCATCTGGTCTCCCATCCAGGGACTGACCAGGACCAACCCTGATTAGCTTCAGCTTGCAGTGGTATGCAGGGTGGTATGCTGCTGGCTCAAGATAATTACACTACATGGCCAAAAGTATGTGAACACACCTTCAAATTTAGCAATTCATTTTTAGGGGTGTCCACATACTTTAGTGTAGTTGTCTTGAATCATCACGTTGCTGAAAGGTGTATAAAATCGAGCACATAGCACATAGCCATGCAATCTCCATAGACAAACATTGGGAGAATGGCCCGTACTGAAGCGCTCAATGACTTTCAACGTGGCACCATCTTAGAATTCCACCTTTCCATTTTTTCTTAGTGGTAACAACGGCTCCGCCGTGAGGTGGTAAGCGAAACTCCCTACCGAGATTCAAACTGTCTCTGGAGGCAATGTCCGCGTAAGAACTGTTCGTCGGGAGCTTCATGAAATGGGTTCCCGTGGCCGAGCAGACGCTCACAAGCCTAATCCCCATGAGCAATACCAAGTGTCTGCTGGAGTGGTGTAAATCTTGCCGCCATTGGACACTGGAGCAGCGGAAATGCGTTCTATGGAGTGAGGAATCATGCTTCACCATCTGGTAGTCCGACGGACGATTCTGGGTTTGGCGGATACCAGGAGAACGCTACCTGCCAACTAAAGTTTGGTGGAGGAGAAATAGTGGTCTGGGTCTGTTCTTCATGGTTTGGGCTTGGCCCATTAGTTCCAGTGAAGGGAAATCTTAACCCCACAGCATTCCAGACAATTCTGTGCTTCCAACTTTTTGGCAACAGTTTTGGGAAGGCTCATTTCTCTTTCAGCATGACAATGCCCCCGTGCATGTAACGAGGGGACGTGTATGTAACGAGGGGACGGACTTTACGTCAGTCCCCTCGCCCCGACCTGGGCGTGAACCAGGGACGCTCTGCACACGTCAACAGTCACCCTCGAAGCATCGTTACCCATCGCTCCACAAAAGCCGCGGCCCTTGCAGAGCAACCCACTACTTCAAGGTCTCAGAGCAAATGACGTCACCGATTGAAACGCCACTAGCGCGCACCACTGCTAACTAACTAGCCATTTCACATCGGCTACACATACATAAATGGTTTGTTAAGATCGGTGTAGAAGAACTTGAATGGCCTGCACAGAGCCCTGACCTCAACCCCATCAAACACCTTTGGGATGAATTGTAAAGCCGACTGTGAGCAAGGCCTAATCGCCCAACATCAGTCCCTGACCTCACTAATGCTCTTGTGACTGAATGGAAGAAATTCCCCGCAGCAATGTTTCACCATCTAGTGGAAAGCCTTCCCAGAAGAGTGGAGGCTGTTTTGGCAGCAAAGGATGGGCCAACTCCATATTAATGCCCATGATTTTGGAATGAGATGTTCAATGACCAGGTGTCCACATACTTTTGCTAATGTGGTGCACTTTTGGTCATTTAGTGTATTTTTCCTGATCGGTTGTTACAAGGTGTAATAATTACATCACACAATACATGTACAAAACTTTTATTTAGCAGACTTGTATTTCCCAAACCCAACTTACAAGTAGACAATATGACACACACATTATTTACCTCGTGAGTGACGCGCTATAACGATGCTGCTATAACTGCTACAACATTAAGAAATTGACAGTCTCCGTTGTTTAAATATTGGTTCCTTCTTGGGAAGAGAAAATGCGTGTCAATTTAGACAGGAACTTCTAGTTCTCGGAGGTAGAGTAGAATAGGCAACAGTTTGCTTGTCCTGGATCTTATGAGGTTGTCCTTGGATGGGTCAAATGTATCGCGCTTTCCAAATCGGAGCCCAAACGGGTTGACGTTGAATTTGCTGGTCCGAGTTAAACGATGTTTGCAGATCATTTGTTGCTGGTCTTCATCACCCTCTTTCAAAAGGTAACAAAGGTTCGCATCGCCAGGTAAATTCGGACTGACAATCTCGCTTCTCATCACCACAGAGTGCCCCACTTGCACCTTAGCAGGTGTTTGTCCTGAGAAAAAAGAGAGAACATCAAATTATAAAATCGAATTTTCTTAGCTTATTACTTTTGGATATTACAACGTTTGGCTCAGGACATTATGATAAGAAAATGAACCTGTAAGAAATCCAAAAGTAATTAGAATATATCAAGAAATTACCTGGGATATCCGTCCATCCAAATCCATGCGTTGGAGTTCCCCATGTTCCATACTGGCGAGTTATTGCACAAACAAGGAAAAATGCCAGCATTCTCATTCTGTCAAAATCCAAGTGATGCAGAAAGAAACGATATGTTATCTAGACTAAGCTGTCTTTCTTTGATGCATGACGTGTAATTCGGTGCCTTTTATATTTCCCTCTGTATGCCCCGGATTGTTAGGAGCGAGATGACAGCGAATGAGTCGCGTTCGCAGCGCTGTCCACTGTTTAGTGGTGCTGAAATGAATAGTTCATTACGTTCTAGGAAATGTTGACAACCGCGCCAAGGGATGTCTTTTCTCTGAAAATATGACCGTCAGATGTGGTTATTGTTGAATTGATGCAGTTTGCTAAAGTGCATGAGGGGATTGAGGGATAGGAAAAGAGTATGTGTTATGCGTTTGGCTAAAGTAAAAAAATATATACATCCATACACTGCAAAAATTAAAATCTAAGTAAGATTAAATATCTTAAATGAAGGCAATATATGCTTGTTTTTTGTCTGACAATATATTTATTCTGATCAGCCAGTTTTTATGTTGGAGCATTTAACCTGTTTCAAGCTTTTTTGTCCTTAATTATCTTGATAAGATGATATAACTTGATACTGGGATTGTATTACTGGTTCTGAGTAACTTAATGCTCGAAACTAGAATTACCAGAAATATAAAGCTGTTTCATCAACACTGACAAGTACAAAACTGCTTTGTCAAAGTCCTAATTTCTTATTTCAAGCATCTTATCCTTTTCATCTCTTCACATAATAAGAACAGATAATGACCAAATGGAATTCACTGTTTTATTGTCAATCTTATACACAGCAATCATGCAGACAAAATACAGTACAGAACAAAGACAGTACACTTTTCATATCTGGGGAACACTATGAGTCATTTGAACTTTGTACAATTCTATTACATCCCCAAGATGGTATTTGACTTGTACCTAAGTTTGGCTCTTGTTGCTAATTGTGTAATAAGAGGTCAAATCAACCAGCTTTTCAGCATCCACTAACTCAGTGGCCTGTGCAAGGTGTGGGACCTCAACTTGATATGCCATGACGTTTCTATCAAAGCGTATAGTTTGAAATAGTTTATATTCCAAACAATAAAGCCTAGAATCAACAAGAAATATGTTTTTGACCAGTCCAAATTCTGGCATATTACCATTCAGTACTTTGGCAAAGATCATGGACTTCTGAGTTATGTATTTATTAGAATTTATTACAAGCCATTTGACTGATACAGCATGGTTTACTTCATTGAAACCTAGGAAGCCTCAATATTCCACGTACATATTGTAGATCTTTAACCTCTGATACAGGTCCCATCTCCCTTTCATTTGAAAGAATTGGGTGCATTGAACTGTCAACATTTTGGCAGCTTTCATATATTTGGTTCTGATTGATCAAAGTTTTTTAATTGAGCTTTAAAGCCCATTGTTTAAAGAAACAATGTTTGGACTCAAACCGCATACACGTCTAACCATTGGACCCAATGATTTTATCTGCGATGGCAAATGTATCATATAATGTGGTTTAGTTGTAACATTGCGGTCTGGAAAAAGCTCCTTCCAATGCTTCAAATTATTTTCAATGAGTAACTTCAACCTAGACACAGTCGCAATGGAAAGAACAGGTGCAAATACTATCTGTACAATCTCTATTAGCTCGAATATCAGTTGTATATATGCATTGACTTCCAAACTCTCCAAAACAAATGGCAATATCGTTAGCAGGACAAGCATTTGCCCAGACGACTGTTTTAGTTTACCATCACTTGACGTTAATGTACGAAACAGAAATTGGGGATGGCCGATCTCTAACATCCAGAGGGGAATAAGGGAAACCAAGAATAGCAGAATTCACTGAGTCCAGATCAATCTGTCCTGACACAACAAGATGATTCAAAACACATTTGATTTCCAATGGGGCTATGCCCTCCAGAATTACATGCAGAATGTCTTGCGGAGTTTGTTGTATGACATCAAAGACTGGGAATTCAACTAACTTGCTCCTTCTATTGATCCCATATTTTGTTCTCAGGCTGTTGCGAAGCAAGTCTGTCTGCGCCTTTTCTATTGCATCACACTGTCTGTCTGACATGCTTCTCCAATGTCCTTTTAGTATATGCATCCTCAATGAAGTGTGACTGCATGTCCTCAAAAGAACACTCAGAGTGTCTGCACTTACTCTAGGCAAAGCCCACACCCTCTTTGAACCCTGCTAGTTCATGTTGTGCCAGGGTGTCTCCACAGAGAGAAACCATGGCACCATATATCGTTTTCTCTCCGTTAATAGTTAGCATTTTAACCCCACTGTACAATGCATCCATGTCTTCCTTGATTCTATTCAATATTACATCTCCACCAGATTGACGGAGTTCTGCTGATCGAACCATGGCAAGTAGCCTGATAGCAGCCAGTTTAGACCTGTATTTTGGATGTATACTTCCTAGGGTGTAGTACACCATTAACAACTTGTTTTTTTGATGTAAAGGATCCTAGTGGATTACAGATCTCTATTTCATCCATGTACAGAACAATCTGCAATGCCGTTGGTGTCTCTGAAAATAAGGGATGTGATTTTAAATGAGCGCCATCCACAATGTCAAGAAAAAAACTTTCCCTGCACATCTGGGGTCCCTTTTCAACCACAGACAAAATCCTTGGGTGTGATAAGAACTGTTCTAGACTTTTGACCAATGGTACATAATGAAATCATTTATCTTTGATGAAAACGACTTTTGATCCTCCACAGTTCATCCTGCATATGGTTCGAGCAAATGTGAATTTCCTCTGCGTCCAAACAGCTAAACTGCTTTTTAATAACACTGTCCTGTCGAAATGTTGTTGCAACGCCAGCAGAAGGGTCAGTGAAATTGTCAAATATATCCATGGCATCTTTTTCAAGTTGACCTGAATGCTTCTTTAGCACTGCCTCCATCTGCTTCCTGAGGTCGTCCAATAGGGATGATTGATAATACTAAATTACTTCACCCGTGATTGATTCTTGTCACGTCGGTCCGTCAGAATTGGATGCATTACATTTGACCAACATTCAACCCCATTCAGGACGAATGCGGGTGCCAAGTGTTTGCATAGCCAATACAACATATAGGGCCTATTTCTGTCTGCGAATGAATCAAGATTATTTGCTGAGAAACTATGCCATATACCACCAATAGGCTTACCTATAGGCTGAACCACCGATAGGCTAGGCAACATTGAGAAAAGGACTATACAATGTGTGGATACACACTACACAGCCCTCACATTTGGCTGTCACTGAATGAGGAGGAGCAAAGTTCAAGCGAACGTTGCGTCACGTACAGCCTGCCTCGTCATCATCAGCGGAAGTGAACTATAGGCGACCTAGGTTTTGTTTTTGTCGCAAATACTGTTTTTTTTCCCTAACTTAAACTATTGTTTCAAAACAAAAGTGTGATTTGTGTAATTACTTAGGCTACTGTAATTAATGTCGAGGTCCTTCAATTGCAGACATATGATGTCCATGATAATAAAACTCCAGTAAGCCTAATATAGTCTACAGCGCTAAATAAGGAGGAAACTATAGCCCTATAAATAGTAGGGACAAATTCACGATATAAATAATAAACATTTACATTTTGATATAAAAAATACAATATCCAAATGTGAATGAGTATTTTTAATATCAGGAATCTGGTGTACTGTTTAAGGCTAGGGAAACCACAGAATAATGACTTGTAGGATCTTCAGGATCTGTAGGATCTTCATTCGATCACTCTTTTGTTGCTGAGAATTGTCCTGCACAGCAGGAAATGCAAACTTGTAGTGTATTTGAGTTTTAAAAATATTTCTAAAGTTTGTCAGTTCCAGTAATGAAGAATGTATCAACCCCTATAAAAATGTCAATTAATTATAATCTATATAATAATTCATATTTTCTGTTGCTGCAGGATTATTGTCCTGCTGTAGCAAACTGGCTCAAATTAAGATCCTACATCTGTATATTCTCCACTTTGGCTCACTATTGGCTTTGTCAAAACATTACTCTTGATATCTGTGTGTGGACTTCAGTCCTGTGTATGCAGCCAGGGAATGTTGACTTTCTGTTCAAAGACGAGGGTCGGATTCAATCACAAAAAGTAGGCGGGCTGAACAGTGGACTGCTAGGAGTGACGAACTGGGACCATGGGATGTGTGTTGGATCCTCTTCTGAGTCCATGTGAACTCTAGTGGGATATTCGGGTGTGAGAAGATAGACAGTTTACAGTTGAACCTACAGAGGAGAGGACCAACAAACTGAGAGAGCATCAGTGGCACTTACCTTTTCTTAACTTCAAAAACTCTACCTGTTGACAGTAACATGCCTCTGACCCGTTCCTTGTCCATGACGTCACTGAGCGGTCTGCCTCTGTGGGATGAGGAAGATCTACCTGTAGACGACCTGCTGCTGTTTGAGGTTGCCTGGGAGGTCACTAATAAAGGTTAGTATGACCTGACCGAGAATGATTTGCATGGAGACAGACAATTCACTGTGAAGTCTCTTCCAATGGTCTTGGTCCTTGGAGTATAACTGTTTTGTGTCCCTTCTCAGTAAATGTAATAGTGACAATGGATGCAATGTTGTATGCATCATACAGATGCCATTGATGACCTTGCAATTTTAATAGTCCATCATCTATTTTAGGCAGTGTTACTACTTTTGTGTAAAGATGGGTTGCGGTGGAGTGTACAAGTATGGAGCAACTATTACAGAGTTCATGACCCCTGGACTATTGGTCCAGAGTGCTCAGATATAGGATACTATCATGATTGAGAGGATCCTCTTAAAATTCCTCTGGAGCTGTGACAGTTTAGCCTAATGCCAGTGTCACCTGTCATCTTCTATTTGCTAAATATGGTCATCTTTGAATCAAATATTGAAATACAGTGAAAATACAGTGTGGAGAACATTAACCCTCTCAGTCTCACAGTCTGAACATTTAAACATTCAATTCAAGATACATTCACAATCTCTGTCAAATACATATGTCTTAATGTTGTTTGTGTATGAGGATGTGTGGTTATGAACTATGGTTATATATACTATATGAACCTTAACCTTACTGGCAAATAAACGTGTGTTCCTAGACTGAACTAGACATGAGAGTCCCAATGATCATAAAAACATGATGTACTTTTTGTAGTATAGGGCTCTTCCTGGTTCCTCTCTAGGTTTCTTCCTCGGTTCTGGCCTTTCTAGGGAGTTTTTCCTGGCCACCGTGCTTCTACACCTGCATTGCTTGCTGTTTGGGGTTTTAGGCTGGGTTTCTGTACAGCACTTTGAGATATCAGCTGATGTAAGAAGGGCTTTATAAATACATTTGATCGATTGATTGATTCAGTTCTGTGTACTGTACACGGACGGATCTGTTGTCTGAGTCTATCCTGTTGTTGTTGTGAAGAGTTCAGAGGTTATCACTTATGCTGTGTTGGGAGTAGTGAACTTCTGTATATGTAGTTCAACCTACAAAGCTTATCACTAAGCTAAGGACTCAAGGACTAAACACATCCTGGACTTCCTGACGCCGCCCACAGGTGGTAAGGGTAGGCAACAACACATCTGCCACGCTGATCCTCAACATGGGGGCCCCCTCAGGGGTGCGTTCTTAATCCCCCCCTGTAGTCCCTGTTCACCCACAACTGCATGGCCAAGCACGACTCCTCCAACACCATCCTTAAGTTTGCGGATGACACAACGGTGGTGGGCCTGATCACAGACAACGATGAGACGGCCTATGGGGAGGAGGTCAGAGACCTGGCAGTTTGGTACCAGGCCAACAACCTCTTCTTCAACGTGAGCAAGACAAAGGAGATGATCGTGGACTACAGGAAAAGGAGGGCCGAAGACGCCCCCCTATTCACGTCGACAGGGTTGTAGTGGAGCAGGTAGAGCTTCAAGTTCCTTGGTGTCCACATCACCAGCAAACTATCATGGTCCAAACACACCAAGACAGTCGTGAAGAGGACACAACAACACCCTCTCCCCCTCAGGAGAGGGTATGGGTCCCCAGATCCCCCCTTTGCTTTTACACTGCTGCTACTCACTGTTCATTATCTATGCATAGTCACTGTACAAATTACCTAGACTAACTTGTACCCCCGCACGTTGACTTGGTACCGGTACCTCCTGTATGTAGCCTCCACGTTCACTTGGTACCGGTACCCCCTGTATATAGCCTCCACGTTGACTTGGTACCGGTACCCCCTGTATATAGCCTCCACGTTGACTTGGTACCGGTACCCCCTGTATATAGCCTCCACGTTGACTCGGTACCGGTACCCCCTGTATATAGTCTCCACGTTGACTCGGTACCGGTACCCCCTGTATATAGCCTCCACGTTGACTCGGTACCGGTACCCCCTGTATATAGCCTCCACGTTGACTCGGTACCGGTACCTCCTGTATATAGCTTCTTTATTGTTATTTTATTGTGTTACTTTTAAGTTTGGGGTCACTTAGAAATGTACTTGTATTGAAAGAAAATCACATTTTTTGTCCTTTAAAATAACATATCATTTATCAGAAATACAGTGGAGACATTTTTAATGTTATAAATGACTATTGTAGCTGGAAACGTCTGATTTTTAATGGAATATCGACATAGATGGAATATCTACAGAGTTCCTCTGTCCAGTGTCTGTGTTCTTTTGTCCATCTTAATCTTTTATTTTTATTGGCCAGTCTGAGATATGGCTTTTTCTTTGCAACTCAGCCTAGAAGGCCAGCATCCCAGAGTTGCCTCTTCACTGTTGACGTTGAGACTGGTGTTTTTCTGGTACTATTTAATGAAGCTGCCAGTTGAGGACTTATGAGGCGTCTGTTTCTCAAAATAGACACTAATGTACTTGTCCTCTTGCTCAGTTGTACACCGAGGTCTCCCACTCCTCTTTCTATTCCGGTTAAAGCCAGTTTGCACTGTTCTGTGAAGCCAGTATTACACAGAACTGTACGAGATCTTCAGTTTCTTGGCAATTTCTCGCATGGAATAGCCTTCATTTCTCAGAACAAGAAAAGACTGACAAGTTTCAGAAGAAAGTTATTTGTTGCTGGCCATTTTGAGCCTGTAATCAAACCCACAAATGCTGATGCTCCAGATACTCAACTAGACTAAAGAAGGCCAGTTTTATGGCTTCTTTAATCAGACCAGCAGTTTTCAGCTGTGCTAACATATTTGCAAAAGGGTTTTCTAATGATCAATTAGTCTTTTAAAATGATAAACTTGGATTAGCTACACAACATGCCATTGGAACACAGGAGTGATGGTTGCTGATAATGGGCCTCTGTACAGTACCCCTATGTAGATATTCCATTGGAACACAGGAGTGATGGTTGCTGATAATGGGCCTCTGTACAGTACCCCTATGTAGATATTCCATTGGAACACAGGAGTGATGGTTGCTGATAATGGGCCTCTGTACAGTACCCCTATGTAGATATTCCATTAAACACCAGCTGTTTCCAGCTACAGTACTCATTTACAACATGAACAATGTCTACACTGTATTTATGATACATTTGATGTTATTTTAATGGACAAAAAGTGTGATTTTCTTTAAAAAACAAGGACATTTCTAAGTGACCCCAAACTTTTGAAGGTAGTGTATATTTTTTATTTTAGTTTGTTTAGTAAATATTTTCTAATCTCTATTTTCTGAAAACTGGGTAAGATCTACACCTTTTGTATTCGGCTAATCTCATGTATATTATATATATTTCTTCCAGTGGGTGGGATCTACACAGTTATCCAGACCAAGGCCAAGATAACGGTGGATGAATGGGGGGAGAACTTATTCATGATGGGGCCGTACTACGAACACAACTTTAACACCCAGGTGGAGCAGTGTGAGCCCCCCAACCCAGCCATCAAGAAAGCCATGGGCGCCCTCATTGACAACGGCTGCCTGGTACTACAGACTTACTCTATTCTATTATTTTCTATTATATTCTATGGATGTGACATGCACGTGGATAATAGTAGTACTGTAGTAGTACTTTCTGGCCAGAAGAGGGCAGACACGCACATCTACAGAAGTAGGCCTAGGCTATTGGTGCCAATAGAGTTAGATAGAGACGATGAATCCACAAGATGGCAGACAAACTCCATCTCCAGGATCAGAAACAAACAAATACATCAGCAGCTTCAGATTATTTTGTAGTATTTATTATTTTGTAGTATTTCAGCTTTGCCCCATGGGTTTGATACTGTGATTGTGGGTCTCGTGTTGATTGGTGCTGTCTTGTAGAACCACACATATCTTTCCCTTGTGTCGGGGTTATACTGTATGTGTTAGGTGTACTTTGGGCGCTGGCTGATTGAGGGCAGTCCCTATGTGATCCTATTTGACACGGGGTCAGCAGCCTGGAACCTGGACCGATGGAAGGGGGATCTGTGGGACACCTGTGGTATCGGCCTGCCCGCCCATGACAGAGAGGCCAACGACTCACTCCTCTTTGGATCCATGGTTGCCTGGTTCTTTAAAGAGGTAATTTGTCAGGTTGTTAAGGATGCTTTGAGAAATACTCTGAAAGAGGTTTAAAGATTGGTGTATCGTTTTTTTTTTTAAAGTCAAGAATATCTGCTTGATGTGAATACCTTAATGTCAGATACCTTTGAAAATAAATGATACAGTAGCCTACTTCTTTTTATCCAATACATATTCACCCTCTTGGGTAATATGAGATTTCAGAACTAATTATCAGTAATCAATTGCCTTCATTCCTAGTTAACCGACGAGCTTGGAGACTCGCCCAATGTCCTCGCCCATTTCCATGAGTGGCAGGTCGGGGCAGGACTTATTCTCTGTCGCTCACGGAAGATTCCCTTGGCAACCATCTTCACAACCCATGCCACTCTGTTGGGAAGATACATCTGTGCCGGAAATGTTGACTTCTACAACAACCTGGACAAGGTAAAGAGGCCGCACACGCACGCACACACAAAGTTTTGTTATTCAAATTCCTCACAAACTTTGACAATGGTGAGGTAATAATACATTAAGCGTCGTTAAGAGTTAGTTTGAGTTTAGTTTCTCATAGTATCTTCCCTGTGGGTATCAGTGAGCTATGGGTTTGTGTGGTGTTCATTCTGGTGTAGGGTATTGTAATTGGCCCTCAGGCTAAGTGTAAAAAGGTCATTGTGGACCTAAAGGTTATTCACTGGGCAGACAGGGTAATTGACAGCTGCTTCTCCTTATGGAGAGGAAGAGGAAGCCTCCTCATCACTGGCAGACAGAAGACTCAAGGGTGATCTTACTTCAAACATTTGTCAAACTGTTTGATTGACAGATACCCAACAATCTCGAAATGAACCCCATAGCCCCAATAATAGTTATTGTAGATCTCAACATTTGAAAAAGTTGTGTTCACAGGTTTCATTCACTATTCATCTAATATTTACTTAGAATGTGCATGACAATATATAATTACACACTAGTGATCTCTTAACAATGACCTATTAATGACTCTTGTGTTGATTTCTGATGTGCCCCTGTCAGTTCGACATAGACCAGGAGGCTGGTGAGAGGCAGATCTACCATCGCTACTGTCTGGAGAGAGCTGCTGTCCACTGTGCCCATGTCTTTACAACTGTATCCCAGATCACTGCTGTAGAGGCTAACCACATGCTGCACAGGAAACCAGGTGAGGAGGCCAGGGTCCTGTACATTACGGTTCACCGTACCAAAACCTTTTCGAAATGGAGGAGTTACTTACTACCTGAAATTGTCCATTTATGTCCAATAAGAATGCTCTTTTCAGGTTTAAAAAAGGTTTTCTCCTGTTTCACTCTATCTCCTCATATTGAACAAAAAGTGACAGAGCAGGGATATTTGATGTTGACGTAAGATGGGTTTCTCTCTATCTGCTGTACAGATGTGGTGACTCCGAACGGATTGAACATCAAGAAGTTCTCAGCCATGCACGAGTTCCAGAACCTTCACTCCACTAATAAGGGTCAGATTCAGGAATTCATCAGGGGACACTTCTATGGGTAAAACTGAAGTCTTTATTATGTTTTCAAGTTTGTTATCCAATACACTGCTTAACTATATCACTGTTGCCCGTTGTAAAACGATCATCCCTGTTTTGTTTGTCAGTCATCTGGACTTCAATCTGGAGAAAACTCTCTTCTTCTTTATTGCTGGACGATATGAGTTCTCCAACAAGGGAGTTGACATCTTCCTGGAGTCACTGTCCAGGCTCAACTATCTGCTAAGGGTATGGGCCTCTAATCAATACTGCACATGTACTGGTCTCGCTCATAACAAAAGGACAGTTGGAGTTTTTTTTTCTTTCTTCTTCTCTCCCAGGTGCATAAGAACGACGTCACAGTGGTGGTGTTCTTCATCATGCCAGCCAAGACCAACAACTTTAACGTAGAGACGCTGAAGGGTCAGGCGGTGCGCAAACAGCTCTGGTACGTCTCTGCAACCCCCACGATGTTACACCTCACGGAGTTCTGCAAAAATGTCTGCGATGTTCGCTCCAAACGTTTCACGGAAATGTCATTCTAATTTGTAGTCTTCTTAGAATGTTGCCTTTGGAACCCGTGTTGCCAACACAGTTTCCATGAACGTGTTCAATCTTAAAACCGTTGGCTGATTATCTACGTGTCTCTCGCTTGACAGGGACACTGCTCACACTGTGAAAGACAAGTTTGGCAAGAGGCTTTATGAGGCGTTGTTAAAGTAAGTCAATTTCAATGTAAATAATAAATACAGAGGCTCTCTTCCACCAGTGCATTCACCAGACCTGTACGGTATGTCATATCAGTGTAACACTTCTCTATTTGACAACCCTGCCATTTAGCCAGGCAATCCTTGAGCAGGCTTTTGTTATGAATGAACTTAAACTTCACTTCAGTTCATTCATGCGGATGGTGTGTGACCTTTTGGGTCGTCCGTGTTACCAAAGTGTGGAACGAGCTTCCGTGCTAATGAAGGGCTTGTCCATGCGGGTTATAATGTGATTACTTGAGTGTTGCCTTTACTGACCTGCTGATGACCTCGTGACGTCTTCAGAGGAGACATCCCTGATATGAACACCATCCTGGACAGAGACGACTTCACCATCATGAAGAGAGCCATCTATGCCACACAGGTAGGAGTTGAAGAGACAGATCATGTGTGAAATATACTCCGGTAAATGTTATAGTATATAATTGTTGTAAGATGTGCGTTATACACAGTATTAAAGCCATTAAGTGTTAGGTTGTTGAGAATGCTAACAGTCTCCATATTGTAGATTGGGTCAGGTCTACATTATGATTAAAATACCGTTTTTTTTAGACATTTGTATGATAAACATCAAATAAAACAGAGTTGGGGTGTGAGACAACCAGAGTGGTAGAAAGACAGAGACAACTGGACAACAAGTTAACATAGGGACGTATCGTACAGAGAATCCCTATATATTGTACACTGCTGTTTTATGAAAGGAGCAACTTAACATTGACGTGGTAAAATGGGCCTATAGGGTCGCCCTGTAAGGTGATCAATTCAGAATGGGACTGGGGGATTCCTGGTGCTAAAATCATGAATGAATGGTCCCTGCAGTTACACAGCCCAGCGTGAATCATTGAACTGCCATAACAGCAGGCCATGGGGTCAATAGATTGGCTGGTGTTGCAGTATTTAATAGCAAAGTGCCAGTGAAAATGGTGTTGTCACTTAGATTTATTCATGTCACTTGTGTGCAGGCGTAAAATGACGAGCCGGGTGTTTGATGGGTGGACAGATTGTGGCCGTTGTTACTCTCGCTGCCATTTTTATTGACCCCGAGTCTCATTTGTGTTAGATGTACTAGTACAGAATGACTTGTCTGTCTCCACTTTTGCTGCATTCACTCTGTGGTTAGGGTGACGAATGTCTTTGCGTGTCCTGTAAGTTCTTACGCCTCAGAGCTGACGTGGCGGCCTGTTCACGTGTGACATGTTTTTAGCATTACTGTCTATTCAGCAACTCTTTTACATGCAAGTTTATATCTTCTGAGAGAAAGGCCTGTGTTTCTTTTGAGGGTAATCCCAGGAGAAGAGAATCATTAAACATCATTAGGCCAAAGGATAGATATTCTTCTTCAGATCCATATTCCTGATGTCTACCCGTAAAGGTTATTAGTCACGGATCAGTGACTTATAGATGTTGACACGCGCCATGTTTACGGCTCAAGGCGCGTGCACAACGATGACGCTGTTACAACACGTGCACATGGGACACACACACACACACACACACACACACACACACACACACACACACACACACACACACACACACACACACACACACACACACACACACACACACACACACACACACACACACACACACACTGTACTCTGTCTGTCTCCCTCTCTGCAGAGACACACCCTTCCTCCAGTGACCACTCACAACATGCTGGATGACACCTCCGACCCCATCCTGGCCAACGTGAGACGCATCGGCCTCTTCAACGCTCGCACTGACCGAGTCAAGGTCTGCAGGATGTTCGTCTGATGTCCGTGTTCGATAGTGTTTTGCCTCGTTTATATGTGTTAAACCAGTTGAAGCGCTGTCTGGAAAAAGCCTGGCAGCTGAGACATTGACAACATAAAACACCCCATAAAGACTCATATGTGTTTATGATAAGTAATGTTCGTACTATCAGAGTATTCTTTATTCCGTTAGAGTAGTGGTTCCACAACTGTGGGTCGCGGGAGGACCCCCCCCCCCCATTTGTTTTATTTATTTTTAGAAATACATTTTCCGAATAGAAAAAGCGCTTTCATTAAACTTAAATGACTTAAAACCAAATAGAAAGTAGGTAGAGAAGATAACGGACCTATACGTTTTTCTATAATAGCTTATCATTTCTTTGAATTTACCATCAACAAAATAAAAGCTAGACAACCAGGACCACATTCATGTTTGAGCATAACAACACAACATTAGCCATGTCAAAATGCATAGAATTGTAGGAAATGAGCTTAAAAACAGCTAAATGTTCTCTAAGCTCCATGGAAAAATGTATAGGATTTCAGGAAATTGGCTTTAAAATTGCAACATTTTCTTTCAGCTCCATGGCAGGATGTGTGGAATTGCAGGAGATTCGTTTTGAAACTGCAACATTTCATCTCCGCTGCCACGATAATATGTTTGACTTATTCTTTGGTCTGTGTTTTTTTCACCACACAACACTTATGGTTGTGGCTCAAAAGAAACCTTCATTGGTGGGTCATGAAGCAAATCAGTTTGGGAGCCCCTGTATATTCCATTTAGCAGACGCTTTTATCCTCAGCAAATTGCAGCTATCGATTTTACGTACAGTACAGTTGGTTCTGGAAATTGAACCCACTACCCTAGTGCTGCAAACACCACGCTCTACCAACTGAGCTACAGAGGACCCTCAGAGCATACAGTATAGCCAGCGTTGTGCTGATCTCTATATTTGATTCTAAACGGTACTAACAGACGTTTCCTGATACTCTCAGATAGTGTTCCACCCAGAGTTCCTGTCGTCCACCAGTCCCCTGCTTCCTATGGACTATGAGGAGTTTGTACGAGGCTGTCACCTGGGGGTCTTCCCTTCTTATTACGAGCCCTGGGGATACACACCAGGTGACCTGTCACACTTACACAGCCTGCAAACATAAACTCCATCACTTTGGTTTTCTCTGGCTAATGTTTATGTCATTGTTTTTGTGTGTTCCTTCATGTGCGCGGAGAGTTGTATGATGTGTGGGTGCACTATTATGTTGTTGCTATTGTTCCCCAGGTGAGTGTACTGTGATGGGGATACCCAGTGTGACCACCAACCTGTCTGGCTTCGGCTGCTTCATGGAGGAACATGTGTCAGACCCCACAGCATATGGTATGTGCGTGCATATAGACCTCTTCACTTTCATCACCAAATCAGTGCATAGTTTGATTGACCTCTTATGGAAGAGGTCTGATATATTTTGGGAGTGCCCCAAAACCAGAAGAACTATTTTTATCAGTGAAATACAAGCCCCTACTTCCTATCAGTCAGCAGTTTAGAATAAATACTCTATTTACATTAGAATGGAATACTTTATTCCTGCGTCTCAGTGGTCCTTTCCTGTCCCGCTCCTCTCAGGGATCTACATAGTGGACCGGCGGTTCCGTTCGGCAGATGACTCGTGTAACCAGCTGACCCAGTTCATGTTCGGGTTCTGCCAGCAGTCCAGACGACAGCGCATCATCCAGAGGAACCGCACAGAGAGACTGTCGGACCTGCTGGACTGGAGGTACCTGGGACGGGTGAGTCCCTATAGGTTCATGTCCCTGTTTACCTAATGGTTGGAAAGGCAAGTGGCTCTCACAATGCAACAAAGTTTAGAAAACAAAATACTAGAACCACCATCACACCATACTGAAAGTAATTCCACTGAATTGCATGCTTTTGGAGCAAACTTCATTGCTGTTATTTGTACGATTTATTTTATATAATGTAAACAATGTCCTTTCTCTCCTCTGAGAAGTATTTCATTGTTCCTTCTTCAGACTAGTTCAGTTGATTTGTGATTGGGTCAGTTGTGTTTTACTTGTGGTTCAATTGATTCAGTTGATTTATGTTTGCAGTTCTACATGCACGCCCGGAGCCTGGCTCTCAGCAGGGCTTTCCCTGACAAGTTCAAGATGGAGCCGCTGGCCCCGCCACAGGTGAGGTACGGAGGAGAGTTTGTCTTCCTCTGACTCTATTGATGGACACTATAGATGTCTCAGAGACCCAGAGTTCATCCATTCCCTTCGCTTTAATTGACAACCTAACATTTTAGTAAATGACAAGACATGATTTTGTATTTGTGCAATCTGTTACTACTGTTCTCTAAGCACTGTCCTCTTAAGTAAAACAATCTCTCCCTGTCTCTCTCTCTCTCTGCTCATTTGTTCATGGCTTGTATGTTGTATGTATTGTACAGACGTGAATAACGTGTTTCTCCTCTCTCTCTCGCTCTCTCTCTCTCGCTCTCGCTCTCTGTCCTCAGACAGAGGGATTCCGTTACCCCCGCCCCGGCTCTGTGCCCCCCTCCCCCTCGGCGTCGGTGCACTCCACCCCCCACCACAGTGATGAGGAGGATGATGAAGAGCCGTATGATGAAGATAAGGAGGCGGAGAGGGACAGGCAGAACATCAAAGCCCCATTCACTCTGGGTGCCACGCCCGAGGGCAAGAAGACACACCCAGGAGAGTCTGCCAACTGAGAGATCTCTCGCTACGAGCCTGGGATGGCCAACCCTGGTCCTTGAGAGCTGCAGTATGTGGAGGTTTTTGTTCCAGCCCAGAACGTACAACATTAGCTCTCTCTCAAGTAGCTGTTACACATACTACCTATGTATATTTTCTAAGAGAAAATGCCTATTCTTTTGATGCTAAAAGTCCCCTCACGCCCATAGGATATGAGACATGAATAGTTTAATCAATAGTTATATTTCAGGAATTGCATTGAGACGTCTCTCGCTCTATAGCCTGGGATGGCCAAACCTAGTCCTGAACACATTACTTCTATGATCAGATATACCCTCAGACAAGTGTTGCTATGAATTCTAAATCATTTTATTCCACATTTTATGAAATAATACATTCAAACATTTTCAGTGTAGCCGTACTTAAGAGTCCAGTGTTTTTCTCACATCGCATTAAATATTCGACATCCAACAAGAGATCAACAGATGCAATAGATTAGAATGTTATCAACAATAATAAATACATTATGAAACGCATCAGAAGTACTCTCTTTTCCATGCCGGCAAGTCTTGAAAGTACAGTTGTTCAAGATTTTCTTCTCCTGAAACAAAAAAGTCAACAGTGCAATTACCTTTATGGCCATTTCAAACCTATAGCTTGGATGTAGTTGGGGGAAGCCGATGCCTGAATGAGCGCCTTTTGAGGTGGTTTTCCTAGCTAGCTTGGATGTATCCTTAACCATTACTGTAGGTTCCAATATGACCCAACTCACTGTCCTCCTTGGCTTGCCGCAGGAAGTTGAGCAGGACTGTGGCTGCCTGGTTCACACTGAGTCTCTCTGTGTTTTGACTTCGAGTCTCTGGAAAAAGAGGATGTCATACAGAGTAACGACAGGTCAAAAGTAAAAGATGATGGTAAACATCTCAAATCACCCTAATCCCCATACGGTGCACCACTTTACAGAGCCATACAGTAGAAGAGCTACACAAAAGAAGAATATGGGCATACCGCCCGAATACAAGCGTACTGTATTTACCTAAATGTAATGTGTCATATACGTCTCCTTCTTTTCTGTCCTCGCTGATGAACCGCCGTCCCTCTGTAATAGCAACATACACACAGTCACACACAGTTATGAAATACAATATATTTTTAGTTGCATTCATAAATAAACGTACATAATGAGGAAATAATAGGACAACTTCAGATTTAAATGATAATGTTCATCTCTTTACATTAAATATCATTATAGTTGTGCCTTAAAAAAAACAGCTAATAAATGCAAATTATTTCCAATTATTCTCTGTGGAGGACATACATGCAGAAATACATTTAAAAGGTACGTCAAAGGAATGCAATGTATGATAGTTAATAGTTAAATAGTTAATTAGATAGCTAATATAGGTAGTAGACGTACGGGTGCCCTTGAGGTACAGCATTGCCTGAGGCGACCAATTTCTCCGCTGGAAACTGCCCTTCGGTGCGCTCCACGAATGGGAGACGAGCGTTGCCAGAAGTAAAAGAGCAAGTGCATAAACTGTAATAGACCTCACCCCCTGAAACATGTAAAAGTAGAGTTATGACGTATGAACAAGCGGACAATGTCAAACAAATATGCGCTCAAAATACATGACAAGAAGGTAATCATTTTCGTGCGCCATGCGCATCTCCATTCGTAAGTACGCAAAGACCAAAATGTACCTCCCTAAAAGGCAACTTACTTTCATTGCGACGGAGGATATTAGATCCCTGTAACGCCGGTAGAGATCTGTTTCAAGTGGGAAAAGGGCAGAAGTTGTGTGCCTTGGCAAGTGCTATCCCTGTATTTATATTGGACGGGTGGGGGAGACCTCGTAGCCCACAGCGCAACACGTTAAGGATGTCAACAGCGATAGGTCATGTAAATTTGATGAAAGAGAGGTGGGCTCCAAGCTCAGAGAGGGAATGCAGAGAGGAACCAATCAAATCACTTACTCACATTTTAATGTACACAATACACATTTTATGAATACAATTAGCTGCCAAAGGCAATCATGGATCTACAGTGCCTTCAGAAAGTATTCACACCCCTTGACTTTTTACACATTTTGTTGTGTTACAAGGTGGGATTAAAATGGATTTCATTGTCATTTTTTGTCAATGATCAACACAACATACTCTAATGTCATAGTAAAAAAATAAAATCTAAAGTTTGTAAAAAATGTATGAAAAATTAAAACGTCATATATCTTGATTACATAAGTATTCAACACCCTGAGTGACATGTTAGTTCAATACTTAGTTCAATACTTATTGTTAGTTCAATACTTATTGACTCAAGACATTTCAGCTTTTCTTTTTTATTAATATATTTGTAAAAAAAATATTAAAAACTACACAGTACCAGTCAAAAATGTGGACACACCTACTTATTCAAACATTGTAGAATAATAGTGAAGACATCAAAACTATGAAATAACACATGTGGAATCATGTAGTAACCAAAACAGTGTTAAACATATCGAAATATATTTCAGATTCTTCAAAATAGCCACCTTTTGCCTTGATGACAGCTTTGCACACGCTTGGCATTCTCTCAACCAGCTTCATGAGGTAGTCACCTGGAATGCATTTCAATTAGCAGGGGTGCCTTGTTAAAAGTTAATTTGTGGAATTTCTTTCCATCTTAATGCTTTTTCCGCCAATCAGTTGTGTTGTCACAAGGTAGTGGTGGTATAAAGAAGACCAAGTCCATATTATGGAAAAACAGCTCAAATATGCAAAGAGAAACGAGAATCCATTATTACTTTAAGACATGAAGGTCAGTCAATCCAGAAAAAGTGCAGTCCCTATGATGAAACTGGCTCTCATGAGGACCACTATAGGAAAGGAAGACCCAGAGTTACCTCTGCTGCATAGGATAAGTTCATTAGAGTTAACTGTACCTCAGATTGCAGCCCAAATAAATACTTCACAGAGTTCAAATAACAGACACATCATCTGTTCAGAGGAGACTGCGTGAATCAGGCCTTCATGGTCGAATTGCTACTAAAGGACACCATTAATAAGAAGAGACTTGCTTGGACCAAGAAACACGAGCAATGGACATTAGACCGGTGGAAATCTGTCCTTTGGTCTGATGAGTCCAAATTCTAGGTTTTTGGTTTCAACCGCCGTGTCTTTGTGAGACACAGAGTAGGTGAACGGATGATCTCTGCATGTGTCGTTCCCACCGTGAAGCATGGAGGAGGAGGTGTGATGGTGTGAAGGTGCTTTGCTGGTGACACTGTCTGTGATTAATTTAGAATTCAAGGCACACTTAACCAGCATGGCTACCACAGCATTCTGCAGTGATACGCCATCCCATCTGGTTTGCGCTTAGTGGGACTATCATTTGCTTTGCAACAGGACAATGACCCAAAACACACTTCCAGGTTGTGTAAGGGCTATTTGATCAAGAATGAGAGTGATGGAGTGCTGCATCAGATGACCTGGCCTCCACAATCACCTGACCTCAACCCAATTGAGATGGTTTGGGATGAGTCAGACCGCAGAGTGAAGGAAAAGCATCCAACAAGTGCTCAGCATATGTGGGAACTCCTTTAAGACTGTTGGAAAAGCATTCCTCATGAAACTGGTTGAGAGAATGCCAAGAGTGTGCAAAGCTGTCATCAAGGCAAAGGGTGGCTACTTTGAAGAATCTCAAATATAAAATATATTTAGATTTGTTTAACACTTTTTTGGTAACTACATGATTCCATATGTGTTATTTCATGGTTTTGATGTCTTCACTATTATTCTACAATGTAGAAAATAGTATAAGCGAAGAAAAATGTAATGAGTAGGTGTATCCAAACTTTTGACTTGTACTCTAATTCCACTTTGACGTTATGGGATATTGTTGTGACAAAAAAAATCTAAATTTAATCCCTTTTAAAATTCAGGCTGTAACACAACCAAATGTGGAGAAATTCAAAGAGTGTGAGTACTTTCTGAAGGCACTGTATGAGGTCATCTTTGATCAAAAGTCAAGAAAGAAGCCATTTAATGCAAAATGCTGAGACATTATCAGTATTCTTACTGTTGTAAAAAATGAAAGTAATTGCTTTGGAAATATTGATATGTTTACTTCTTGTGCACTGAAGCGGTTCATGGATAGATAGCCTGGTCTTTTTTTATGAATGAACATCTGACAGTCTCCCAATGAATGTAGGAGTGTTTGATTGGGATAGACTCAGGGAAGCTGGGATTCTCATTGACATTACCATTAATTATTATATCTAGCCTTATATTGGTAAACAATCCACAACAACTAAAACTAAACAATTGAGAGTAGTAGGCCTAGCATATGGATACAATGTAATACAATGTAGTAGGTGTATGGATACAATGTAATGTAGGAGTCAGTAAACAGGCCAAAAGTTATTAATTAAAAATGAACAAAATAAAGTCCATTGATGTGTTAAATACAAGTTAAATAAACATTTTTAAAAATTATTGACAATCCTGTGAAATGTTGAGACAAAAACATTACCATAGTGACAGGTATTCCATTGATGTGAGTAGTGATGTCATGTTATTGACCCTGTGACCTGTGAGTCTATTACCATAGTGGGGTAATTCCCAAATAAAAATGTGAGCCAAATAAAAATGTGATTCACGTAAAAATTAAAAAAAAATACCCTCTTTTTTTTTAATTCTTCAAATTTACAAACGGTACATACATATTTCCCAAAGGGCTATACATTTAGGTGAGTTTTCTTTCTCACCTGAGTAGCCTCGTTTCACTGCCAAAAATAAAATGAAACCATCAAGTGTTCAGCGAAATAACAATACAATGTCAAATACAGGTAGCCTAGTCAAATAATTAACATCCAATCACATTAACCGTTATTCTCTCGCGGGAAACCTCAACTCTTGAGCAGATATTGCAATCATCAAACAACACTGTTTCATGACGCATCAGTGACATGGCAGGAGATGTTTTGAAACAATTACTGCTTCGCATACAAGCCAGTGAATTATATGCGTTACAGCTGGATGAGTCTACAGACGTGGCGGGCCTGGCACAGCTCCTGGTATATGTCCGTTACGTTTATGGGGGGTCAATTAAGGAAGACATCCTCCATTTTGCAAACCACTGGAAACCAGGACAACATGAGAATATATTTTTAAAGTACTGGACAGCTTTGTGACATCAAATGGACTTTGGTGGTCAAGATGTGTTGGTATCTGTACTGATGGCGCAAAAGCCATGACAGGGAGACATAGTGGAGTGGGAATGCGCGTGCAAGCAGTTGCTCCCGACGCCACTTGGGTTCACTGCAGCATCCACCGAGAGGCTCTTGCTGCCAAGGGAATGCCTGACAGCTTGAAAGACGTTTTGGACACTACAGTGAAAATGGTTAACTTTGTTAAAGCAAGGCCCCTGAACTCTTATATATTTTCTGCATTATGCAATGATATGGGCTGTAACCATGTAACGCTTTTACAACAAACAGAAGTGCGCTGGTTATCAAGGGGCAAAGTATAGACAGGTTTTTTTTTAAATTAAGAGACGAGCTTAAAGTTTTCTTTACTGACGATAATTTTCACTTGTTTGACCACTTGCATGATGACGAGTTTCTCACATGACTGGCCTATCTGGGTGATGTTTTTTCTCGCCTGAATGATCTGAATCTAGGATTACAGGGACTCTCTGCAACTATATTCAATGTATGGGGAAAAATTGAGGCTATGATTAAGAAGTTGGAGCTCTTCTCTGTCTGCATTACACAACACACAGGCCATTCCATCATTGTATGATTCTTTGTGTGCAAATTAACTCAAGCTTACGGCCGATGTCAAATGTGATATAGTGAAGCATTTGGGTGTGCAATTATGCAGGTACTTTCCCGAAACAGATGACACAAACAACTGGATTCGTTATCCCTTTCATGCCCTGCTTCCAGTCCACTCTGAACAAGAGAGCCTCATCGAAATTGCAACAAGCGGTTCTGTGAAAATGTATTATTATTTATTTTTTTTCACCAAAATTTCATGGTACCCAATTGGTAGTAGTTATAGTCTTGTCTCATCGCTGCAACTCCCGTACGGACATGGGAGAGGCGAAGGTCGAGAGCCATGCGTCCTCCAACACACAACCCAACCAAGCCGCACTGCTATTTGACACAATGCCCATCCAACCCAGAAGCCAACCGCACCAATGTGTCGGAGGAAACACCGTACACCTGGCGACCGTGTCAGCGTGCACTGCACCCGGCCCACCACAGGAGTCGCTAGTGCGCGATCAGACAAGGATATCCCTGCAGGCCAAACCCTCCCCTAACCCGGACAACGCTGGGCCAATTGTGCGCTGTCCCATAAGCCTCCCTGTCGCGGCCGGTTGCGACAGAGCCTTGACTCGAACCCAGAATCTCTAGTGGCACAGCTAGCCTTAGACCACTGCGCCACTCGAGAGGCCCTGAAAATGTGATTTAATCAGAAGCCACTTCCAGATTTCTGGATAGGCTGTGCTCAGAGTTTCTTGCCTTGGCAAATCGCGCTGTTAAGACACTGATGCCCTTTGCAACCACATACCTATGTGAGAGTGGATTCTCGGCCCTCACTAGCAATGAAAACTAAAAACAGGCACAGACTGTGTGTGGAAAATTATTTAAGACTCTCTCCAATACAACCCAACATTGCAGAGTTATGTGCATCATTTCAAGCACACCCTTCTTATTAACCTGTGGTGAGTTATTCACAATTTTTGATGAACAAATAAGGTTTTATATGTAAGATGGCTAAATAAAGAGCAACATTATAGATTATTATTATATTATTATTTGAACCCTGGTCCTATGACAAAAACTCACACTCATTCTTATGTTTAATAAATGTATCGTATAGTGTGTGTGTGGCAGGCTTACAATGATGGCAAAAAAACAACATATGAGAGTGCGCTGTCCCTGGTGCTAGAGGGAGTACGCAGCTGGAGGTTGAATGTTTGAAGGGGTACGGGACTATAAATAGTTTGGGAACCACTGCCATAGTGTATGCAAGTGCCTTGTTTGGCATAGGTTATATAGACATGCTGAAATGCCTCTGGTCCAGCTCCAAGTTTATCCTGGCATCTACAGTGCATTTGGAAAGTATTCAGACTCTTTGACTTTTTCAACATTTTGTTACGTTACAGCCTTATTCTAAAATGGATTAAAAAAAAACATCCTCCTCAATCTACACACAATACCCCATAATGACAAAGCGAAAACAAAACAGATTTTTAGAAATTTTAGCACATAAAAAAACAAACATAAATACCTTATTTACATAAGTATTTAGACCCTTTGCTATGAGACTCGAGATTGAGCTCAGGTGCATCCTGTTTTCAATGATCAGCCTTGAGATGTTTCTACAACTTGGTTGGAGTCCACCTGTGGTAAATTCAATTGATTGGATATGATTTAGAAAGGCACACACCTGTCTATATAAGATCCCACAGTTGACAGTGCATGTCAGAGCAAAAACCAAGCCATGAGGTTGAAGGAACTGTCCGTTGAGCTCCGAGACAGGATTGTGTCGAGGCACAGATCTGGAGAAGGGTACCAAAAAATGTCTGCAGCATTGAAGGTCCCCAAGAACACTCCATCATTCTTAAATGGAAGAAGTTTGGAACCACCATGACTCTTCCTAGAGCTGGCCGCCCGGCCAAACTGAGTAATCGGGGGAGAAAGGCCTTGGTCAGGGAGGTGACCAAGAACCTGATGGCCACTTTGTCAGAGCTCCAGAATTCCTCTGTGGAGGAACCATCTTTGCAGCACTCCATCAATCAGGCCTTTATGGTAAAGTGGCCACTCTTCAGTAAAAGGCAGATGACAGCCCGCTTGGAGTTTGCCAAAAGGCACCTAATGTCACACCTTGATCTCTTTCACCTGTCCTCGTTATTGTCTCCACCCCCTCCAGGTATTACTTGTTTTCCCCAGTGTATTTATCCCTGTGTTTCCTGTCTCTCTGTGCCAGTTCATCTTGTATGTCCAAGCCTAACCAGTGGTTTTTTCCCCGTTTTCCTTTTGCCTTTTCTTCTTTTTCTAATCTTCCCGGTTTTGACCCTTGCCTGTTCTGGACTCTGTACCCGCCTGCCTGACCATTCTGCCTGCCCTGACATCGAGCCTGCCTGCCACTCTGTACCTTCTGGACTCTGATCTGGTTATGACCTGTTGCCTGTCCACGACTATTCACTTGCCTATTCCCTTTGGATTTATTAAACATCTTAAACTCCAACCATCTGACTCCTGTGTCTGCATTTGGGTCTCGCCTAGTGTCATGATACCTAAACAACTCTCAGACCATGAGAAAAATTATTCTCCGGTTTAATGAAACCAAGATTGAAGTATTTTGCCTGAATGCCAAGTGTCACGTCTGGAGGAAACCTGGAACCATTCCTACAGTGAAGCATGGTGGTGGCAGCATCATGCTGTGGGGATGTTTTTCAGCGGCAGGGACTGGGAGTCTAGTCAGGATTGAGGGAAAGATGAATGGAGCAGAGTACAGAGATCCACCTTCCAACAGAACAACGACCCTAAGCACACAGACAACACAGGAGTGGCATTGGGACAAGTCTCTGAATATCCTTGAGTGGCCCAGCCAGAGCCCCGACTTCAACCCGATCGAATATCTTTGGATAGACCTGAAAATAGCTGTGCAGCGACGCTCCCCTTCAAACCTGACAGAGCTTGAGAGGATCTGCAGAGAAGAATGGGAGAAACTCCCCAAATACAGGTGTGACAAGCTTGTAGCATCATACCCAAAAAGACTCGAGGCTGTAACAAGTATTGAGTAAAGGGTCTGAATACTTATGTAAATGTGATTTTTCATTTTCTTTATTTTTTAAATACATTTGCATACATTAAAAAAAATCTGTTATTCCTTTGTCATTATGGGGTTTTGGGTGTAGATTGATAGATTATCTATGAAAACCCGATGTACCTGAGCTCAATTTCAAGAGTCAGAATACTTATGTAAATAAGGTATGTTTTTAATTTTTTTTATCAATTAGCAACATTTTCTCAACTTTTTTTTTAGCTTTGTTATTATGGGGTGTTGCTTGTCGATGAGAAAAAATATCTAATACATTTTAGAATAAGGCTATAACGTAACAAAATGTGGAAAAAGTCAAGGGGTCTGAATCATTTCAGAATGCACTTTACACTGAACAAAAATATAAATGCAACAATTTCAACCATTTATTGAGTTACAGTTCATATAAGGATTTCAGTCAATTGAAATAAATTCATTAGACCCCAATCTTTGAATTTCACATGACTGGTCAGGGGCGCAGAGGAGCTAGACCCAGCCAATCAGAATTTGTTTTTCCCCACAAAAGGGCTTTATTATCGACAGAAAATACCCCGGGGGGTGAAGGTCCTGGGCTGGCGTGGTCTGCGGTTGTGAGGACCGTTGGACGTACTACCAAATTCTCTAAAATGTTTGAGGCAGCTTGTAGTAGAGAAATTAACATTATATTCTCTGGCAACATCTCTTGTGGACATTCCTGCAGGGATCATACCAATTACACGCTCCCCTCAAATTTGAAACATCTGTGACGTTGTGACAAAACTGCACATTTTAAAGTGGTCTTTTATGTGTCCACAGCACACTGTGCGCCTGTGTAATGATAATGCTGTTTAATCACCTTTTTGATATGCCACACCTGTCAGGTGGATGGATTATCTTGGCAAAGGAGAAATACTCACTAACAGGGATGTAAAGAAATGTGTGGACAAAATTTGAGAGAAATACAATTTGTGTGTGTATGGAGCATTTCTGGGATCTTTTATTTCAGCTCATGAAACATGGGACCAACACTTTACATGTTGCATTCATATTTTTGTTTAGTATATTTGCAATTTCTCACAATCAAAACAATGAACGACAGACAACGGCACAATGGCACATTTTCTTTATTAAAGTGTCAGGCAAAACATTGTAAAACCATTGCCATATCCCATTAGCCATTCCATTCAGTACCCTCCATTACTATAGTTAACATTGATAAAATTCCAACTCAAATGTTGCTCTTGAAATTTAAAATACAAAATGTATCTACAGAACTTCCTCATACACAGAAACGACAGAAAAATAAGGGGGAAATATGCAACTGCCAGATCCGGTAATCATAACGGGCGTGAGAGAAAAGGAAAGTAAAGCTATTTTCTTCCACGGGACTCAAGTTTCAGTCCAGTGTGAGAAAGCACAGGCACCATAAGTAGGACCAGGAGTCTTTCCAATACCTGACCAGGAAACCACCTTTTAACTATGGCTTCGAGTTTTCCCTGGTCTGGTCATATGGTCAGGAAACCCTAACATGGTCTAAGATCTGTTTGTGCCATCTCGCTAACCCCTAGTTCATTTTTTGGCAAGACAGCACAGCACGAGGAAAACCCCTGGCCCATCTAGTGTAACAATAGGACCAGCTCTCCTCCGCCACACCTCTCAAGGTTGTCCAGAGGCGATGACATGGTGAGTTTGTCTGTACATTCAATAGTAGAGTTGAGAGCGCAGAAATGGACACGGGTTCTCTTCAGTCCGGTAGAGGGACTCTCCTCCTCGTGGGGAGTACTCCAGTAGAGGAGAGCAGCATTCAATAACATGTAACATTCTGGGGTAGCCATCTTAACCAACTCCAGATTCATTAGTAACAGTTGCCCGTAGCAACCAGGACTGGTACCCTTGGCTGGTACGGACCTTAAAATTGCAGAATCAAGATACAAAAAAGCGGATTGTTTTCCCTTTAAATGGGAAGAGGTCTTAATTTACAAAGTCTCATGAAAGTTACCTAGCTAACTGTTGGAGGTAAGCAATAGACCAATGGGGGTTACGTGGCTTGACGAGAACAACTGTATCATAAATATAATAGATTGTTTTTCTCCATAAACAAAAAGTCACTGTTATACCATGGTGTTGCTCTCTCCCACTTTGTCCACGAACTAAAAGAAAGAGAGAAAATAAACACATTTAAGTCAGTCTACTGTCCCCTTTGCAAAGTAGAGCAAAAATAGATGACATATACAAGCTTGACTAAAACGTTTAGTGCATAGTTGTACATGGGGAAATGAAATGTTTGCTTGACGTGACTGACTGAGTAGACTATTCAAAATGGCGTGTAGGATAAATGCTGTTGCTGGTGTCCTAGTATAAATTATTTCCAATACCAATGGTTCCCTACTCTGGTCAGGCATAAGGCAACATTACAGTATAACATACATTATAAACAGATGTGAATCATGCTCACATGCAAGGGAAAATCTGCAGTGACTGACCAAGACAGCGGATTGTCCTCAGAGTTAATTATGAAGGCTTTAAAAGAGACAGAGACACATTCTCCTCAAAACAAGTGACTTCACGAACATACACCGCATAACAAACACACACACACTTATATGACAGAAGATTGAGTGACACAGTATGAGACACTACAGCCGTCCAGAACCAATGTCAGAGGCCAATTGGAACCTGTGTTGTCTTTAGTGTAACCACCTCAGCCCACCCAGCACCAACTGCATTGTAGGTCCTGTTCCCATACTCTTCCTCACACAGTGGTGTAGTGGAAGTGGAAGTTTACCCACTGGGAAAAAGGCATTGAAACTATTGGAGCGTTTCTTTTTTCACCGTGACCAGCAATCAGATTTTACCCAGCTATTTTTTTTTTTACCACGACATCTCTGAACTCACCCCACTGATGAATGGGAGGTTTAGCAGGGAGCCCAGGAAGGGTATCCTTCTGATGAAGCCTACTGCCGCTGGGAAGAAACCCCTGGAGAAGATAAAGAGAGAGTTAGTTGACAACAGCAAGCACATGATGACGGACTACGGATCTTTACACGCAGCAAGCCCTTGCATAAAATGAGGGCTGCACTCAACAGGGGGTGGTGGGGGGGGAGACAGTTGACAGGACAAACAAAGATGTCCTTGGCTTGTTTTACCTCAAGACTGCATCTTATTCGAAAGATAAGCTTAGGGCCTGTACTTGACCCACCTGAATAAAAGGAAAAATCCATAGACCTCTAGGACCACTCCCACAATTGGCCAGCCAATAAGAACGATCAACACTCCACCCAGGAAGAAGCTAGTTGCCTTCATCTTGTGTTTCTGGAAGAAGAACCGGAACGTCCTCTCCAGACCGATCACAAACGACAGGCCAGCCACAAACAGGATCTATAGCGAGATAGAAGGGACAGGGAACAGACAATGTCAATGTTTGTTGACAATGACGGAGTACTTCACAGTTAAACCCTACAACTCCCCACTACTCTATAAGGTGGTGATTGTGCTCAGTTGAGAATCAGAAAGGCGAGGAGGGCTCTGCAGCTGTGTTTTTCTCAGTGTCACTCAGAGATAATGTAATTGCATTTCAGACCAATGTTCCAATAAATATAGCAAAACGTAAGCCTCGTATGTAGCTGCAGAAGGTAGACAAATACATTAACTGTGGATGGTGATGATGAAATCACTCACATTTCCTATGGCAAGGAGGGCTTTGTCAAAAAACAGTATCATTCCAAAGAAGAGGAAAAACACGCCGAAGCCCGTTAGTCCCATTCCGATCTCTGCAAGAAAGAAGAATCACATGATTTAAAGTATCCAAGCACACTAACGTTAATACGTTTGAGTCACAGGATGGGAGGGCTGAGGGGGGGACAACTCATAACAATGGCCGGAACGGAGCGAATGGAATGGCATCCAACCTTTCCACTGCCTATCCTCCCAATTGACATCCCCCGTCCCTAACTAGCCATCTGGTTCAGAAGTAATATGTTATTAATTAGTTAGCTGTCAATGGTCACTCTATCTAGCAAACAAATACGATTCAGCAGGCTAGCTGTTTTCCTCACATAAGAGAATAGCACATTAGTAATGTAGCTGAGAGGATAGCTTGCTAATGTTAGTTAGAGAACTGGTACAAATTGGCAAGCAACAACCGTTAGATAAAATAGAAATCGCCTTACTCTGTGAGTCCGTTAAAGAGATCATTTTGACAATGAATCAACAGCTTGTAAAATATAAAAGTTGGCACTGTTAATTGTATTTTACTAAAATACAAGTTCAGGTGCTGCCACTGTAGCACTAGCCACGTCTTCCGGAAACACGCCTTCTTGGTTTCATCAAAAATATCATTCTTCCGGACAAAATCAGGGTTGCATTCAACATCCTAAAGGGTTGTATAAAAACGTTAATGAAAAAAATAAGGAGAGCACTTATCTGCTGAATATAACTAGTTAGTTGCTGGAAAATATATTCCCTGCCTACATACACCGGGGCGGCAGGGTAGCCTAGTAACTGGAAGGTTGCAAGTTCAAACCCCTGAGCTGACAAGATACAAATCTTTCGTTCTGCCCCTGAACAGGCATTTAACCCACTGTTCATAGGCCGTTATTGAAAATAAGAATTTGTTCTTAACTAACTTGCCTAGTTAAATAAACAGATACAATCTGTTTTCAGATTGTATCGTAAAATAAAAGGTTAAATAAAAATACAACATGTATTCAGCATTGATTGCAGTTGGTTTGTTGAATGTACCCAATATCACGGAGAAAATTAAACAACCGCAATCTGATTGGTCTGCACAAGAAGAAAAAAAAAATCACCCGCGCGAGCTGTCTAGCAACCGTCAAGAAAACAGGGAGCGCAAATAAACAGTGCAAACTCGAGAAGTGAGGGGAGTACATTTTTGATGGTGAGTTTTGCTTTGTTCTTTCAACATCCTCTTTCCCCAATTTTCCATAATTTCGTTCCACATGTTAGTATCATTAATGACTAGCCAAATATGTAGCTGTCAAAAAGTTGAAGTATAATTTTCTAGCTGGTCAGCTACAGGTTGGCTAACATTAACATTAGGCTGTTTGGTGGAGCAGGTGGCTGGTTAACGTACTGCTAGGGTGGTTGATCATTGACAATCTATTTATCTAACTATCATTGGCTAGCAATCTAATATGGTGAAGAAAAAGCTAAGATAAAGGGTAAAGCCACATGGAGGAAGGGTGGGGGCTTTCCCGGTTCACACATGTTCGTTTACTTTACACAATAAATGTTTACATTCCGCCCTGCTTGCCAAAAGCTCAAGGAAACAACTTGTTCGTGTATGGATAGATTCAAAGTGTATTTTATGCATACAGTTTATAATATATCCTTGGATAATTAATAAATAAAGCCCGAGGGAGTGTGGTATGTGGCCAATATACCACCTAAGGGCTGTTCTAAGGACACAGCCCTTAGCCGTGGTATATTGGCCATATATCACAAATCCCCGAGGTGCCTTATTGCTATTATAAACTGGTTACCAATGTAATTAGAGCAGTACAGATAAATGTTTTGTCATAGACATGGTATATGTTCTGATATACCACAGTTTTCAGCCAATCAGTATTCAGGGCTCGAACCACCCAGTTTATAATGCACATTATACCATGGCATCATTGAGTACTTGTTTCTGATTGGCTTGAAGGGCATTCAAGAGCGTGCATTATTTCCCTAAATAATGGACAGTATAATTTCACTGTATAATTCATTGCCAATAGTTCATTCTAACATGTTCAATGTTTGAGCTGCTTTTGAAAGCAATAGTCGAATTGAAAACATTATTGGCATTGTTGAATTTGATTTTCATAATGGCAAGCTAGGACATACCCATAACATTCAGCCACCACCGTGCTTGAAAACATGGATAGTGCTACTCAGTGGTGTGTTGTGTTGGATTTGCTCCAAACATAACACTTTGTATTCCGGACATAAAGTTCATTTCTTTGCCACATTTTATGCATTTTTGTGCCTTAATTTTGTGCCTTATTGCAAACAAGATGTATGTTTTGGAATATATTTATTTTCAGTGTTGTTGATCCATCCTCAGTTTCCTCCTATCAAAACCATTACAACTCTATTTTATAACCCATTTTTTTTCTTCTCAAACTTCTGGGCGATTCTCGTAAAAATATAAAATGTTTTCTCTAAATAAGCATGGTTGTACTATTAAAGGTCAAATACACTGCATTTCAAACAGTCAGCATTAACCTAATGAATTCAGGGCTTGTGAAATTATATCTAGACTAAATATAAGCCTTCCACAACCATAAAACCCACTAATAATTTCATTATTTTATAAAAAATATTTTAATAACCTGCATTTTAAAATGTTTTTATAATCACTGATCTGGCTTTCAAGTATGTCTATGAAAATGCCCTTTTTTGTTACAAATGTAACTAGTATCATGCACATTCACTGATAATGAATAACTTCTTGTAGTAGGCATTAGGCACTAGACAATTAGCACAGGTCTCATCAACAATATCTCAAGCCCACGTGCTAGTGATTAGCCAGCTAATCTTTAGACAACTTTGATCTAGTTGCTAGCTAACAAAGTTGAACAGTTGAATTGTTATGAACACACCCTTCTGTCTGTCTCCAACTGTTTGAAAAGCATGTCCACTTTGTTCAGATGTTGAAATCAAGTGGCCTACCTTATTTCTCAGAATGAGAACGAGTTGCCAAGTACTTACTTAATTGTGTTTTATTCTTATTGCACATTTATAAATCACAGACTAGACAGCTAGTATAATAACAGCCCTTTGGCTAAAATGCTGCTAGCGGTAAGTGGTACCTCAATGCCGCAGACAAACTTGAGCATTAATTTTCCAGAATCAATGTTCATTGACACTCTCGTTTTAGTAGTCTGCTCTGCGCACAATTTGAGTAGTTGAGTATTTCTAACGACACACTTTTTAACTTCTCTATTAAAGTAAAATAATGTCTCAATGTGTTTTGGTGTCCATATGACCAATTCTGCAGGACCAAAACTCAAATGCAAATAGTGAGGTGAAACCGCATGTCAGAGAGGAAGATGTGATCTCTCATCTTTGTTGGTGTGAGAGGAAGGGGGAGGAGCTTGGTATGTGTGTAAATCATAGACGAAGAGATGAAGCGAGATGTTTCACTTTTGATTAAGTCTGTTCATAAATAAGGCCAATGTGTTTCTATGGGCTTATTTTGGATCTAAACATGTCGCCTGCCTTCCCACCTTTGGGACAACGACTCCTATTGTTTGGGCCGGAGGCCAGTGACACACAATCTCAGTTTAATCTATTTAAAATTTAGGCTGCCTGTAACCCAACAAAATCAGGGGGGGAAAAACAAGGGGTAGGAATTCTTTCTGAAGGCACTATATCTTGCTAGCTACATTGCATAACACTGGCATTTCCCCCCTCATTCAACAGAGTGATAAAAGTCTGCAAGGTGATTGATTGTGTTGTAGATTTGCCTTGGAAATGGACAGTGACAATGCCGACGGTAAGTGAATGTGATCTCACATTTCTATCCCCCCTTTCTTAAAAGTATGGTACCAAACCCATAGAGAAACAGTGACTGTGAGATAGTCTGATGTGTGTCTGACATCATTAGCACCTTTCCTGTGAAACACAGGTCGTTAGTGACTTGGAAGTGTCAGACCTGACAGTCTCCTCGTCTAGGATCACATATGATTGGTCCCAGAGGAAAGCTAACCAGGGCAGATTGTGCTTTGAAAAGGATATAATCATTTATATTAGGCCCTGGTCAACATGTAGATAAACACAAGGATTTAGCACAGCATTTAAAAGAGAAGAACTTTGGAGTGAGCTTGCTGTTTTCAATTTCTGATTCATGGTACCACTGTTGTCTTTGTGCATGTGTGTTCAATGCATATTCTAGATTATTTCTATGTAGGGCCTAGAAACCGTAGATCTTTGACTACAGGAAAAAGTCATTAAAAGATCAAATAGTTATTAACCTAATGTTCTCCTCCCTACCAGAGAGGCATGTGTGTTACATGAATGCCCCATCGTAAGTAGTAGATACCATAGAGCACGTTGAATACAGCAAATGTTTTGTTATTTTTTTGTTAATATTCTCCTCCCCAGACGTGCAGGCAGGGCTGGACTCTGTGGAGGCTGAGCTGGAGGTGGTGAAGCTGCAGATAGCTGAGCTGCTGGAGAAGCAGGCTAGCCTGACCTCCAAGAGGAAACAGCTGCTCCGCAGGCTGGAAGAGCCATGTGACTCCACCCAGCCCTCTGGATCTGGACCTGCAATGACCAAGCAGGAGCTGCTGCGCTATGAGAATGATGGTACGGTAGAGGCTACAATGTATAGGATGTGGCACACATGTACAATTTACACTGAGTGTACAAAACATTAAGAACACCTTCCTAATATTGAGTTGCACTTCCTTTTGCCCTCAGAACAGCCTCAAATCGTCAGGGCATGGACTCTGCAAGGGGTCGAAAGCGTTCAACAGGGATGCTGGCCCATGTTGACTCTAATGCTTCCCACAGTTGTCAAGTTTTCATGATGTGCTTTGGGTGGTGGACCATTCTTGATACACACAGGAAACTGTTGAGTGTGAAAAACCCAGCAGTGTTGCAGTTCTTGACACACTCAAACCGGTGCGCCTGGCATCTACTATCATACTCCGGTCAAAGGCACTTAAATCGTTTGTCTTGCCCATTCAACCTCTGAATGGCACACATACACAATCCATGTCTCAATTGTCTTAAGGCTTAAAAATTCTTCCCTTCATCTACTCTAATTTGAAGTGGATTAACATTTGACCTCAATAAGGGATGATGGCTTTCACCTGTATTCACCTGGTCAGTCTGTTAGGGATGCACATTTCGGTCAATTTTGCTGCCGACTAACTGACCCTTATTAACCGGTCAACAAACAGCAAAAAAAAAAAATGTGACCAACAGAAAATACTACCAGAGATCTGAATATAATGACGAAATACTTACATTTCCGCCCTAACAATGGGAGTCGTCCCAAGGCGAGAAGGCAGGCGACAAGCTTAGGCCCAAAATAAGCCCATAGAAAAGCATTGGACATATTTTGGTGAGAGTGAAACCTCTCGCTTCGCCTCTTCCTCTCTGATACTATTCATGCATACAGTTGAAGTCGGAAGGTTACATACACTTAGGTTGGAGTCATTAAAACTCGTTTTTCAACCACTCCACAGATTTCTTGTTAACAAAGTATAGGTTTGGCAAGTCGGTTAGGACATCTACTTTGTGCATGACACAAACAATTTTCCCAACAATTGTTTACAGACAGATTATTTCACTTATAATTCACTGTATCACAATTGCAGTGGGTCAAAAGTTTACATACACTAAGTTGACTGTGCCTTTAAACAGGCTAATTGACATCATTTGAGTCAATTGGAGATGCACCTGTGGATGTATTTCAAGGCCTCTGCTTGACATCATGGGAAAATCAAAAGAAATTAGCCAAGACCTCAGAAAAATAATTGTAGACCTCCACAAGTCTGGTTCATCCTTGGGAGCAATTTCCAAACTCCCGAAGGTACCACGTTCATCTGTACAAACAATAGTACGCAAGTATAAACACCATGGGACCACGCCGCCGTCATACCGCTCAGGAAGGAGATGCCTTCTGTCTCTTAGAGATGAACATACTTTGGTGCGAAAAGTGCAAATCAATCCCAGAACAACAGCAAAGAACCTTGTGAAGATGCTGGAGGAAACAGGCACAAAAGTATCTATATCCACAGTAAAACGAGTTCTATATCAACATAACCTGAAAGGCCGCTCAGCAAGGAAGAAGCCGCTGCTCCAAAACCGCCATAAAAAAGCCAGACTACGGTTTGCAACTGCACATGTGGACAAAGATCATACTTTTTGGAGAAATGTCCTCTGGTCTGATGAAACAAAAATAGAAGTGTTTGGCCATAATGACCATCGTTATGTTTGGAGGAAAAATGGGGAGGCTTGCAAGCCGACGAACACCATCCCAACCGTGAAGCACGGGGGTGGCAGCATCATGTTGTGGGGGTGCTTTGCTGCAGTAGAGACTGGTGCTCTTCACAAAATAGATGGCGTCATGAGGAATGAAAATTATGTGGATATATTGAAGCATCTCAAGACATCAGCCAGGAAGTTAAAGCTTGGTCGCAAATGGGTCTTCCAAATGGACAATGACCCCAAGCATACTTCCAAGGTTGTGGCAAAATGGCTTAAGGACAACAAAGTCAAGGTAATGGAGTGGCCATCACAAAGCTCTGACCTCAATCCTATAGAAAATTAGTGGGCAGAACTGAAAAAGCTCCTCAATGAGCCTGTAGGCTACTGGAGTGAAACCTGCTTTTGTAAGCCCAGTCATTGCGCAACAAAATGCGTGTTCATTTTGGTGGCCACGATTAAAAAAGGAGCTATTTTTATTTCTCTCTCTCACCTCCCATTCGCCATTTGGATGCATAGGCTATATATAGCCTGCCAACCGTTGACTATCAGCGCGTCACCCACCACTTTGTAATGTTTGCTTGAGGCAGAATAATTGTTTGAAACCTGAACATTTTAAATTACTTGAAATAATGAGGCGTGTCTTACCTTACTTGAAAGTAGCCTTGCAAAAAAATCCATCCATAGAAACGTGGAGGCAATTATTTTATAATGACTTCCTCATGCCATTAACCAGGATTTCTCTCCTGTTCTATTGGTTTTCATATAAACTTTATTTCGTTGTCCAGAAGCCAAAGGCACAATCTTAGACATATTAGCAACCCATCATAGTAGTTGCTATTTGACGCTTTCTAAAGGAGATTTCTCTCTGTCACTGGTCGCATTAGGTGCGCACTTTAGAACTGTGTTTTCCGCTAAATGCATTTGGGCAAAATGCTTTATTAGCTGTTTCATGACAGGAGTCACATGTCACTAATAGGTTATAGCCTTGCCATTATTGCATGTTAACATTAAGCTCGTAATGAACCATGTTGAGTACTTGTACAGTTGAAGTCGGAAGTTTACATACACCTTAGCCAAATACACTTACACTCAGTTTTTCACTATTTGGTAAAAGACCAAGTCCATATTATGGCAAGAACAGCTCAAATAAGCAAAGAGAAACAACAGTCCATCATTACTTTAAGATATGAAGGCCAGTCAATAAGGAACATTTCAAGAACTTTGAAAGTTTCTTCAAGTGCAGTCGCAAAGAACATCAAGCGCTATGATAAAACTGTCTGAGGACTGCCACAGGAAAAGAAGACCCAGAGTTACCTCTGCTGCAGAGGATAAGTTCATTAGAGTTAACTGTACCTCAGATTGCAGGCCAAATAAATGCTTCACAGAGTTCAAGTAACAGACACATCTCTGTTCAGAGGAGACTGCGTGAATCAGGCCTTCATTGTCAAATTGAAACTACTACTAAAGGACACAATTAATAAGAAGAGACTTGCTTGGACCAAGAAACACGAGCAACGGACATTAGACCGGTGGAAATCTGTCCTTTGGTCTGATTAGTCCAAATTCTAGGTTTTTGGTTTCCACCACCGTATCTTTGTGAGACACAGAGTAGGTGAACGGATGATCTCGGCATGTGTTGTTCCCACTGTGAAGCCTGGAGGAGGAGGTGTGATGGTGTGAAGGGGCTTTGCTGGTGACACTGTGATTTATTTAAAATTCAAGGCACACTTAACCAGCATAGCTACCACAGAATTCTGTAGCGATACACCATCCCATCTGGTTTGCGCTTAGTGGGACTGTCATTTGTTTTTCAACAGGAAAATGACCCAAAACACACCTCCAGGCTGTGTAAGGGCTATTTGACCAAGTTGCTCTCGGAGGATGTGTTGGTACCATTCTTTATTCATGGCTGTGTTCTCAGGCAAAATTGTGAGTGAGCCCACTCCCTTGGCTGAGAAGCAACCCCACACATGAATGGTCTCAGGATGCTTTACTGTTGGCATGACACAGGACTGATGGTAGCGCTCACCTTGTCTTCTCCGGACAAGCTTTTTTCCGGATGCCCCAAACAATCGGAAAGGGGATTCATCAGAGAAAATGACTTTACCCCAGTCCTCAGCAGTCCAATCTCTGTACCTTTTGCAGAATATCAGTCTGTCCCTGATGTTTTCCCTGGAGAGAAGTGGCTTCTTTGCTGCCCTTCTTGACACCAGGCCATCCTCCAAAAGTCTTCGCCTCACTGTGCGTGCAGATGCACTCACACCTGCCTGCTGCCATTCCTGAGCAAGCCCTGTACTGGTGGTGCCCGATCATGCAGCTGAATCAACTTTAGGAGACGTCCTGGCGCTTGATGGACTTTTTTGGGCGCCCTGAAGCCTTCTTCACAAGAATTGAACCGCTCTCCTTGAAGTTCTTGATGATCCGATAAATGGTTGATTTAGGTGCAATCTTACTGGCAGCAATATCCTTGCCTGTGAAGCCCTTTTTGTGCAAAGCAATGATGACTGCACGTGTTTCCTTTAATCATGGCTGACAGAGGAAGAACAATGATTCCAAGCACCACCCTCCCTTTGAAGCTTCTGTCTGTTATTCGAACTCAATCAGCATGACAGAGTGATCTCCAGCCTTGTCCTCGTGAACACTCACACCTGTGTTAACGAGAGAATCACTGACATGATGTCAGCTGGTCCTTTTGTGGCAGGGCTGAAATGCAGTGGAAATGTTTTTTGGGGATTCAGTTCATTTGCATGGCAAAGAGGGACTTTGCAATTAATTGCAATTAATCTGATCACTCTTCATAACATTCTGGAGTATATGCAAATCACCATCATATAACTTTGAAAATTAATATTTGTGTCATTGTCAAAACTTTTGGCCACGGCTGTACATGACTCCATATGTGTTATTTCATAATTTCGATGTATTCACTATCATTCTACAATGTTTGTTAAATGAATTGAGAAGCACAACTACACTGCTGTGTGTGTAATATGTTCCAGACCTGGGTTCAAATACTATTTCAAATATCTCAATTACTTTCACATACATTTCTAAGGAAGTACTCAGATTTTCTTTATTTGAAACGTCAAGTAGTTGAATATTGGTATGTATTTGCCAATGCTCATACACTGACTCAAATACACTCCCATACATTTAAAACAGTTATTTTGAAAAAGGTATTTGAAAATACTTTCAAATAGTAGGCTAATTATAGGAAATTAAAATACATCCAATAGAAGTAGTTGATTTGGGCCACATTATTTGAAAATACTCAAATACATATTTTAAATAACTAATAATCGAATACACATGTATTTGAACTCTGCCTATCTTTTTGGATGTAAACATATCATTTACATTTACATTTAAGTCATTTAGCAGACGCTCTTATCCAGAGCGACTTACAAATTGGTGCTTTCACCTTATGACATCCAGTGGAACAGCCACTTTCGTCGTGAGGGAGTTTGTTCCACCATTGGGGGCCAGAGCAGCGAACAGTTTTGACTGGGCTGAGCGGGAACTGTACTTCCTCAGTGGTAGGGAGGCGAGCAGGCCAGAGGTGGATGAACGAGTGCCCTTGTTTGGGTGTAGGGCCTGATCAGAGCCTGGAGGTAGTGAGGTGCCGTTCCCTCACAGCTCCGTAGGCAAGCACCATGGTCTTGTAGCGGATGCGAGCTTCAACTGGAAGCCAGTGGAGAGAGCGGAGGAGCGGGGTGACGTGAGAGAACTTGGGAAGGTTGAACACCAGACGGGCTGCGGCGTTCTGGATGAGTTGTAGGGGTTTAATGGCACAGGCAGGGAGCCCAGCCAACAGCGAGTTGCAGTAATCCAGACGGAGATGACAAGTGCCTGGATTAGGACCTGCGCCGCTTCCTGTGTGAGGCAGGGTCGTACTCTGCGGATGTTGTAGAGCATGAACCTACAGGAACGGGCCACCGCCTTGATGTTATTTGAGAACGACAGGGTGTTGTCCAGGATCACGCCAAGGTTCTTAGCGCTCTGGGAGGAGGACACAATGGAGTTGTCAACCGTGATGGCGAGATCATGGAACGGGCAGTCCTTCCCCGGGAGGAAGAGCAGCTCCGTCTTGCCGAGGTTCAGCTTGAGGTGATGATCCGTCATCCACACTGATATGTCTGCCAGACATGCAGAGATGCGATTCGCCACCTGGTCAGAAGGGGGAAAGGAGAAGATTAATTGTGTGTCGTCTGCATAGCAATGATAGGAGAGACCATGTGAGGTTATGACAGAGCCAAGTGACTGGTGTATAGCGAGAATAGGAGAGGGCCTAGAACAGAGCCCTGGGGGACACCAGTGGTGAGAGCACGTGGTGAGGAGACGGATTCTCGCCACGCCACCTGGTAGGAGCGACCTGTCAGGTAGGACGCAATCCAAGCGTGGGCCGCGCCGGAGATGCCCAACTCGGAGAGGGTGGAGAGGAGGATCTGATGGTTCACAGTATCGAAGGCAGCCGATAGGTCTAGAAGGATGAGAGCAGAGGAGAGAGAGTTAGCTTTAGCAGTGCGGAGCGCTCCGTGATACAGAGAAGAGCAGTCTCAGTTGAATGACTAGTCTTGAAACCTGACTGATTTGGATCAAGAAGGTCATTCTGAGAGAGATAGCGGGAGAGCTGGCCAAGGACGGCACGTTCAAGAGTTTTGGAGAGAAAAGAAAGAAGGGATACTGGTCTGTAGTTGTTGACATCGGAGGGATCGAGTGTAGGTTTTTTCAGAAGGGGTGCAACTCTCGCTCTCTTGAAGACGGGAGGGACGTAGCCAGCGGTCAGGGATGAGTTGATGAGCGAGGTGAGGTAAGGGAGAAGGTCACCGGAGATGGTCTGGAGAAGAGAGGAGGGGATAGGGTCAAGCGGGCAGGTTGTTGGGCGGCCGGCCACAAGACGCGAGATGTCATCTGGAGAGAGAGGGGAGAAAGAGGTCAGAGCACAGGGTAGGGCAGTGTGAGCAGAACCAGCGGTGTCGTTTGACTTAGCAAACGAGGATCGGATGTCGTCGACCTTCTTTTCAAAATGGTTGACGAAGTCATCTGCAGAGAGGGAGGAGGGGGGAGGGGGAGGAGGATTCAAGAGGGAGGAGAAGGTGGCAAAGAGCTTCCTAGGGTTAGAGGCAGATGCTTGGAATTTAGAGTGGTAGAAAGTGGCTTTAGCAGCAGAGACAGAGGAGGAAAATGTAGAGAGGAGGGAGTGAAAGGATGCCAGGTCTGCAGGGCTTGAAGGCTGAATATATTGCTGTACTGTATTTTGACATGCTTAAATGTTTTCTTTCCAAACCTAGATTTCTCGTGGTCAACAGAGCTGGAGCAGAATCTGAAGGATGTCTTCCAGCTCTCTAAGTTCCGTCCTCTCCAGCTGAAGGCCATCAATCTTAGTATGTCTGGTAAAGACCTCTTTCTAGTGATGCCCACTGGACGAGGGAAAAGCCTCTGCTATCAGCTACCTGCAGTCTGCTCTGAGGGTGAGGGGAGAACGCACACACACCCATAAAATGCATGCATACATACATGTATTACACACACACACACACACACACACACCTGGTGCATATACTGAAAACACTAATGTTACAGTTCATTGAATAATTGTGTGTGCTGTGCAAACACGTACTGCAGACAGGGCTCTAAATTAACATGTTTCATTGGTAGCTCTGGTGCTCCCATTTTTTTTTTTTAAGTTAGGAGCACCACATGAAATTTAGGAGCACCAGAAAATAAGATTTTTTTCAAATGAATTGTGATACAGCCTATATTGGACCTATATGAACTTGACTTACTTTTGAACCACATGTTATGCCTTAGAAACGAATATGTAACACTGAAGACATGAGTTTATTATAAAGGCTAAAATGTTCATACGAATGAATACCTGTCATTGAATAAGTCATTTGTAGAATATTAGGTTTCTACATTGTGTAAAAGCACTATTTTCCTATTGAGATGCATTACATTTAAAATTCTATACTATCTTTAAGAACGCCGGGTTTGTGATGACATGCAGGAGCTCTGTCATACAGTACATTCATTGCTCTCCTGAAAAAGCTGTCCCTTTTTCTTTCTGTGCCCCCAAATGTTTGGATATACTGGTAAAGTTACCAGGATGTTAGCTAGCTAGCCAATTCGGTAATATGACTGAACAAAGTTTAAAAGGGCGCACTTGTGCTACAAAAATAAAACTATTTATACTATAAAACTATTATAAATATTTGGTCACATATGCGACTAAATTAGTCTCACTTTAGCGTCCTGACCTGCAGATGGTTGCAGCCATTACTCGCTGCAGTGTTGTTGTTTTTCTTAACGTGTGTTTGTGTGCTGCCAGGTTTCACTCTGGTAGTAACTCCTCTAGTGTCTCTGATGGAGGATCAGCTCATGTACTTAAAGTCCATCGACGTTGACGCCGTCTCTCTCAACGCATCCAGCAGTAAGGTAATGACCAACGCAAACACTTTCTACATATGATTGATTCTTTGCTGGTATTGATTATGATTATAGCTGTAGGATTGGTGTTTGACTTGACTTCTGCTGTGCACCTCAAGGAACACTCTAAAATGGTCCTAGCGGAGATGACGGACTCCAAAGCGCCTTTCAAGCTGCTGTATGTGACTCCAGAGAAGATAGCGAAGAGCAAGCTGCTGATGTCGAGGCTGGAGAAGGCCTACAACGCAGGCAGGCTGAGCCGTATTGCTGTGGACGAGGTGCACTGCTGCAGCCAGTGGGGACACGACTTCAGACCTGGTGAGAGACTGCAACTGTACTTTATATGGACTACTTACTTTTTTATTAGTCTCCTTGCTTTGTTTTGGAAAGTAAAGGGCTACTCAAACATCACTTTACGTTACAATACCCAAACAAGGATATCACCATGTAATTAAACAGAACACTTCAATGTATCTCTATGCATACCATTTAGAATGCATTCCCAATAGATTGCTTCATTCTAAGGTGTATGCTGTGAGTTTTGTGTTGGGCTGATAGCCAACTACCCCTTCCTCTTCCGCCAGACTACAAGCTCCTGGGGATCCTGAAGAGGCAATTCCCAAAGGTTCCGTTGCTAGGGCTGACTGCCACGGCAACCGGCAGTGTTCTAAAGGACTGTCAGAAGATCCTGTGTGTCCCTGAGCCAATCACACTCACCGCCTCCTTCAACCGCACCAACCTCTACTACGAGGTGGGCGTCATGGCAACTGTACACACCTGGCCGCCACCTGTTTGGCAAACACCTGTTGATGTTCTTTTGACCTTTAAAAATACACACCCGCTGTATCTCTGCACAGAAAGTATTTGAGGATCTGTACTTGTTTTTGTGTCTCAGGTACGCCTTAAAGACTCGAACAGTGATGATTCAGTCAGTGACATCTCCGCACTGATCAAGGAGAGATATAAGGACCAGTCAGGTACTTTGAATGGATAAAACAAAAGATAGATCAAAATTCAGTTTGTCCCATTTTCGAAACCATCAGCAGCTTGTTATCCAGACTTGAGGTATTATGCTTTTGCCTTTGGCAGGGATAGTGTACGTGTTTTCCCAGAAGGACGCGGAGACGGTGTCAGCAGACCTACAGAAGAAAGGCGTCAATGCATCTCCATACCACGCTAACATGAATCCAGAGGACAAGTCACAGGTTCATCGCAAATGGGCCACCAACAAGATCCAGGTGGTGGTAGCTACTGTGGCGTTCGGGATGGGGATCGACAAGGCTGACGTCAGATTTGTCATCCATCACACCATCAGCAAGTCCATAGAGAACTACTATCAGGAGAGCGGACGAGCAGGTAGACAACTCTTTTCTCCCCACTCAAAAATGTGATAATTTAGAAACAACACCTGATCCCTTGACCTCAGAAAATGACGAATACTATTCTACATTTGGAAGAGAAAAAAAATCCCCCTCTGATTTTCCAACTGCGCTTCTTCTTCGACCACAGCCATGGGAGTAGACAGTTAGTTTTTAAACTCTTTTCCTCTCAAAACTCTTTACTTATTTCCCCTTATCTTTACCATGGTCATCTCTCCGTTCCTCCAGGCAGAGACGATAAGCCGGCTGACTGCATTGTGTACTTTGGCTTCAACGACATCTTCAGGATCAGCACCATGGTTGTCATGGAGAACGTAGGACAACAGAAGCTGCTGACCATGGTCGACTACTGTCAGAATGTGGACAGGTACTGAGCTGGACCAATAACAACGCTCTCATTGACTATTTCAGTTGTGTAGATATCTGTGTTGAGGATCTCCATTGTTCTAAGGTGTCGGCGCTCAGTGATCGCTGTTCACTTTGATGAGGTTTGGGATGATGAAGGATGCAACGAGATGTGTGACGTCTGTCGCCATGGCAATGGTATGTATACAATATAGTGAACATACCACTTTTCAAATCCAACGTACATGGCGTGCTAGGGGCGTAGGAGTAGATTTGGAATATAAGTTACATATGTTGAGTCTTCATACCTAAGATGCCTGTGTTTTTATCCAGACTACATCACGGTGGACATCACACAGCATGCTAAAGATGTGGTCCAGATTGTGGAGCTGGCGGGCTCTCTGGATGAGAAACTGACCCCCCTGAAGGTGACCGAGGCGTGGATGGGGAAGGGTCCGGCCAAACGCAGGAAGATGATCCAGACCACCACCCTGTCTCGCCTGGAGGTGGAGGCCATCATCACAAGCCTACTGCTGCAGGGCTACCTCAGGTACTGACTGACTTAACTTTAAACCCTTTACCAGTTCAATATGCTTACTGCTGCCTCAGGTAGGCCTACGACCTAGGGCATGTTCAGCACACCATAGGAAAAACTGTTGCAACAAAAATACCTCTCTAAAGAACAGATCCTTGTCTTACATCAGGTACTGACTAAGGACAAATAGGGTTGTCTGGAGAGAATTGTGAGGTCACAATGGACTTGTACTACTGCACAGCTGGTTGCTTTTAGGATGTTGATCTTTGTTTGATACCCCCCCTCCCCTCTTCTCCACAGTGAAGACTTCAGTTTCACTCCATACACCACCTACTTCTACCTGAAGCTGGGTGGTAAGGCACCACTGCTGAAGAACCAGAGTCACTCCATCACCATGAAGATGAGGAGGACAGGCCTGGACGCCAACACGGTCAGTACCACACAGCAAACGGTACAGGAATCATTCAGGCAGGAAGCCTTTGGGTGCATCTCAAGAGACTAAAGTGGCCTCCTCCCATCTGCACGGAATCAATATGATAAATGACTACCCGGTAATAGCTTTTTTTTGGTTGTCATTTTTATTCTAGTCCGTGCAGACTAAGGATAGGAAGCCACTTTTGTCTGAAAATACGTACATCATGTCTCATCTTTTCTGCTTATCACATTTTTTTTTCTATATCTCCTTCTGCACTTCTGACTGAAATATTTCAGTGTAATGTGTAATTATTTCCCTGTACTTTACTCAACTTTCTCGCCGTCTCAATCCTCATGTCTTTGCCCCGTCTTCTCTCTGCCCTTTCAATCCGTCTTCTCTGTATCTGCTCTGTGTACCTCCTATTGTTTACTTGTCTACTTATCTGCAGGTAAGTGAACTATGTTGTCAGTTTCTTTTCCTTTCAGGCCAGCGGATGAAGGATCTCTATTTTTTTTTCGGCATTTTGATTGATTGAATAATACAATCAACAAAATCAGAGCGTTTTCCCTTTTATCAATGTTAATTATTCTTTTAAAGATTGAGTAGAATCATTCTTACCATCATTATTATTCCTAATCACTCTTATATGTAAATCACTGTAGTTCTAATGCTGTAGGTTTTCTAAACAATGTAGTGTTGCGTAGTACCAGACAGGCGCCGATATCAGGGCTCCAAGTGTAGTACAACACCTGTGGGTTTGGGTGTTGCTGAGACCTAGGCCTACTTATCTAATCCATGTTGATATTTGCTAAAGGTGACCACGGTGTCGGTAATGGCCGATCACAATCAGTCCTAACACCTTGATATGGGAACGATTCATGTTTCTGGTTCTCCCATGTCAATTCTAAAACCCCTTCTCTTACGTTATTACCCACACCTAGCTTAGGTGAATGAGTAAGTGAATGTGTGTGTGTGTGTGTGATATGTGAGAGACAGACAGGTTAAAGCTGTTGTTGATAACCTACAGGTAAAAGTGTCCCAGGTAAAGACCAAAGAAGGAAAGAGATCTGGTGACAATGCCGCAAACTCCCCAGTCACCAAGAAAGTCAAGAGAGACCTCTAGTGCCCCCCTGAAGAGACCAAAGAAAAAGTACAGTTCCCTGATTCTCTATTCAACCCACTGCATCTATGGCATGACACTGTCTGGGCAACCATGTGTATGTCAATCAGGTTAAAAACAAATCTGTAACGTTGGGCCCTGAATGATATCCAGAAAGCATAATTATTCATAAAATAATAGAATATGCATGATGTCATACAGTACCATTCAAAAGTTTGGACCTACCAACTCATTCAAGGGTTTTTCTTTTTATACATTGTAGAATAATAGTGAAGACATCAAAACGATGAAATAACACATATGGAATCATGTAGTAACCAAAAAAGTGCTAAACAAATATATTTGAGATTCTTTAAAGTAGCCACCCTTTGCCTTGATGACAACTTTGTACACTCTTGGCATTCTCTCAACCAGCTTCGAGGTAGTCATGAAGCTGGTTGAGAGAATGCCAAGAGTGTGCAAAGCTGTCAAGGCAAAGGGTTGCTACTTTGAAGAATCTCAAATATAAAATATATTTTGATTTAACACTTTTTTTGGTTACTACATGATTCCATATGTGGTATTTCATAGTTTGACTGCACTATTATTCTACAATGTAGACAATGGTAAAAATAAAATAAAAACCTTGAATGAGTTGGTGTGTCCAAACTTTTGACTGGTACTGTATTTCTGTAAACACTCATAACCGTTGCTACAGCTTTCATGGTTTGTGTCCTCACTCAGTCCTGTGTGTATGTCCTGTCAATGTCTACACACATGGCTGCAGATTCATTATGGAGCATGCTTTCACTAACTCACGCTATGCCACACTAACATTGGGGTTCACTAACATGGTTCTACATAACAACAAGCCCAATCCAACCATCTTCGATTTAGGATTGGTTCTTCAGTAAAGTCAGGGGTCATTGACACTTCCTGTTGTCTCCCATAGGAGGACCAATTAGCTGCTGGAGTTAAAGAGGTGGTGGTGACCTCCCAGTCTCCTCCTCCCGTTGCCCCCGACAGCAGCACTCCCCCTCCCAGACACAACAAACTGATCAAGATGGATAAAGAGCAGCAGAATCTGGCCAGGAAACAAGACAAGGACCATGAACAGACAGAAAGTCAGACAGGGTACGACCAGAATGACCCTGCTGCTGCCCAGCCCACTGCCATTGAAGTAGACGTAGAGATCAATATTATAGAGAATGTTAATGACAGCGAATCCCCACTACCACCATTAAAACTAAATTCAAAACCTAAATCAACAGCCCCTCAAAAGAAGCGAAGGAAACCCTGTACTGCTGCGGTCCCAGCTCCTTCAGAAGGTGCAGTTACAGACTCTGACCACCGGAGGCCAGCATTGGTCAACTCTCCCTCCCAGGTCTCCATCATCTCTGAGGCTGCAGTGGAGGAGCTCTGTGACCTGAGGAACTACTACAGCAAACAGCTGAGGCGGATAAACTACATTTCCCATGAGTACTTGCAGAATCAGGGGTGCTCAGACCCAGGGGTGCTGGCCTGTATCAGAGAGCCACTAAAGAGCCTGCGCCTCCCCCGTGGCTCAACCATCGCCCGGACGGCACGCAACCTGTGGACCAGAGTCAGCTCCAGAAGGAAACTCATCCAAAGATGAACCTTGACCTTACATGGGACAGTTAACATTCAGATGTGGACAATACTGTATCTCTCTTTCACGTCTCACATTGCCAGACCTAGAGCCCTGGGGCAGACAAATCTACTTTTTTTCTGTGCCACTTAATGTTCTATTTTTCTGGATTGGCTTTGACAGAGAATATCCCCATCCAAGTTAGTTTGTAATATTTTACGGTTGGATTAATACCACTGTTAGCCTAAAATGAAGAGCTGTTTTTGTTGACATTTCAATATTTTACTTTGGATAAACTAACTCCCATGAACTGAAAGGTTTGTTGAACTGAAGAATGTTTTCACAATGTCACTTTTTTAATATTCTAACATTCCCTAATCTAACAGCCACAATGTGCACGCTAGTGAATTTGATTCACTCTAATACGGTTTATAATAACGCACTGCAGCTTTGGAATAAGAAGGTCCATTCACATTTGAGGAACACATTATATCTTTAGCCATCATTAATAAAAATCTGATTTTAAAATGTTTGTGACCATTTCAATTTTAATCTTTTGGTTGTAAAGTTAGTTTTTGCAACCTCTTCTGGTATATTTTCACCCTCTTCTAGTATATTTTCACCCTCTTCTAGTATATTTTCACCCTCTTCTAGTATATTTTCACCCTCTTCTAGTATATTTTCACCCTCTTCTGGTATATTTTCAAATAATTCCTTTTCAGTTACACAAACTCCCCAAAAACACAGTAAGAGCACTGATCAGGAAAATAATTACATTAAAACGATAATATTGAATCTACAAATGCTGTAAAAAAAAAAGTGTTGAATCTGCTTAAATTAAGGCAACAATTAAAACAATATTATTGAGTAGATGTAATTATCTTTTGTTTTTGAAGAAAAACAAGTTATTCAAATGTACACAATTAAAGTCCAGGGAAATAATAATAGTCGTAATATGAATGAGATTTACTTCATTTCTGATTAGTTACTTTCAGTGATGGTGTCTTAACAAATACATTAAACAATGTTAAACATTAAATTTGCCATTTACCAGCTTTGGCAGGCATTGTTAAGTGCTCAATCCATCTGCAGTAACTGGAGGTAGAACTGCAAGCATTACAATGTGCTGCATTTGCCTCTTGTTTAGGGTGCTGATGGTGGAAATGAGTGGTCTCACAATTGAATGTCAATTTGTCTGACGGTTTTGATATCCATTCATCATGATCCATTACACCTTATTGCACGACAAGCTGCTTAATACTAATATAGAAACAAACATGTACACAACTTTGTGTAAAAGAAACAGTCTACAAATGTTGAATTACCCACAATTCTGTAAAAACAGAGCCATTCTTTTAAATAAATTCTCTCTTTGGTTATCCTCAATATACTTAGATTTTATGCAACATAGTTGGATTTATTCTTAACTTGTTTGGTAAAATGACTTGCATTGATTTCATTAAGTATGTTGGTTCAATTCACCCCAGAAGGTTGTTTTTTTACAGTGTATTGCAGATTACTCATTAATAACCCTTTTCTTGAAAACAATGTTAACTCGAGGTTTGATAATGATACGCAAATCTGTTCTTAGCCCTGCAGGATTCAGTCAAGAGCCCCGTTTATCCCTGGTGCTAACACGTGTCCTGATCTTGTCCACATTTTTAGACAGGTTAAGACAATTAAAAGAACCGATTGTGATCAGATATTCCAGACTGTTTCCAGAGGTACTCGGGGACGAATTGATTGGTTGGATGAAAGCTCGATGGACAGGTCAAAGGGTGGAGTGTACAGGTGAGAGTCAAATAAAGAAAAGCCTTCTTTAGGGAAGTAGGTTCGAGGGCGTTAAACACGGTTTGTGACACACAATGTTGCCAGTTGGAATTCCAACCTTACTAATCATAATTCTACCTGACTGAACAGCTTTATATATGTCAAAAAATAAATAGTTGTACCCTCCCAATTGCTTGCGCAATAGACTAGGCACTGGGATAGGGACCAGGATGTCAGGTTCTAAACTTGCCAATGCCCTTTCTCAACAAAGGTATATTTATAGCCCTGGTTACACCTTGCATTAACATGTGGTTTTTGTGGTCAAATCAAGATGATCCGATCACTATTAGCATCTACACAAGGATCACATACACACGCGTGCAGGTTGAATAAAGGGGAAACAATGCATAAAAAAATCCACAAATTAATCATTATTGTGCAATTCATATCTATAGCTACATTGAGATTTATCTTTCATTTTTATCTGGATTTAGTGCGTGGGCCTAACTACACGTGCCAAATGCTTTGGTAACTTGGGCAGAAAAAGTTCACGGCGAGCCACTGAGGAAAAAAGGGAAGGCGCTTTTTTTGCGGGGTTAGTCGGCTGTGGGCCTCATATTTTCACTATCACATATAGTCGGGTGGTTGCAGATGGGTTATTAGCAAGTGCTGGTGAACAAACAGCTGACCACCGCATCACTAGTCTACACATTTGCAGCAACTACACATGGTATTTTAATGTCACATTGGCAGTTTAAAGTGACAAAAAATATATGCATATCAGATTTTAATCTATTTTTCTTGCAGTCAAAATGCACATGGAATCTGATATTTCAAACCACCTTCAAAGGTGATTTTAAACAAGATAAATCTGATTTCTGGCCATATGAGACTTGTCTGAACGGTCAAATCTGGTTTATTTGCTCTCAAGTGGTTTTATGATTGTAATTTGGCATATCGTGTTGCTTCCTCACTACTCTGACAGTTTGACAAGAACATGTGGTAGCTAACTAGCTTGTTAATTGTTTACAAACAAACGAGTGACTGTGCTAAAAAGCTAAATGGCTACCTAGCTTCTGTTCTTACACTATGATTTTGAACATTCAAAGCAACTGGGAAATGTCCATGGCAGGCATTGCTATCACTTTAGCTTGCTACAGTAGATAACTTCAGAGGGATAGGAAGCACCAATCAGCCTACACCACTGCGCACACATCTGTTGTTACTATGACAGCTAGCGCAGCCATGTTAGCAAATGACTGCTGTCTGAACACACACATCCGATTAGGTCACTATTTGGACAGTCAGTGTTTCAAAATGGATTTGAAAAATAAAACTGATTTGAGCATTAAGGGCTGCCGTGGGAACAAGACTATCTATCCACTGTGTCTGCATTGTTACCAGATGACCTGGTCCCTCCCTGTATGCAAATTATTTGACAGATATTGTTTCAAAATAATGACGTTTTATTTATGTTAAAACAAATACTGACACATTGGATCAATAGTGCCACCTGTCAATGATTTTAGAGGGACAAATTAAATGGTTTGATAATCCAGATCTGTTTACACAATCCAGATACAATGTGTCCCTGACTACCTCCGGAGGTGGTCAAGAAGATCAGATCACAATCAGGTTTTTAAATTTTTTTTAAATCATCTACACCAGTCTAATAATGTGAGCAAGATCAGGACGTGTTAGCACCAGATATAAACAGGGCTAAAGCAGACATCCAAGTTTAGTATTGATTTACGAGGAAGTTATTGGCCTCTCAGTCAAAGTGGTCTATGTCGGGTTGAGTAGTAACCCTCCATAGGGTGTTAGGTAGACACACAGGCTCAGTCAAAGTAGTCCTCTATGTCTATGTTGGGGTTTAGTAGCTCTTCTCCGTAGGGTGTTAGGTCCATCTGGTTGAGGATGAGGTTCTCAAAGGTCTCCTCCAGGTCAGTCTCTCCAATAAGGACTGCACCCAACATCCTCCCTCCGCTCAGCACTACCTTGACGTACTCATGGCCCTTAGTGCAGCGCAACAACAACTCCTGGTTCAGACCCAGACCCTGGCCGTTAAACTTCCCCAGCAGAACCACCTGGAGGGAAGAAAAAAAAAAAGCACGTCAAGTGGACACACCTTATTTAGCATTTCAAGTCAAGTGATGATTTGTTATTACAACGTGACAGGAAATGCATCTTGTTGCAGGGAACACACCGTAAAAGCAGATTCAACACGTCAACAACTGATGTAGAAAAGCATTAGCCACTTTGCCTTCACACACACCTTGTAGTTGAAGAACTTTGTAATGTGAGAGAAGAGTTCAAAGCAGAAGTCCAGCTCTATGGTTTCAGACAGGACATCAGCAGCCATACATCGCCCTGCGTACCAGCCCATCTGACGGGCCTGCGTCCACAGACGCATCTACAGAGGAGAGATGTATACAGGATGTCATGTCATATCTCACGACTGAATTGATGACAGGATAGTTCACCACAAAATCCAAAAGGCCTCATACCCAAAGGAATAGTCAGGCGCAGCATAACGTGATTAGAAGTGATTCAGTGTGGTCTGTGTACCTGCTGCCAGAGGTGGCTTGGCTCCCAGCCTGCTGTACATACGTCTCCAGCAGCGTAAATGTCTGGTTCTGTTGTCAACATGTGGTCATCCACTTTCAGCCCAGAGTCCTCGGCTAACGCAAACTGAACAGAATATGTATGGACAAATATTGGTAAATATTGCATGGCCTGAGTTGTCAGGAAATAATGGATGATATGAAACATCTAGCATCTGTTTAACTTATTTTCCTTACGCTGTTTCCATGGAGAAAAGGTTCGGTGTTTGGCACGACTCCTGTGGCACTGACGATGAAGTCACAGCCAAAAGTCTTCCCATTGGTCAGCTGAGAATACACTGGCCAAGAGCCTATATAGTAAGGGAAAACAGTACAGTGGTTGAAAAGATAAATCAACAATACTGAACTAAAATATAAATGCAACATGTAACGTTTTTGGTCCCATGTTTCATGAGCTGAAATAAAAGATCACAGACATTTTCCATATGAACAACAAGCTTATTTCTCTCAAATGTAGTGCAGAAATGTGTTTACATCCCTGTTAGTGAGAATTTCTAATTTGACAAGATAATCCATCCACCTGACAGGTGTGGCATATCAAGAAGCTGATTAAACAGCATGATCACTACACAGGTGCACCTTGTGTTGGGACCAAAACACCACTCTAAAATGTGCAGTTTTGTCACACAACAAAATGCCACAGATGTCTCAAGTTGAGGGAGCGTGCAATTGGCATGTTGACTGCAAAAATGTCCACCTTAGCTGTTGCCAGAGAACTGAATGTTAATTTCTCTAACATCCAACCGGCCTCACAACCGCATACCACGTGTATAGCGTCGTGTGGGCAAACAGTTTGCTGATGTCCACGTTGTGAACAGAGTGCCCCAAAGCTATGGACAACAAACACAATTGCATTTTATCTATGGCAATTTGAATGCACAGCGATACTGGGACGGGATCCTGAAGCCCATTGTCAAGCCATTCATCCATCACCTCATGTTTCAGCTTGATAATGCACAGCCCCATGCTGCAAGGATATGTACACAATTCCTGGAAGCTGAAAAAGTCCCAGTTCTTCTATGGCCTGCACACTCACCAGACATGTCACCCATTGAGCATGTTTGGGATTCTCTGAATCGACGTGTACAACGGTGTGATCCAGTTCCCGGAAATATCCAACAACTTCGCACAGCCATTGAAGAGTGGAAAACAACATTCCAAAGGCCACAATCAACAGCCTGATCAACTCTATACGAAGGATGTGTCACGATGCATGAATCAAATGGTGGTTTTCTGATCCACACCCCTACCTTTTTTAAGGTATCTTTGACCAACCGATGCATATCTGACTTTTGTATATGACCCGTAACTCAGTCAAATCTTTGAAATTGTTGCATGTTGCGTTTATATTTTTGTTCAGTATAATTTACTATTTGATTCATGGAAACGAACACATTTCCAGCACATCATATTTCCACCTCTTTCACACCGGTATGTGTTCTATTGTCATAGAGTCAGAGGTTCCTCTCACCAGTGTCTGCCGTCTGTGAGGCAAGTGGTGACAGCAGGAAGTCCTGGTGAGTGTAGATCTGTTTCACCTCAGACTGGTACTCCACAGACACCCTGTGAGACACCTGGCCACAGCAAGAGTTAACACAACTTAGGTTACTATGAATTACTGCTCCAGGCTGACCTCTCTTTCCTTGTTCCAGACACATTCCCATCTCTGAATGGATACATTTCCACCAACGTGTTATATTTGTTTATAACAGATTTATAAACCATCTATAAACTAATAAAATTGCTTTACTAAAACAATATTAAAGTTGTATTCTATAATTGTGAACACACAGAGGCACACTTACCTCCTCTGCTCCTCTCAGACTGATGCCTTCATGCCAGTCTGGTCCCAGGGCACTGCCTGGCTCTTCCAACCCTCTTCTCTGGCCTTGTCTGTCGCCACCTACAGCAAGGCCCTGCGTAGCTGCAGGCCCCTCTATGGTGTAGCGAGCCCTCTTACAGGTAGCAGCTCGCTCTGGTTTGTCTGTGTCCAGGGAGGGGATCAGGAACTGGGCTGCTCCCGCGTCAAAGAAGGTGTTTCCTATGGCCTTGTCTTTCACTACCCAGATTACCTCACAACCTTCCACCTCATACCTGAACCCAATACACAGTACATTTAGCTATAATATATATACACACTTGAGATTTTAGAACAAAACCAATTCAGACTAAAAATAAGGTCCATATACTCACACTAGTTCCAAGGCAATCCCTCCGTTTCCAACGACTACAATTCGCTTGGCTTTGGATAACCGCTTCTGAAACTCCTGCCAGCACAAAAGACATCATGAGTACTAGATTAACTGAAGCGAATGGGTGGGGAAACAAGCACATCTTAACTGGGAAGCCATTGTCAAGTACCTGGGCACTATCTGTGTCTCGTATCCCCAGCACATAGGGGTTATCCTGGGTAAGGAGTTTGGGTCTGCCCCCGCTACAGATACACAGCTTCTCATAGTGGATCTCCAGACCATCCACAGTCTGCAAAGTCTGAGAGAAGCAGGAAGGAGGATCACGTTGTGCTTGCATTTTAATAGCATACACGGTACTGTATGCATGCTCTGTATGACAATGTATGACATAGTAATTGATGAAAAGACATCCAGAAGGTGGTAGTGTTGGACAGGGATTTATGCTTGGGACCTAATGGTACACTATATATACAATGGGGACACCCCTTCAAATGAGTGGATTTGGCTATTTCAGCCACACCCGTTGCTGACAGCTCTATAAAATCGAGCACACCGCCATGCAATCTCCATAGACAAACATTGGCAGTAGAATGGCTTCACTGAAAAGCTCAGTGACTTTCTATGTGGCAACATCATAGGATACCACCTTTCCAACAAGTCAGTTTGTCAAATTTCTGCCCTGCTAGAGCTGCTCCGGTCAACTGTAAGTGCTGGAATTGTGAAGTGGAAACGTCTAGAAGCAACAACGGCTCAGACGCAAAGTGGTAGGCCACACAGGCTCACAGAATGCGAAAGCCGAGTGCTGAAGCACGTAAAAATCACGTCCTCGGTTGAAACACTCATTTCCAAACTGACTTTGGAAGCAACATCAGCACAATAACTGTTCGTCGGGACCTTCATGAAATTGGTTTCCATGGCCGAGCAGCCGCACACAAACCTAAGATCACCATGTGCAATGTCAAGCGTCAGCTGGAGTGGTGTAAAGTTCGCCGCCATTGGACTCTGGAGCAGTGGAAATGAGCTCTCTTGGGTGATGAATTGCTCTGCACCATCTGGCAGCCCGACGGACAAACCTGGGTTTGGCGGATGCCAGGAGAACGCTACCTGCCCGAATGCATAATGCCAACTGTAAAGTTTTAGTGGAGGAGGAATAATGGTCTGGGGCTGTTTTTTATGGTTTGGGCTAGGCCCCTTAGTAACATTGAAAGTAAATCTTAACGCTACAGCATACAATGACATTCTAGATGACACCTACAGCACCCAATGTCACAGGAAGGCCAAAAAGATCATCAAGGACAACAACCACCCGAGCCACTGCCTGTTCACCCTGCTATCATCCAGAAGGCGAGGTCAGTACATGTGCATCAAAGCTGGGACCAAGAGACTGAAAAACAGCTTCTATCTCAAGGCCATCAGACTGTTAAATAGCCATCACTAGCACATTAGAGGCTGCTGCCCTATATACATAGACTTGAAATCACTGGCCACTTTAACAATGGAACACTAGTCACTTTAATAAATGTTTACATATTTTGCATTACTCATCTCATATGTATACAATGTATTCTATTAGATTGTACTGTATCTCTTAGTCTATGCCGCTCTGACATTGCTCGTCCAAATATTTATATTTTCTTAACTCCATTCCTTTACTTTAGATGTGTGTATTTTGTGTAGTGTTGTGAAATTGTTAGATTTTACTTGTTAAATATTACTGCACTGTTGGAGCTAGAAACACAGGCATTTCGCTACACCCGCAATAACATCTGCTTAACACGTGTATGTGACAAATTAAATTTGATTTGGATCAATTGGAACGCCGACTGTGAGCCAAGCCTAATCGCCCGTCCTCACGAATACTCGTGACTGAATGGAAGCAAGTCCCTGCAGCAATGTTCCAACATCTAGTGGAAAGCCTTCTCGGAAGAGTGGAGGCTGTTATAGCAGCAAAGGGGGGACCAACCAATTAATGCCCATGATTTTGGAAGGAGATGTTCGACAATCAGTTATCTGCATACTTTTGGTCATGTAGTGTACATTAATACATTTGAAAGGTTATATATTACAGCTATCTATATTAATAACTGTATACATCAACATAAAAATACCATATATTAGCCTAATCTAATGCATTTCAGCCTGTGTGTGTTTACTATTAAACGTACATGTTGTTGTGCATGAAGTGCCTTCACTGCAGACTGGATGACTCTCAGGTTGGTGTACTTTTCCTCTAGAACACTGGAGGGCCTCTCCTCCACATCAAACTCCTCCAGCGTCTTAGATACCTGTCCAGGGAGGGGAGTGTATGGGTTACCGTTAGGGCATTATGAATTACTGGATGAACTATGGACAGATCTATTGTAGACATAGCTATAGTATTAACTCATAAACTAATGCTATTTTGAACAGATTAGTAGTCTATAATAAAATATAGACTAACTTTTATCTCTGACACAATTTAACAATCATGATAGCTCGTCTTTCTGTGTATGATCACCTGTTTGAAGTTGCAGACTGCCTTAATCAGAGGGGCTGCTGTCAGGAGAGCAACATCAGCTGATGGGAACTGGGAGGCCAGCTGTCAAAGACAATCACAAAACAGCGTAACATGCCAAGTCGATAATGTTACAGGCAGTTTGACAAAGTGCAGTGGTCTCACCTGCTCAGCACACGTTACACCTGCAATGCCACCACCGACGACCACAAACTTGAATGTCTTTTCGGGATTTGCTGCCATCGCTGTTCAGCTAAACTAGCAAGTTAGCTAGCTAGCATACCTGCATTGACAGAAATTGGAGATCTCGCGCAAGGTCCTTAACCTATAATAGCCAATTTAATTGTATCAGTTTCTAATGAACTGCACTGTATGCATCCAAATTGTTTTATGTCAAATAAAGTACCAATACATGGTTTAAATGCATTACATCCACTATTTTGTTGCTCTAAATTTTCAATATAATGCACTTCCTTGTTTGTGTCCAAACTATGGCAAGCGGCTGGGTCAAAAGTACATTTCATTATGCAGAGAGAAACCTGTAAATACTGGATGGTAAAAGACAGGCAATATGGATTTTCTCCTCTGCAAATTGAAAAAAAAGCTCTACTAGCAAAAGCATGCAAGTTTTACTCCAGAATATTTTTCATAATATACAAACAATATGTTTATTATTTTCAAAACACAATTGGTGTGGCCTTTTTATTGGGACAGTTCAATCAATGGCTCTCTCTCCTCTAGCTAAAAAGTGATGCCACCAGCATGCGTCACCAATTATATAAATAGAGAATGGAGGCATCCAGACAGAAATAAAACCTTCGCAATGAGAAAAATTACTTTGGAAAAAGAAAACACTGTAGAAACAGTGATAAGGCATGCCCTAGCTTTCCTCCATCAATATAGGGAGAGTGGCTGGGCAATCTATCATGCATACAAACCAACATTACCACCGCCCTGACAGTTTCAATTTCCACCCTTAGATTGAATGCCCTCTCAACCTGGCCTCTTGGGCCACACTGACCTTTGTAGGGTCTATCCTATATTTGGGGATCGGGGTGTGGGTGTGCACATTTGGAAACATGATCTCATGTGAAATAAATGTGACAAAATGGGGATGCAACATTGTAACATGTGATACCATGAACCTAAGCATTGTGAAAACAGTTTGCACATGTGAAAACCCAGGTGTCAAATGTCATTGAGAATATTTTACTTCAAAGGCATAATTGACATACATTTAATTTAAACAGTCATGGTCACCTGCAGGTTTTGTCTTGTTCCCGGTTTGTTCCAGGAACGTCCCCAAGAAAATGTTTAGAACGCTTTTAGAACCTGGAGGTTTTTGTCTAGTTATGGTCAGTGACTGACTTGGACTGAAATAGGTGCCTGTACTCATTTTGGGTGCCGGTACTGTTTACAAATCAGGTGCAGGAGTTCCATAAAATGTTCAAGGTAATATTTTATAAGGTGGTGCAGGATCTCAAGCTTTAGAACATTTGAAGAGCCGGTACTCAGCTCAGTGACTGCACAGCTATTTTCAAGTCTTTCCCGAGATATTAGATTGGGTTCAAATCCGGGCTCTGGCTGGGCCACTTAAGGACATTCAGAGACTTGTCCCAAAGCCACTCCTGCGTCGTCTTGGCTGTGTACTCAGGGTCGTTGTCCTGTTGGAAGGTGAACCTTCGCCCCCGTCTGAGGTCCTGAGTGCTCTGCAGCATGTTTTCATCAAGGATCTCTCTGTACTTTGCTCTGTTCATCTTTCCCTTGATCCTGACAAGTCACTTCCCTGACCAAGGCCCTTCTCCCCAGATTGCTCAGTTTGGCCTGGCGGCCAGCTCTAGGAAGTGTCTTGGTGGTTCCAAACTTCTTCCATTTAAGAACGATGGAGGCCACTGTGTTCTTGGGGATCTTAAAAGCTGCAGAAATATTCCTTCAACCCCATGGCTTGATTTTGCTCTGACATGCACTGTCAACTGTGGGACCTTATATAGACAGGTGTGTGCCTTTCCAAATCATGTCCAATCAATTGAATTTACCACTGGTGAACTCCAATCAAGTTGTAGAAACATTGCAAGGATGATCAATGGGAACAGGATGCACCTGAGCTCAATTTCAAGTCTCATAGCAAAGTGTCTGAATATTTATGCAAATAAGGTATTTATGTTTTTTCTTTTTAATCAATTACCAGCATTTCTAAAAACTTTTTTTACCTTGTTATTATGGAGTGTTGTGTGTCAATTTATGAGAAAAAATGTATATTTAATCAATTTTAGATTAAGGCTGTAACGTAACAAAATGTTTAAAAAAGTCAAAGGGTCTGTATACTTTCTGAATGCACTGTGTGTGTATTAAAGTACTCAAAAGCTTAGCTTAGGCCCATATTCCTGGCACGCAGTGATTACATCAAGCTTGGGACTCTACAAATGTGTTGGATGCATTTGCTGTTTGTTTTGGTTGTGGTTCAGATGATTTTGTTCCCAATATAAATAAATGGTAAATAATGTATTGTGTCATTTTGGAGTAACTTTTAATGTAAATAAGGACAGAATATGCTGCTAAACACTTCTACATTAATGTGAATGCTACCATGATTACAGATAGTCCCGAATGAATCGTGAATGATGATGAGTGAGAAAGTTACAGATGCACAAATATCATACTCCCAAGACATGCTAACCTTTCACCAATAACAGGGGAGGTTAGCATTTTTGGAGGGTATGATATTTGTTAGTTGCTTTTGACTGGAGTAATTTGTTTGGGGGATCGAGAAGACAGGGTTATGTGCACCATGGTGACTGTAAACTTAAAGTCTGGGGTCTGTCACCGCCTTCAGCAGCCCTGTAGCCTCAATTCTTACTTCTATGCCGTCTGAATGCGTACTGTACATTCAATGTCAGAGAGGAACTGGTTTGAGCTAAATAGGCCGCTAAGGCTAATAACACCAAGGCTTTATACACTTAGCTAAGAAGCTAACTAAACCCTGTAGTGGTGGGCCGTGAGGTAAACTTGACCCCACCCTTATAAATCAAAATCAAATATTACAGGTGGATACGTATCGCGTTATCCACTTAACCTACCACAGATGAGAAGCGTTTTTTATTGCTTTTTATGAAAACCGAAAGGAGTCATACATATCCACCCCTGTGGCTTTCCGTAGCCCCCAAACACACACTGCAGCGCGCTATGCCCATTGTGCTGAAACAGCGCAGCAGAGATACAGATTTTGCGCCAACTTCTCAATCAATCATTTGACTTTTTTGCTATTTTTATATAGGGACATCTTTTTTTTATATAGGGACATCAAATCTATTGGAGTCATACAGGGCCTATGGCAAGATGACGCCGATGAACATGGTATCCTCGCCTCGAGCTCCTACAAAACTCGCCTCGAGCTCCTAGTGATTTTTCTAGTGTTTTTCTAGCAAGAACAAAGGCAGTTGCGATGGGAGAAACGTACAGGAAGTTCGAGCTTGTGCTCTCTCGACTCGCAATACTTGATGATCAAATGCTGCTTTTTTTAAACTGTTTTACTTTCCGAGAGAGTTCTCAGGCATTATCGCCACGGTTGTGTACATCCCGCCCGAAGCCGACACCAAAAATGCTCTCAAAGATCTTCATTGGACCCTAAACAAACTGGAGACCGTGTACCCGGAGGCAGAGTTCGTTGTGTTCACTTTAACAAAAGTCATTTGATGTCCTTGCTCCCGAATTACGATCAACACAATGACTGTCCAACTCGTGGAAATTCCACTCTTGACCACTGCTACACGCCATTTCGACAAGGATATAAGGCCCTCTCTCATCCTCCTTTCGGCAAATCTGACTACGACTCCATTTTGCTCCTCCCCACCTACAAACAAAGACTCAATAGGGAAGTTCCAGAGGTCAGATCTGTACAACGCTGGTCTGACCAATCAGAATCCATGCTCCAAGACTGTTTTGATCACGTGGACTGGAATATCTTCTGGGGCGGCTCTGGGAGTAACATCAATAAATACGCCAACTCATTCACCGGATTCATCAAGAAATGCATCGATGATGTGATACTGATGGTGTCTTTCAAAACTTACCCGAGTCAATTGATGGCAGCCTTGTCGGGAAATTGAAGGAGAGAGATGCTGCTTATAAACACTGAAAGGTGACCAGGGATAATTGCATGGCTAAACAGTGCAACTATGACCTATGCAGATCGATCAAGTTGGTGGAACACAAGTAGAGGAACAAAGTATGTAGCAAGGGCTTCTAACGATCTCGAATTACAAAAAGAAAGCCAGTCACAGTGCAGACACCAACCGCGCCCTACCGGATGAGCTAAACACCTTTTCTCACGCTTTGAGTATAACATTTACATTACATTACATTTAAGTCATTTAGCAGACGCTCTTATCCAGAGCGACTTACAAATTGGTGCATTCACCTTATGACCTCCAGTGGAACAGTAGTGCATCTAAATCTTTTCAGGGGAGGGGTGAGAGGGATTACTTTATCCTATCCTAGGTATTCCTTAAAGAGGTGGGGTTTCAGGTGTCTCCGGAAGGTGGTGATTGACTCCGCTGTCCTGGCGTCGTGAGGGAGTTTGTTCCACCATTGGGGGCCAGAGCAGCGAACAGTTTTGACTGGGCTGAGCGGAACTGTACTTCCTCCCAGTGGTAGGAGGCGAGCAGGCCAGAGGTGGATGAACGCAGTGCCCTTGTTTGGGTGTAGGGCCTGATCAGAGCCTGGAGGTACTGAGGTGCCGTTCCCTCACAGCTCCGTAGGCAAGCACCATGGTCTTGTAGCGGGCGAGCTTCAACTGGAAGCCAGTGGAGGGAGCGGAGGAGCGGGGTGACGTGAGAGAACTTGGGAAGGTTGAACACCAGACGGGCTGCGGCGTTCTGGATGAGTTGTAGGGGTTTAATGGCACAGGCAGGAGCCCAGCCAACAGCGAGTTGCAGTAATCCAGACGGGAGATGACAAGTGCCTGGATTAGGACCTGCGCCGCTTCCTGTGTGAGGCAGGGTAGGTACTCTGCGGATGTTGTAGAGCATGAACCTACAGGAACGGGCCACCGCCTTGATGTTAGTTGAGAACGACAGGGTGTTGTCCAGGATCACGCCAAGGTTCTTAGCGCTCTGGGAGGACACAATGGAGTTGTCAACCGTGATGGCGAGATCATGGAACGGGCAGTCCTTCCCGGGAGGAAGAGCAGCTCCGTCTTGCCGAGGTTCAGCTTGAGGTGGTGATCCGTCATCCACACGGATATGTCTGCCAGACATGCAGAGATGCGATTCGCCACCTGGTCATCAGAAGGGGGAAAGGAGAAGATTAATTGTGTGTCGTCTGCATAGCAATGATAGGAGAGACCATGTGAGGTTATGACAGAGCCAAGTGACTTGGTGTATAGCGAGAATAGGAGAGGGCCTAGAACAGAGCCCTGGGGACACCAGTGGTGAGAGCACGTGGTGTGGAGACGGATTCTCGCCACGCCACCTGGTAGGAGCGACCTGTCAGGTAGGACGCAATCCAGCGTGGGCCGCGCCGGAGATGCCCAACTCGGAGAGGGTGGAGAGGAGGATCTGATGGTTCACAGTATCGAAGGCAGCCGATAGGTCTAGAAGGATGAGAGCAGAGGAGAGAGAGTTAGCTTTAGCAGTGCGGAGCGCCTCCGTGATACAGAGAAGAGCAGTCTCAGTTGAATGACTAGTCTTGAAACCTGACTGATTTGGATCAAGAAGGTCATTCTGAGAGAGATAGCGGAGAGCTGGCCAAGGACGGCACGTTCAAGAGTTTTGGAGAGAAAAGAAAGAAGGGATACTGGTCTGTAGTTGTTGACATCGGAGGGATCGAGTGTAGGTTTTTTCAGAAGGGGTGCAACTCTCGCTCTCTTGAAGACGGAAGGACGTAGCCAGCGGTCAGGGATGAGTTGATGAGCGAGGTGAGGTAAGGGAGGAGGTCTCCGGAAATGGTCTGGAGAAGAGAGGAGGGGATAGGGTCTGGCAGGTTGTAGGGCGGCCGGCCGTCACAAGACGCGAGATTTCATCTGGAGAGAGAGGGGAGAAAGAGGTCAGAGCACAGGGTAGGGCAGTGTGAGCAGAACCAGCGGTGTCGTTTGACTTAGCAAACGAGGATCGGATGTCGTCGACCTTCTTTCAAAATGGTTGACGAAGTCATCTGCAGAGAGGGAGGAGGGGGAGGGGGAGGAGGATTCAGGGAGGGAGGAGAAGGTTGCAAAGAGCTTCCTAGGGTTAGAGGCAGATGCTTGGAATTTAGAGTGGTAGAAAGTGGCTTTAGCAGCAGAGAGAGAAGAGGAAAATGTAGAGAGGAGGGAGTGAAAGGATGTCAGGTCCGCAGGGAGGTGAGTTTTCCTCCATTTCCGCTCGGCTGCCCGGAGCCCTGTTCTGTGAGCTCGCAATGAGTCGTCGAGCCACGGAGCGGGAGGGGAGGACCGAGCCGGCCTGGAGGATAGGGGACATAGAGAGTCAAAGGATGCAGAAAGGGAGGAGAGGAGGGTTGAGGAGGCAGAATCAGGAGATAGGTTGAGAAGGTTTGAGCAGAGGGAAGAGATGATAGGATGGAAGAGGAGAGAGTAGCGGGGGAGAGAGAGCGAAGGTTGGGACGGCGCGATACCATCCGAGTAGGGCAGTGGGAAGTGTTGGATGAGAGCGAGAGGGAAAAGGATACAAGGTAGTGGTCGGAGACTTGGAGGAGTTGCAACGAGGTTAGTGGAAGAACAGCATCTAGTAAAGATGAGGTCGAGCGTATTTCTGCCTTGTGAGTAGGGGGAAGGTGAGAGGGTGAGGTCAAAAGAGGAGAGGAGTGGAAAGAAGGAGGCAGAGAGGAATGAGTCAAAGGTAGGCGTGGGGAGGTTAAAGTCGCCCAGAACTGTGAGAGGTGAGCCGTCCTCAGGAAAGGAGCTTATCAAGGCATCAAGCTCATTGATGAACTCTCCGAGGGAACCTGGAGGGCGATAAATGATAAGGATGTTAAGCTTGAAAGGGCTGGTAACTGTGACAGCATGGAATTCAAAGGAGGCGATAGACAGATGGGTAAGGGGAGAAAGAGAGAATGACCACTTGGGAGAGATGAGGATCCCGGTGCCACCACCCCGCTGACCAGAAGCTCTCGGGGTGTGCGAGAACACGTGGGCAGACGAAGAGAGAGCAGTAGAGTAGCAGTGTTGTCTGTGGTGATCCATGTTTCCGTCAGTGCCAAGAAGTCGAGGACTGGGAGGAGACATAGGCGGAGATGAACTCTGCCTTGTTGGCCGCAGATCGGCAGTTCCAGAGGCTACCGGAGACCTGGAACTCCACGTGGGTCGTGCGCGCTGGGACCACCAGATTAGGTGGCGCGGCCACGCGGTGTGGAGCGTTTGTATGGTCTGTGCAGAGAGGAGAGAACAGGGATAGACAGACACATAGTTGACAGGCTACACAAGAGGCTACGCTAATGCAAAGGAGATTGGAATGACAAGTGGACTACACGTCACGAGTGTTCAGAGAGTTAAGCTTACGTAGCAAGAATCTTATTGACTAAAATGATTAAAATGATACAGTACTGCTGAAGTAGGCTAGCTGGCAGAGGCTGCGTTGTTGACTAAGTAGGCTAGTTGGCATTGGCTGGGTTGTTGACACTACACTAATCAAGTCGTTCCGTTGAGTGTAATAGTTTCTACTGTGCTGCTATTCGGGGCTAGCTGGCTAGCTAGCAGTGTTGATTACGTTACGTTGCGTTAAAAGAACGACAATAGCTGGCTGGCTAACCTAGGAAATCGCTCTAGACTACACAATTATATTTGATACAAAGACGGCTATGTAGCTAGCTATGTAACGATTCGGAGCTGCTGAGGATAGCCCTTGAGGGCAACGAGGGCTACGTGCTTACGGTCTCTACGGAGGACTTACTGTATGTAAGTCATTCAAGCGTGTCAACCCTCGCAAAGTTACCGGCCCAGATGGCATCCCTAGCCATGCCATCAGAGCATTTGCAGACAAAGCTCACGACCCTGGAACTGAACTCCTCCCCATGCAACTGAGTCCTGGACTTCCTGACGGGCAGTCCCCAGGTGGTAAAGGTATGCACATTTCCTCCACACTGATCCTCAACACGGGGGCCCCACAAGGGTGCATCCTCAGTCCCCTCCTGTACTCGTTGTACACCCACGACTGCATGGCCTCATTCAGTTACAACTCCATCATCAAGTTTGCTGATGACACGACAGCAGTAGGCCTGATTACCAACAACGGTAAATATGCTCTTCCTCAACGTCAGCAAAACAAAGGAGCTGATGGTGGATTTCAGGAGGAACCAGGCAGGGCCGGAGGCTCATGAAATTTGCCCTGACCCCGAGGGCCTTCACAGTGTTCTACAGGTGCAACATCAAGAGCATACTGTTGGGCAGCATCACAGTCTGGTAGGGCAACTCCACCACCTAATCAACCTAATCAAGTTGCTGAATATCCACCACAAAGCAGCTATCTGCTCCCTCTGTCCCCCTCCTGCCCCCCAATAGCTTTTACCCCCAGACCATCAGGCTGCTGGATAGTAGTGATGTTACATTTGATACTGGAGCTCCGAGGCTTGCGTCAAAATGGCTAAGCAGTGTACTTCGAAGCATGCCTGTATCACTTTATCAGAAACACGTGATCAATGATGTCCGATGCTTTGTTTCGTTGAAAAACCACCTGATTGGTTCGGTATTGGTTTGGTAGGAGACAAAAGGCTACCCTGCGAACGCCCTATGGTGTGTGGGACGTCATCTATAATAATTTGACTATCAAGTGCCCCTAGTGTACAACGTGTTTATAAAATCTTGAGTAATCAACCTATTTTTGACACAATTGGTTGGAAATGCTCAGTGCTTCATTTCCATATCACTACTGAATAGCCAGCATTAGGCAGCTAGCCGCGCCCCCTGTTCCACTCCTGCCCCCAGAAAACTGTATAGTTTGGTACCTTGTAGGTATAATGGGATAACTTTCTACCCAATATTTTGAACATAAGGTACAATCATCACTGCGCTTTGGTAGGTGGGGGCAATGTACTGGTGGGGCTCATTAGCATATTTGGGGCATGGTTAAATATATGCATATTTGTGCCAACTGTCAGTGTTGTAGCAGTTTACATGTTTGATGGTTATGCCAATACATTTTTTATTTTATTTTACCAGGCAAGTCAGTTAAGAACAAATTCTTATTTACGATGATGGCCTAAGCCAGCCAAACCCTAACGATGCTGGGCCAATTGTGGGCTATCCTATGGGACTCCCAATCACGGCCGATTGTGATACAGCCTGGAATCGAACCAGGGTCTAGTAGTGATGCCTCTAGCACTGAGATGCAGTGCTTTCAACCACCATGCCACTCGGGAGCCCCTCCTTTTTTGCTGTCTAGTCTTAACATCCTCTTGTTTTAAGAGGATGTGTCACTGGCGAGCGGTACTTTAAAGATGTTCCAGTAATTTAATGGCAACATGTTGCCAGACGATAGTGTGAATTAGTAATTGCTTAACTGGAAACCATTTGTCAGTAAGTTATGGTAAAATTCTCAATAAGTTACTGGCAAAACACTTCCAGTACCTTACAGGCAACTTACTGCAACTAGCAATACATGCCAGTAACCTACTGTGCTTTCACTGACTCTTCTGTTGACAACATGCAACATTACTTGCTCATTGACAGTATACTATACCAATTTGACCAAATTGTGCTTTTAACACAATGCAAATTAGTGACAGCTGCTGGTCAGCAGTGAAAGACAGTTGATGTTCATAAAGAAGTTTATTTCACAATAAATCAAATCTCTGAGAGGCAGTGGTTAATCGTGGGTCTTAGTAGCCTACTATCTGTTACAGTTTCCCCTTCGTCCCTTTTTTGCTGTGAAAAACTGTGAATCTATGGCATTATTTAGGATAGAAGCTTATACTTTACAAAATATATATTTTTTAATAACAATGTGCAGAAAGTGTATTTTCACAACTATTTTTCGAAACAATATGCCTTCACCAGAATCCAACACCTTTCCCTATCATCTGTGAGTGTGGTCCCCAGGACCCAGACTACCTGCTGAGCTACCATTCAGGTAACTCTGAATTAAAAATTCGTAACTATACATTGTAAGCACAGTGTCAAGTAGAGGTCGGTGTTTGCAACTAACTTGGAATCGAAGCACTTAACCACAGCAAAATCAATGGGATCTCGCAGTTTTGAAAAACTACACGATCAAACGAAGCTTTGGACGTCATAATGATACTTGTGAAACAATCATCTGTATTTATTTAACTAGGCCAGTCAAGACTTTGAGTCCAAGTAAAAAATGCCTTGGGGATTATAGTGTAGCAGGGGCAGCCAATCAGAAGATTGTAGGTGTGGCTTATTAAAGGGGCATTCAGCTGTCTCTTTTAGGTCTCCAATGAGAGGGAATGTTGTCCCAGTGAATCTGCTCTGTTGTATACTGTTCGTAAACAACACGTTTGTACATGGTCAGTTCTCCAGCAAGACCTTTTTGTAAACCAGGGAAAAGCATTGTACCGTAACCATACTCTTAAAAGCTGACATAAGTACAATGTAATACCAAAGACCCATAGAGTATTTCAGTTATTGATAGTCACCTACTATCTGTAATAACCACTTCTCTGCTACACCCTCAGGTCATTCTCTGCTACACCCCTCCCCCCCCCCTCCTCCCTCTCTGCAGATGACTTCGTCAACCATTTTGAAAAGAAGGTCGACGACATCCGATCCTCGTTTGCTAAGTCAAACGACACCGCTGGTTCTGCTCACACTGCCCTACCCTGTGCTCTGACCTCTTTCTCCCTCTCTCTCCAGATGTAATCTCGCGTCTTGTGACGGCCGGCCGCCCAACAACCTGCCCGCTTGACCCTATCCCCTCCTCTCTTCTCCAGACCATTTCCGGAGACCTTCTCCCTTACCTCACCTCGCTCATTAACTCATCCCTGACCGCTGGCCACGTCCCTTCCGTCTTCAAGAGAGCGAGAGTTGCACCCCTTCTGAAAAACCTACACTCGATCCCTCCGATGTCAACAACTACAGACCAGTATCCCTTCTTTCTTTCTCTCCAAAACTCTTGAACGTGCCGTCCTTGGCCAGCTCTCGCTATCTCTCTCAGAATGACCTTCTTGATCCAAATCAGTCAGGTTTCAAGACTAGTCATTCAACTGAGACTGCTCTTCTCTGTATCACGGAGGCGCTCCGCACTGCTAAAGCTAACTCTCTCTCCTCTGCTCTCATCCTTCTAGACCTATCGGCTGCCTTCGATACTGTGAACCATCAGATCCTCCTCTCCACCCTCTCCGAGTTGGGCATCTCCGCGCGCCCACGCTTGATTGCGCCCTAACTGACAGGTCGCTCCTACCAGGTGGCGTGGCGAGAATCCGTCTCCACACCACGTGCTCTCACCACTGGTGTCCCCAGGGCTCTGTTCTAGGCCCTCTCCTATTCTCGCTATACACCAAGTCACTTGGCTCTGTCATAACCTCACATGGTCTCTCCTATCATTGCTATGCAGACGACACACAATTAATCTTCTCCTTTCCCCTTCTGATGACCAGGTGGCGAATCGCATCTCTGCATGTCTGGCAGACATATCAGTGTGGATGACGGATCACCACCTCAAGCTGAACCCGGCAAGACGGAGCTGCTCTTCCTCCCGGGAAGGACTGCCCGTTCCATGATCTCGCCATCACGGTTGACAACTCCATTGTGTCCTCCTCCCAGAGCGCTAAGAACCTTGGCGTGATCCTGGACAACACCCTGTCGTTCTCAACTAACATCAAGGCGGTGGCCCGTTCCTGTAGGTTCATGCTTACAACATCCGCAGAGGACCCTGCCTCACACAGGAAGCGGCGCAGGTCCTAATCCAGGCACTTGTCATCTCCCGTCTGGATTACTGCAACTCGCTGTTGGCTGGGCTCCCTGCCTGTGCCATTAAACCCCTACAACTCATCCAGAATGCCGCAGCCCGTCTGGTGTTCAACCTTCCCAAGTTCTCTCACGTCACCCCGCTCCTCCGCTCCCTCCACTGGCTTCCAGTTGAAGCTCGCATCCGCTACAAGACCATGGTGCTTGCCTACGGAGCTGTGAGGGAACGGCCTCAGTACCTCCAGGCTCTGATCAGGCCCTACACCCAAACAAGGGCACTGCGTTCATCCACCTCTGGCCTGCTCGCCTCCCTACCACTGAGGAAGTACAGTTCCCGCTCAGCCCAGTCAAAACTGTTCGCTGCTCTGGCCCCCTAATGGTGGAACAAACTCCCTCACGACGCCAGGACAGCGGAGTCAATCACCACCTTCCGGAGACACCTGAAACCCCACCTCTTTAAGGAATACCTAGGATAGGATAAAGTAATCCCTCTCACCCCCCCCCCTTAAAAGATTTAGATGCACTACTGTTCCACTGGATGTCATAAGGTGAATGCACCAATTTGTAAGTCGCTCTGGATAAGAGCGTCTGCTAAATGACTTAAATGTAAATTGAGTGACAGATTAGCTACAGCAAATTACTGTGAATTTTACAATATCCCACTTGTAACTAGTAGAAAATCATGAATTGAAAACTAAACATTAACTTTGTGTGTCCCAGCTGCCAATAAGCTACAGGAAGTTGCATAGTAGCCTCTTTTAACAGTGCAACTTTTGATTGTCAGAAGAAGCACTGACGTGTCAAATGGCGTGCTCAACCTTCATCAACATGATGATACACCCCTTAAACTGGTACAACATTTCCACTTGACGGGTTGGCACAGAAATATGACATATTTTAGACCATGCACACAAAAATGATAATGAGCCCCACCAGTACATTGCCCCCACCTACATTTCAAAGTGCAGAAATGATTGTACTTTATATCGAATATATTGGGTAGAAAAATGTACCTTTGTACTAGATTATCCGCACATGTACCCAAAATGGTACTGGCCAAGTGGCGCGGTGGTCTAAGGCACTGCATTGCAGTCCTGGGACGCTACTACAGCCTTAGTCACAGCTGACCGGAAGCCCCATAGGGTGTAGTGCAATTCGGTTTAGGGGAGGGTTTGGCTCATTGTGCTCTAGCAAGTCCCAGGCGCCTGCAAGCTGACATTAGTCAAACAGGGTTTCCTGAGACACGTTGGTACGGCTGACTTCCACATTAAGTGGGCAGTGTGTTTAGAAGTAGAGTGGGTCATGTTTTGGAGGAAATGGTTTAAAATAATAATAATAATGGACCTTTTTGTAAACCAGGGAAAAGCATTGTACCGTAACCGTACTCTTGTTTTTTAGTATGTGGATATATGTTCTAGGTAAAAAAAAACTAATATCTGGTGGCCCTGCTGAGACATTAATGCACTCCAGACCAAAAGGTTGCAGGTGCAAATCCCCAGAGCGTTTATACACACTTAATATCAAGTGTCCCTGAGCACTGCTACTTTTTTGTTGGTGTTGTCAGGTAATCACACAATTATTGACTTGATTCTAGGCAACCTTTAGCAGTGCAGAAATGTATTCTTGCCAATAAATCTGTGGCTGATCTCTGTCATGGCCTCTGGTGGCATCCCCCTTACGGAAAAAACAAGATTTCACATGTGAAAAATATCACATGTGAAGGGTTAAAAAAGCACATGTTTTCATGGCCACAGACTTAGTGGCGTAGCAAAAAAATCCGGTTGCAGGCAACCCCCTTATAAAACAGGGGAAATCATATGAAAAGGTGTTTTTGGAACACTTCACTGGTCACCATAGCAGCACCCACCCGTAGCACCCTCTCCAGCAGGTATATTTCACTGGTCACCCCCAAAGTCAATTCCTCTTTGGCTGCCTATCCTTCCAGTTCTCTGCTGCCAATGACTGGAACGAATTTCAAAAATCACTGAAGCTGGAGACTCATATCTCCCTCACTAACTTTAAGCACCAGCTGTCAGAGCAGCTCACAGATCACTGCACCTGTACATAGCCCATCTGTAAATAGCCCATCCAACTACCTCATCCCCATACTGTTCTTAGGCATGAAATGTGAACAACAAACTGTGGTCATCATATTAATGCATAACATACCTAATAATTAAATACATTTTTGTTTACATTTTGTAAAGTTAGTGTGGAGAGGTGGATAAATAATTGCTGTCCATCAATCATGACAAATCACCTGGTAATGACAACCTAGATGGAAAACTACTGAGTGTGTTAGTGAACTGTAACTGACTTTCAGCATGCTTATATGGAAGGGCACTCAACATGTAATGCACTCGCTCAAATGACTGATGATTGGCTGAAAGATGTCAATAAGATATTATATCATCTGCCATATCATGGCTAGATAGCTATCTACCTAATAGAACACAGAGGGTATTCTTTAATGATAGCTTCTCTATCGTAAACCATGTAAAGTGTGGTATTCCACAAGGGAGCTGTCTTGGCCCTTTACTGTTCTCTATTAGATTTTTTTTTTTACAAATGATCTACCATTAGCATTAAACAAAACCTGTGTGTCTATGTACGCAGATGATTCAACATGATACATGTCAGCATCCACAGCTAGTGAAAAACATAAACAAATAGTTGCAGTCAGTTTTAGAATGGGTGGCTAGGAATCAACTTGTCCTGAACATACAGTATTTAAAACCAAAAGCCATGTATTTGTCACAAATCACTCTCTAGGTACTTGACCTCAGCTGAATGTAAATGTAAATCTGGTTATGAATAATGTGGCTGTAGAGCAAGTAGAAGAGACTAAACTTCTTGGTCTTACCTTAGATTGCAAATTGTCAGGGTCAAAGCATATTGGTTGTATTGTTGTAAAGATGGGGAGAGGTTTGTCTGTGATGAAGAGATGCTCTTATTTTTTAACATCACATGCAACCACACAAGTCCCGTAAGCTCTGATTTTGTCGCATATTGACATTTGCCCAGTTGTTTGAGCAAGTGTGGCAAAAAAGGACCTAGAAAAGCTGCAGCTAGCCCAGAACAGAGCAGCATGTCTGGCCTTCACATGTACATGGAGGGCAAATGTCAATTATGTCAGTCCTTCCTGATTCAGATTGGAGGGGAGATTGACTGCATCACTCAATGTCGGTCTTTGTAAGAACTATTGACGTGCTGAAAGAACTGAATTGTCTGTTCAGCCAGTTAACACACAGCTCAAAAACCAATACATAGACACAGTCTCTTCACAGTCCCCAAGTCCAGAACAGAGGCTGGGAGATGTACACAGCTGTATAGAGCAATGATTACATGGAATTCTCTTTTTCACCTCAGGTAACTCGTGCAAGCAATAAAAAAAACAGTTTTAAAAAAACAGATAAAACAACACCTCAAGAAACAATGAGGAATGTGAACACACACACACACACACACACACACACACACACACACACACACACACACTCTACACACACCCACCCACACACACACACACACACACACACACACACACACACACACACACACACACACACACACACACACACACACACACACACACATACACACACACACACACACACATTATTCTTAGTAGTACTATTTATTTATTTATTTTCTTCTTTTTTGTTGAGTAAATAGTCGCATTGTTCTTTAGTCGTGGTGTTCTTAGTTTAAATGTCTGTTGCTGTTCCTGTCCACTAGTGCTCTGTATTTTGTCATGTTCTATGTTTTGTGTGGACCCCAGGAAGAACATCTGCTGCTTCTTCAACAGCTCATGGGGATCTGAATAAAAATCTTTAAATCTGCATTGTTTACAGGGTTGAAGGCCTGGACGCTTTCATTACATTACGAACCCTTAAAAAACATGTCTGTGTGATGCAATGCTGATAAGGCCTGTAGTACACTTCTGAAACAGAGTTTTCTGTTTCAATATAATAATAGAACATATCCAGAAGTCTTCCATGGTAATAGTTCTCTCCTCAGTCAATGGCAATTCTCAACTTGAATTGCCTGTATATTAAACTTTACAAAATTGAGGCAAATGACCAAAAGTGGCCTGAAAAGCAAAGGTTGTACTTGGCATCTGAAGGTGATATAGCCACAATGAATGTATTATTTCTCTCATACATATACTCTATCCCTCCCTGCTGTGATATTGATGTATTTGATTCATTTCTGGACCTCATACCTATTTCGAACATTTCTATGAGCTGTTCGAAGGGCCTTTTCTTTTTCTTCTGGAGCGCTGTTCAAAGACATGTCCAACTTGCTATTAGCAGCAAGCAATGATCTCTAAATGGAAGGAATATGGTGATGTGGTGTGAGTGATAGATGGCAGCCTGCATATGACTGTCTAGCTGGTTGGATGGATGGATGGATGGATGGATGGATGGATGGATGGATGGATGGAGAGAGAGAGAGAGAGAGAGAGAGAGAGAGAGAGAGAGAGAGAGAGAGTATAATGGAGTAGTTCATTGTATCGCCGGTGATATTGTCACTGATAGACAAATCTCATCAGCAATCAGTATTGCAATGCATCAACAACATCTCCGTCGATGTGAATGACCCCTGTCTAATTGACTACTCTTGATGTACATTATCCTAGAGGTAGGCTATGTGCGTGTTATTCATTTGAAGAGCTTGACCCCCATCACACAGTGTCAGCCACGTTTGGGTGCTTAATGGCTGGTCTGTGTATGGCATCATCAGCTTAATTAACCTCTGTGCAATTTTTTTAATATCCTCTCATGTCTGGGTTAAAAAGCAGTGGAATACAGGTGTCATTTTCTGCTGGCATTGGGAATGGTATTAATCAAACACAGGTTAATGTAGTGCGTCACACCCTCCCGATCCAATACCTGAAATGACATGTATCTGTTGAGTAACTCATGTATTATATTGTATGTCTGCGTGTATAATATGTACGCCTCATTGAGTCTACATGTTGTCTTACATTTATGAGCATACAATTCAATTATAATTTGTAAAGCATTTAGAAGTTTTCATAAGCGTACTGGTTTGTTCATGATACGTTCATTTTATTTAAGATATAAAAGAGCATTGTCTCTGCATGTCTGAAACTATTCATGATGTGGAGTATTTGTATTTATTATGGATCTCCATTAGCTGTTTCCAAGGCAGAAGCTACTCTTCCTGGGGTCCAGCACAATTAAGGCAGTTATACATGACATTAGATTCATTACAGAATTCACAACACACTAAGTGTGTGCCCTCAGGTCCATACTCCACTACCACGTATCTGCAACGCAAAATCCATGTGTATGTGTGTGTATAGTGCCGATGTTATCATGTGTGTGTGTGCATGTGCCTGTGCCTATGTTTGTGTTGCTTCACAGTCCACGCTGTTCCATAAGGTGTATTTTTACCTATTTTTTAAATCTGATTCTACTGCTTGTATCAGTTACCTGATGTGGAATAGAATTCCATGTAGTCATGGATCTATGTAGTACTGTGCACCTCCCATAGTCTGTTCTGGACTTGGGGACTGTGAAGAGACCTCTGGTGCCATGTCTTGTGGGGTATACATGGGTGTCCGAGCTGTGTGCCAGTATTTTAAACAGACAGCTCAGTATTTCAGCTTGTCAACACCTCTTACAAAAACAAGTAATGAGGAAGTTAATCTCTCTTCCACTTTGAGCCATGAGAGATTGACATGCATGTCATTAATGTTAGCTCTACATGTACTTTTAAGGGCCAGCCGTGCTGCCCTGTCCTTAACCAGCTGCAATTTTCCCAAGTCCCTCTTACTGCAACAAAACCAGGGCCTGTAGGACCTGCCTTGTTGATAGTGTTGTTAAGAAGGTAGAGCTGCACTTTATTGTGGACTTCTCCCCATTTTAGCTACTGTTGTATCAATATGTTTTGACCATCACAGTTTACAATCCAGGGTTACTCCAAGCAGTTTAGTCAACCTAACTTGCTCAATTTCCACATTATTCATTACGAGATGTAGTTGAGGTTTAAGTCGTGAATGATTCGTCTCCCAAAGACAATGCTTTTAGGTTTGGAAATATTTAGGACTAACTTATTCCTTGCTACCCATTCCGAAACGAATTGCAGTCCTTTATTAAGTGTTGCAGTCGGTTCAGTCGCTGTAGTAGCTGATGCATATAGTGTTGAGTCATCCGCATACATAGACACACTGGCCTTACTCAAAGTGGCATGTCGTTAGTAAAGATTGAAAAAAGCAAGAGGCCTATTTATTTTATTTGATTTATTTCACCTTTATTTAACCAGGTAGGCTAGTTGAGAACAAGTTCTCATTTGCAACTGCGACCTGGCCAAGATAAATCATAGCAGTGTGAACAGACAACACAGAGTTACACATGGAATAAACAATTAACAAGTCAATAACACAGTAGAAAAAAAATGGGCAGTCTATATACAATGTGTGCAAAAGGCATGAGGAGGTAGGCGAATAATACAATTTTGCAGATTAACACTGGGGTGATAAATGATCAGATGGTCATGTACAGGTAGAGATATTGGTGTGCAAAAGAGCAGAAAAGTAAATAAATAAATAAAAAAACAGTATAAAAACAGTATGGGAATGAGGTAGGTGAAAATGGGTGGGCTATTTACCAATAGACTATGTACAGCTGCAGCGATCGGTTAGCTGCTCGGATAGCTGATGTTTGAAGTTGGTGAGGGAGATAAAAGTCTCCAACTTCAGCGATTTTTGCAGTTCGTTCCAGTCACAGGCAGCAGAGTACTGGAACGAAAGGCGGCCAAATGAGGTGTTGGCTTTAGGGATGATCAGTGAGATACACCTGCTGGAGCGTGTGCTACGGATGGGTGTTGCCATCGTGACCAGTGAACTGAGATAAGGCGGAGCTTTACCTAGCATGGACTTGTAGATGACCTGGAGCCAGTGGGTCTGGCGACGAATATGTAGCGAGGGCCAGCCGACTAGAGCATACAAGTCGCAGTGGTGGGTGGTATAAGGTGCTTTGGTGACAAAACGGATGGCACTATGATAGACTGCATCCAGTTTGCTGAGTAGAGTGTTGGAAGCCATTTTGTAGATGACATCGCCGAAATCGAGGATCGGTAGGATAGTCAGTTTTACTAGGGTAAGCTTGGCGGCGTGAGTGAAGGAGGCTTTGTTGCGGAATAGAAAGCCGACTCTTGATTTGATTTTCGATTGGAGATGTTTGATGTGAGTCTGGAAGGAGAGTTTGCAGTCTAGCCAGACACCTAGGTACTTATAGATGTCCACATATTCAAGGTCGGAACCATCCAGGGTGGTGATGCTAGTCGGGCATGCGGGTGCAGGCAGCGATCGGTTGAAAAGCATGCATTTGGTTTTACTCGCGTTTAAGAGCAGTTGGAGGCCACGGAAGGAGTGCTGTATGGCATTGAAGCTCGTTTGGAGGTTAGATAGCACAGTGTCCAATGACGGGCCGAAAGTATATAGAATGGTGTCGTCTGCGTAGAGGTGGATCAGGGAATCGCCCGCAGCAAGAGCAACATCATTGATATATACAGAGAAAAGAGTCGGCCCGAGAATGGAACCCTGTGGCACCCCCATAGAGACTGCCAGAGGACCGGACAGCATGCCCTCCGATTTGACACACTGAACTCTGTCTGCAAAGTAATTGGTGAACCAGGCAAGGCAGTCATCCGAGAAACCGAGGCTATTGAGTCTGCCGATAAGAATATGATGATTGACAGAGTCGAAAACCTATAAACAGCTACCCTGGGGAATTCCTGCTTCTAGCTGGATTATGTTTGAGAGGCTTCCATTAAAGAACACACTCTGTGTTCTGTTAGACAAATAACTCTTTATCCACGTTAAAGCATGAAGTTTAAAGCCATAACATATACGTTTTTCCAGCAGCAGACTATGATCGATAATGTCAAAAGTTGCACTGAAGTCTAACAAAACAGGCCCTGCAATCATTTCATCATCAATTTCTCTCAGCCAATCATCAGTCATTTGTATAAGTGCTTCTTGTTGAATGTCCTTCCCTATAAGCTGAAAGTCTGTTGTCAATTTGTTTACTGTGAAATAACATTGTATCTGGTCAAACACCATTTTTTCCCAGAAGTTTACTAAGGGTTGGTAACAGGCTGATTGTCAGCTATTTGAGCCAGTAAGGAGCGCTAGCAGAATGACACTGGCTTCCCTCCAGGCCTGAGGGCACACACTTTCTAGTAGGCTTAAATTGAAGATGTGGCAAATAGGAGTGGCGATATTTCCCTCAGTAATTTTCCATCCAGATTGTCAGACCCCGGTGGCTTGTCATTGTTGATAGACAACGATAATTGTTTCACCTTTCACTGACTTTACGGAATTCAAAAGTACAATTCTTGTCTTTCATAATTTGGTCAGATATACATGGATGTGTAGTGTCAGCGTTTGTTACTGGCATGTCATCCCTAAGTTTGTTTATCCAGCCAATGAAACATTGATTAAAAGTAGTTGGCAATATCAGTGGGTTTTTTGATGAATGAGCCATCTGATTCAATGAATGATGGAGTCGAGATGACTTTCTTTCCCAGAATGTCATTTAAAGTGCTCCAACGCGTTACTATCATTCTATATATCATTTATCTTTGTTTCATAGTATACTTTAATTTAATTTTTATTTAGCTTAGTCACATGATTTCTTAATTTGCAGTACGTTTCCCAATCAGTTGGGCTGCCAGACTTAATTGCCATACCTTCTGCCTCATCCCTCTCAACCATACAATTTTTCAATTCCTCATCAATCCAAGGGGATTTAACAGTTTTTACAATACTTTTCTTAATGGGTGCGTGCTTATTAGTAACTGGAATAAGCAATTTCATAAACGTGTCAAGATTAGCGTCCGGTTCCTCCTCATTACACATCACAGACCAGCAAATATTATTTACATCATCAACATATGAATCACTACAAAACTTCTTGTATGACTTTTTATACACTATATTAGGCCCAGCCTCTGGAACTTTGGTTTTCCTAGATATGTCTATTATATTGTGATCACTACATCTGATGGATTTGGATACTGCTTTAAAGCACATTTCTGCAGAATTAGTAAAGATGCGATCAATACATGTTGATGGTTTCATTCCTGTGCTGTTTGTAAATATCCTGGTAGGTTGACTGACAACCTGAACCAGGTTGCAGGCACTGGTTACAGTTTGAAGTGTTTTCTTGAGTGGGAAGGTTGATGAGAGTCAGTCAATATTTAAATCACCCAGAAAGAATACTTCTCTGTTGATATCACATACATGATCAAGCATTTCACACATATTATCCAGATACTGACTGTTAGCACATTGGTGGTCTATAGTAGATTCCCACAAGAATGGGCTTTAGGTGAGGCAGATGTACCTGTAGCCATATTACTTCAATAGTATTAGATCTTCTCTAAGCTTTACAGGAATGTGGTTCTGAATATAGACCGCAACACCGACTCCGTTGGCATTTCTGTCTTTTCTGTAGATGTTATAACCATGTATTTCTGCCACTGTATCATCAAAGTCAGAATATGAATGTCATCTGTTAAAAGCAAGTTATTGACTTCACGGACCTTGTTTCTCAGGCTGCATTGTTAATATGGGCTATTTTATTTAGCACTTTTCTTGGTTGCTTGATTGTTTTTAATGCTTTACTGGGAAGCTTCTCAGAAGTAGACTTGATAGTGCAGGGTGAGCAGCACAAAGTGGTCTTCCTACTACACGGCACACCGCCTCATTGTTAACAGTGTAACTCTGGTTCAAGGAAGTGCAACCTGTGTGACCCAGCAGTTTCACCCAGCAGTGTAACCAACGACTTTCAAAAAAATCTATCAACTTTATTACAAAAAAATTCAATAATAATAACCTACACAACAGACAAACAGAAGGACAAAACGTGTATTTTATATTCCTTATGCACCTGTTTACTTTTTTTACTTTTTTTTTACATGACATTTTATTCACATGCAATTGTGGTGTCGAACCTGTTGGGGTCACAGAACAGAGACAAGTATCTCATCCGCCTCTAGTTTGATTTGTGTAACAAATACTTCTTTGTTATTATTCTACACCAAAAGGCACTGTTTTTTTCTCTTCTGAAGTTTATAAAAGAACCAAAAAACTCGAGTTAATGATTCATAACCATCGTTGTTGTTTTGAAACGTATACATCGGCCTATACATGGTGGTGTGGTCATTTCAGCTGAGCATATCCTCCATCTGTGGGCTTCCACCCGTGCATGACTAGAGAGGCAGATAGCCGGGCGGCTGCAGTAGATCCCGTTTCCCGTAGGTGTTGGAGCCTACGTTGGTGGGGGCGTACACCGTGCCGATGGTGTTGCTGGAGCGGGTCAGGAAGTCGGCCAGTCGCTGGGTCACACAGGTAGCTGTGTTGCACTTCCTTTTCTCTATGTGGTGGCTGATGGGATATGGGAGGACAGCAATCGATTCATCCAATATGTCAAGCAAATGATGCATTACTTATCTAAACATTTATAGAGTGATGAAGATCAGGAAAATGTAGCAAAGTTATTGGCCTACCAGACATACTGTCGGTAAGTGGATAAAAATAGCCACCATAACAATAGCCTACTAGATGATACTAATATAATCATATCACTACTGCAGCTACTAGTAAAAATACTAGTAATAGCAATAAACTATTATTATTATTATTAAGATCACTATTATTTTATTTGATTAATTAAATTTAATTAATTGAACAATTATCACTATAAATTGAAATATTTGGTGATTTCACCCCCACGAATTTCAGCTTAGTTCAATTCTGATCCACATGAATCTTCACTGTTTTATTATTTAGTGACTGGTTTCCACAGCCTTTTGTTTTGTTTACTCAACTTTCAGTCAAAGTGTTACCTGAACTTACATTTTTTAGTTGGCCCAAACTGAGTTTTTAACCTACATATTTCACACATGTTCACATACATGATGGCATTTGTGCATGTTCATTTATACATGGTGGGGTAGCACATCGATAGGGATGCCGGGAACCAAGAGATCGTAAGTTCAAATCCCAGGTGAGGACATGTTGAATACAAATTACTGTATAAAATGATCATGCACAATGTAATCATGTTTGTGTCAAATATGTAGGTTGAAAACATTGCATGTTAAAAGCACTATTTGAATGTGTGGGTGTCCCTAACCTAGATTTTTCTTAAATTGGAGAAAATTCTGGGCCAACTAAAAATGTTCAGATAACATTTCTGATAAAACTTTTGACTGACGAGTTGAGTATATTAAAAACAGGCTGTGGATCCATTTACTAAATATTAATTTTCTTACAGTGTCGTGTCTGCAAAATTATCAACATTTGCACTCAATCAGCAAATCAATAAAATAGGTGCAACCTTACCTGTTGGCAGATGTGAGCCCTCTCTGTAGTCGTGCGGAAATGAGGCCGAGGAAGGGGTTGGAGACGATCCCGGGCACGAGCCAGCCTTCTCTGTCCGGGAGCGCGCTTTCCTGCTCACTAGATGAGGTGAAGTACCTGAATCAGGATGAGAAAAGAGCCAAACCGTCACTCCGACCGGTGACTGATGCCCACTTCAAAACATCAGCTCAATTCTCGAGGGCGCAATGGAGTGGCCACTAGTCCCCCTCCAGTACGCACTTGATCACATTTACGCGAACCACATATTCCTGTCTCTGCTTTGCTAAGACAAATCTCGACCTTTTGGATGGCACGATTGCAATGGATATTCATCTCAATGATCTCATCAATGTCATTATCCGATTTTAGAGTTAGACTACCCACGTCGTTAATTGATTTCTTACGGTTCAAGGTGGATGTGCCAAGTTACTGGATGTACCAGCTTAACACCAGTGCTATACCAGTTGAGTGATTCATTCACCTGCAAAATAAAACCCGCTTCCTAATGACAATTGAACTTTCGGCGACACGGAACGACACTTGTAATTGTACATCACAGAAGTGACACTCAGAAATAACGGAAATAACTGAGGCAGCTTTGCACTCTCACCTGTTGCTAGGGGCGGTGGCGACACAGCGCAGCAGCACGAGAGGCACGAGAAGGAACACGGGCAGCTTCAGGTGACACATCGTGCACGCGAGATCCCTGCATGAAAACAAAAGATGGACCGTCAGTAATCACACACGCCATTGAATTACACATGCCTGGGAATAGGGATGCACATGCCTGTAAATAGTGTAACCTACACCCATCCAATATGTTCAGTGTATGCTACTAGAATACTTTATAATAAAATGACAGCGGAAACAGCCAAAGTTCTGTAGTCTAGAGAACTGTGCAAATCAAAGACCACCAAACAGACACACCACACAACAGTCTACTCTCAACCCCACAGGGAAAACAGAGAAAAAATACTTTGGATAGTATGGTGTATAAGTGTCCTGGCCTCCAACTCTCTCAGTTCAAATACGAATCCTAATGGTCTGGTCAACTCACCCTCAGTAGTTAAACCCAATCGCCAGTGGATCCTAAGACAGACACGGGCTACTGTCAGTGGTTTCTCACACTGTCACACACACGCTCTCCCACAGATATAGGCTTCACCGTCAACCACTTGTGACATCACCCCCTCCAAATATAGTCCTGCTTTTCCATTAGCAGGGATGAGGTTCACTTCAAGAAACTCGAATCCAGAGCAAGAGTCACCTACTCCACACACACGTGCACACACACACACACACACACGTCATCGTATTCGTCATTCTCATCATCAGCGTCATTGGCGATTGTGATTGGTCTGGCCTGTTAAACTCACACTCGGGGAGGCAACACAGCCGGGGCGGAAACCACACATTCATTTTACATCAAAATATTGAATTAAGTTCTTTGGGCACAAAGTTAGACGATGTGTTTTTAGGTGGCTTATATAATGGAGGTAACCTCTTGGCAAAATGTTGGGATAACGACTTCAATATTGCAGATAAGGAGATAACATCTACAATATTGTGGATAATGGGAAAGGTAAAGGGGGATACCTAGTCAGTCGTACAACTGAATGCATTCAACTGAAATGTGTCTTCCTCATTTAACCCAACCCCTCTGAATCAGAGAGGTGCGGGGGGCTGCCTTAATCGACATCCACGTCTTTGGGCACCCGGGGAACAGCGGGTTAACTGCCTTACTCAGGGGCGGGTTCAGGAACTAGGTTTCACTCCCAGTTCATTTTTAAATGTAGTTACTGGTGAGTGTTTGGAGATTTCTTTAAGAATTAGTATGCACTATCAATAACACATCATGTCACCCACTTCTCCTCCATCCCACTACCTAGTCTCTAGTACCTAGTCCACACGCGCCACAACCCACTCGTCTGGTGAAAAGAGGTGAAATGAAGGTAGTAGGAAAAGGGAATTCCACAGTAACTATGCTGAACAAAAATGTAAACGCAACATGTGAAGTGTTGGTCCCATGTTTCATGAGCTGAATTGAAAGATCCCAGAAGTTTTCCATACGCACAAAAAGCTTATTTCTCTCATGTTTTATGCCGAAATTTGTTTACATCTTTGTTAGCATTTCTCCTTTGCCAAGATAATCCATCCACCTGACAGGTGTGGCATATCAAGAAGATGATTAAACAACATGATCATTACACAGGTGCACCTTGTGCTGGAGACAAAAAAAGCCACTCTAAAATATGCAGTTTTGTCACACAACACAATGCCACAGATGCCTCAAGTTTTGAGGGAATGTGCAATTGGCATGCAGACTACAGGAATGTCTACCAGAGCTGTTGCCAGAGAATTTAATGTTAACTTCTCTAACATAAACCTCCTACAACGTTTGACAGTACATCCAACCGGAGACCAAGTGTAACCACTTCAGCCGATGACCTCCACATCCGGCTTCTTCACCAGCAGGGTCGTCTGAGACCAGCCACCCGGACAGCTGATGAAACTGAGGAGTATTTCTGTCTGTAATAAAAACCCTTTTGTGGGGAAAAACTAATTCCGATTGGCTGGACCTGGCTCCCCAGTGTGTGCACCTATGCCCTCCCAGGCCCACCTGTGGCTGCACCCCTGCCCAGTCATGTGAAATCGATAGATTAGGGCCCATTGAATTCATTTAATTGACTGATTTCCTTATATGAACTGTAACTCAGTAATACCATTGAAATTGTTGAATGATGCATTTATATTTTTGTTCAGTATAGTTCAAGTCAAACTCCATGGAAGTTGCTAGCATGACTGGCTCTGAGGTCGTTTGCGCTCAGATACACTCTGATTACCGAGAGTCCTCTCCTTAGAGACTCTGCCTACACCACAGAGACTTACAAAGAAAGGCTCCTACAGTAGTTAAGTGCAGAGTTTTACCCATAGGTCTGAGTTAGGGGAGACGTGACTGACACCCACCTGTGGTTTAGCTAGGCCTGCTGGATGCAGGATTCTCCCCCAGCCTCCCCAGTGATTCTCAACACACACTCACCCCATTTATGGAAGCAATTGACCCAAATGTCAGAATTATACCATGATATACTTCATTTAATTCTAAAGTTGCATGAGATAATTTGATTCCTCTCTCAGACAATTTTACATTACATACAGTTTGGACACACCTACTCATTCCAGGGTTTATATTTATGCCAAGAGCATTCAAAGCTATCATCAAGGCAAAGGGTGGCTACTTTGAAGAATCTAAAATCTAAAATATATTTGGATTTGTTTAAAACGTTTTTGGTTACTACATGATTCCATATGTGTTATTTCATCATTGTAATGTCTTCAATATTATTCTACAATGTAGAAAATAGTAAAAATAAAGAAAAACCCTTTAAACTTTTGGCTGGTACTGTATGTTTTATTATAAGATAATACATCATGGTTATAGTGTTTCTTATGCCTCATAGATTAAAATGAGACTGTTGAGTGTTACTGACGATCTGGGGAATTGAGAGACAGTGAAAGGGTGGGTTAAGGAGATTGGATAAGGAGAGAAAATGGAGATGAAGGAGTCTGGGGTGTGAACAAGTGGGAGGTGGAGAGACAACGATGACAGAGCGAAGAGGAAAATTGCTTGTATTGTATCATTTCATGAGTCTATCAAAAGTTGTGATGAGCTAACAATATGGCGTTCATACTTGGTTCTTGAAACAAGAACTGAGGAAAGAGACAGGCTTGCAAACATGAAAAAGGACACCAGGCACATCTGAATGTCTCATGTAACAATTAGTCTTTGGCCAAATAAAGGTGTGTGAGGCTCTTTTTGATAAAATAGCTTGACAGACATGACCACATCAGCTCTGTGCTGTCACCAAGTGGGGACTAATGCTCATTACAATAATAGTTAGAATCGTCATCACAATAATAATGCCAATACAGGAAAACAACAACACCAACTCCTTAAAACAACAGTTGTTGAGACAAATAACCTTTCACTTAGCAGACGGTTATTGTTAAAAGTAGTGCTGCACTCGACAAATGTCATTTGAGATGCCCCTATAATTTGAAATGCCCCTAAAATGGATAGAGCTGGGTCGATGAACTCGGAACGCACCACAGGAACCACAGCAAGCCAATCACTATGGAGATGACCATGGAACTCTCCAGCAGTGTCCTCTTAGATGGAACATCTCCTGGGAATCTTGAGTAGTTCTTAAGTTCTAAACAGAGTGCAGCTGCAACCAAACTCACCAAGTCTGTTTTACCCTGCTTACAGAGCCCCATGGCTGGGTGTTTTTAAGCTCCACACCCTCAGCTGACTCCTGGTCTCCCTGAAGCTTCCTCTTGATCAGCAGGACGACAAGGCCCAGTAGCACGTAGGCACATGCATCCAGAGCCAGCACCACACCTAAGAGTGAAAGAGAGACTCCAATTGGACTCCAGACTCCAGCCTGGTCTCATTGACTAGATGTAACATAGAAAATGTAAATCTGGGGACCGAGACACTACGGTTTCGTATTATATGTTACGTTTGGTATGGATATATAAGACAGATAGTTACTTAAGACAAAAATGAAAGAAGGGTGGTTCGTCAAGGTGGATGGGTTGGCATATAACACGAATGTCTAGCAACCCAAAGGTTGCGAGTTCCAATCTGATCAAGGCCAACTTGAGAATTTTAGCTAACTAGAAATGTTTTTAACTACTTACTAATTTTTAGCTAATTTTTCAAATACTTAGCATGTTAGCTAATCCCTTCCCCTAACACTAACCTTAACCCTTTTAGCTAATCCTTCCCCTAACCTTAACCTTTACCCTGTAACCTAACTCCTAAACGTAACCCTACACCCTCACCTAACTAATGTTAGCCAACTAGCTAACGTCAGCCACCTAGCTAGAATTCTTATCATACGTTTCGCAAATTTGTAACATGTTGTACGTTTTGAAAATTCATAACATACAGTATAATATGAATTGTAATTCGTAACATATTATAAAAAATGGGTGATAGACATTCACAAATGAATACATACCATACATAACATATCATACTAAATGCGGTGTCTCTGATATACATACAGAATAATACGAAATGCTCTGAGACCAGGTTGCACTAGCACCTCCCCCGGCTGGTAAGAAGGCAACCTCTGAGTTACATTCAATGATACATTATTGACACACACTAATGAAATGGACATGGAAAGGTAGTGGTTCAGTAACGGACAGAAAACAGGGGTGATGAATATACACAATAACTGATAGCACAAGTAGAGCAACAACACTGTTAACAAAGGAAGGATTGTATAAGTGGCATAGCTACCTGCAGAGTATTACAGAACAAAGTAAACACAGAGAAGTAACTTACAATAGGCAATAGAAGTAACTATAAAGAACAACAAGCAAGAATGATACACATTTTACACACTCACCTTGTGCACGCACACTATACCATGAGTCCAGTTGATGGGCAGAGATAGAAAGGTTGATCTTTGTCTCTGCTTGAGGGAGACTGGGAGGAGAGGCAGGAGTTGGGGATCTGGGACACAAGCTGACTGCCTGTGATTTGCTGACCCCCTGGCGACCATGACTCCTAGCAACTAATCAGTGGACAGGCGTGAAGGGACAGTTTACGACACCGCTGGCCTGCTTAGCTACAAACAGATTTTTCCTGCAATCTAGAGCCGTAATCATTATGCTTAATTGATTTTTCTGACATGTCTGGTAAGTATGCAGGCCATTTCAGCTTTCAGGATTTCTGTACAGATCCTTGCAGGCCGTGGATTATCATGCTGAAACATGAGGTGATGGCGGCGGATGAGTGGCATGACAATTGTCCTCGGGGTCTCGTCACAGTATCTCTGTGCATTCAAATTGTCATTGATAGAATGCAATTGTGTTCCCTGTCCATGGCTTATGCCAGCCCATACCATAACCCAACTGCCACCATGGGGCATTCTATTCACAACGTTGACATCAGCAAATCGCTCGTCCACACGTTGCCTTACATGTGGTCTGCACTTGTGAGGCCAGTTGGACGTACTGCCAAATTCTCTAAAGCCGCCTCGGCTTATGGTAGAGAAATTAACATTAAATTCTCTGGCAACAGTCATTTGCATTCTCCCTCAAAACTTGAAACATCTGTGGCATTGTGTTGTGTGACAAAACTGCAAATTTTAGAGAGGCCTTTTATTGTCCCCGAGCACAAGGTGCACCTATGTAATGATCATGCCGTTTAAACAAATCCAAATATATTTTATATTTGATATTCTTCAAAGTAGCCACCCTTTGCCTTGGTGACAGCTTTGCACAGTCTTGGCATTCTCTCAACCAGCTTCATGAGGTAGTCACCTGGAATGAATTTCAATGTACAGGTGTGCTTTGTTAAAAGTTAATTTGTGGAGTTTCTTTCCTTCTTAATGCGTTTGAGCCAATCAGTTGTGTTGTGACAAGGTAGGGGTGGTATACAGAAGATAGCCCTATTTGATAAAAGACCAAGTCCATATTTTGGCAAGAACAGCTCAAATAAGCAACGAGAAACGGCAGTCCGTCATTACTTTAACCTTTGTTTGGTTGCTACATGATTCCATATGTGTTATTTCATAGTTTTGATGTCTTCACTGTTATTGTACAATGTTAAAAATAGTAAAAATAAAGAAAACCCTTGAAAGAGTAGATGTGTCCAAACATTTGACTGGTTATGTATATATTGTATATTGCAAATATGGTACAATCCAGATGTGCAAAGCTCTTGGAGACTTAACCAGAAAGACTCAAAGCTTTAATTGCTGCCAAAGGTGATTCTAACATGTATTGTGAAAACATGTAAATTAGATATTTCTGTATTTCATTTTCAGTACATTTGCAAAAATGTCAAACATGTTTTCAATTTGTCATTATGGTGTATTGTGTGTAGCTGGAAAGGATTAAAAAAATATAATTTCATCCATTTTGAATTCAGGCTGTAAGAAAACAAAATGTGGGATAAGTTAAGCGGTAACACTTTCTGAAGGCACTGTATATCTACAAGAAAATGATAAATGAGTGACTCTTTGAAAGGGGGTCATATAAACATGGTCTTATTGTTTTCATCTTCACAGCTATCATGCTATATTGGGCATCGTTTCTCAGACCAAATCTCCATTCTGGCTTAAACAAAGCAATCTGATCATGCTCCAGTCAAATTCACACTATAGGGAATGCCACAAAACGGCTTCTGTAAAGCACCTATACATTGTCCAATCAACATCCACACATTGATTTCATTCTTCGCATCTTTATTAAAACAAACACACTTGTGCAATGTTCAAAAGTGTGTGAGAGATTACCATTAACGTGTGTATATGTGTGGGGTCAAGTTTGGCTGGTCATACATTTGCAAATTTTCAAACTACACTGTACAGCTTTAGTGTGTCTGTGCATCATAGGTACAACTGCACGAAATTCCCCTCTCAAATATCTGTTTGTGAGAAACAATAAGAAAAACAACTGTTAGACTTTGACAATGCGTACTGTCGTGCATTTTTACATTACCAACAAGACAACGAAGTGATGGTCTTTACGCGCCATGGAGACATAACGGAGACTTCCCACCCAGCAAAAGATCCCCCGCTGAGCGATATTGTTTACTACACTATTATGCATACAATCCAAGACATACGTTTATTGTCATTCATACTCTTATTTTTACCCGATTAGCTTTGCAAAATTGTACCTTATGTCAATTCATAGCTCAGAAATATTGGAATAACGTGCTTAAGAGGACTCTGACACTAGGCGCACAACAAGATAACACAACAACCACATTTTCAATTGACAATCATTGCTTTAAATAGATATGGTTAATAGATTTGTATTATTCATTAATTTCACTTGTAAACCAAGGTTGGATTAGTAGGTCTAAGCAACATGTAGCTGGATACCCGCGTAATGAATCGAAACAGGTTCCAATCCTCATATATACACATTATGACAAAATAAAGAGCTTAATCTTTCAAGACATAAAGACATAGAAGCATACCCATTTATAAAGGTTCTACACATTCCATTTCTCCATAGCAAAAGAGTGTAAACATTCTATTTTGTGCCAAACATTGCCTACAACTCAATTCTAAGTGCAGCATATTGGACGACTCCACAGTAATTGATCATTCGCGACTTTAACTTATTCCTGTTTATCTAGAGCATCTCGTATATCTGTAGCGCTGCATTTCTTCACCATCTTACCATGGATAGGGTTTGGTGCATTCCGGAGTTCACTTATGGTCCCACAAAGGTAATCTTTGGAGATATTCATTTTAGCATACTGTAAATGCTTGTGCACAATGTGCATAACAAAGCACCATTATTGTCATTCTCTTCAAAGGAATTCTGTAGAAGCAGCCTTTATTTTCAGACTCTGCAAGCCTGCTGGGAGGAAACATATTTCAATAAACAGGTAAGATTCATCACCCCAAAAACATAAACAACAGAAAGAGAGTTGTATTTCAAGACAGTTTAGAGAAGATGGTCATAAGAGTTCTTAATAACACTCGCAAATTGTGATGCATGAACAGTTGTGAAATGTTGTGAGAGGCCCTTCAGAATGCACATGATATGGTATTTCGTGGCACTGTCTCACACCTTACCTCATCTTGCAGAAGAAGCTCATGGTCCACTATCTGCTGCTCCAGAGTCAAGGCCAGGTGCCGCACCATGTCACCACGGAGCACATGAGCGACTGGCTGGTGTCTCAGGGCAAAAAATCCCTTAGGGAGAGGTGAGTACCACGTCATCACTCACCTTCACTGCCATTCCCTGCCACCAGCAGCACTCCAAGAGGTGTGAGTAAAATAAACAACAGAAAAATCGGAAGCCAGGAAAGTTGAATTGCTCTGTGTTTTATTTGAAGGGTGTGGAAGGAAACCCTGGAGGAGGGGAATGACCTCGCTCGGCTGGTAAGACAATGAGAGTTAGACACATACTACAAGTCAGTGAGCTCTTTACTAGCCTTTCAACAACTAGTTAGTACAGCAGAATCGATATGTTGTGAAATTTCACTAATCGGACTTCCTGTTTCCTACGGCAGACCTGGGAAGTCAACACTTGCCTAAAAATGATAGAGATAGAGCACGAGGCTGTCTGCAAGCTCCGCCGCTCCTTGCACCCCACCTCGCAGGCTGACATGTGAGTTCCATGTACTGCCCTGCATATGACTTGATCCATTTATCTACACATCTGTAACTATGCAGAAACAGACTAAGACAATGTCCTCTGTGAGCACATTGCACATCGTTTAGCTTTGTATTCTCCTTTTTATTGATTTCAGCGACCCTAAGGTCCACAGCATCGTGGAAAGAGCTGTAAGGAGCATTATGGGCGAGCTGTCCAATGAGCCCCGTAGCAACCTGCTCAGCCCATCCCAGGTGGTTGTGGAGGTGGTGCCCAGGCTCCTCCTGGCCCTGTGGATTCAGCCAAAGGAAGGCCATTCAGGGCACCCAATCCTAATAAGCGGGATGGCCGTGGGCATGGTGGCGGCCGTAGTGGAGAAGCTCTCCAGCATGTTAAAGGCCCCTTCCTCTCAAATCCCTTTCTCTCGCGCTGCGGCTTTTGAATCTGTGTGGTCAATCCTCGGGAGAATCAGTCAGTCCTTCTCCACGGATGACCTCCAGAGCCCATTTTATGTGAGATCTGTCTGTGCCTTTGTGGCTGACGAGGTACAGAGCTGCTTCCAGCCCCCTGCAGCCACCTTACCAGTCCTCCCTGTCGTCGCTGCGGCCGTCTCCACCGATCCTCCAGACATCCTAGCAGGTGAGTAGCAATGATAGAGAGCACTCTGACAGATGCCTGTTGTGATGACATCTCTGTGACTTGTAGTAGTAGAGCTCATCAAGATTGTTGTTGTCACTCCTAACACAGAGGCAGACCCGGCTTCTCCCCACATAGAGGTTGTGAATATCAACGCAAACACAGAGGCAGACCAGGCTTCTTCCCACCTGGAGGTTGTGGATTTCACCGCTAACACAGATGCAGACTCTGCATCTTCCCACCTGGAGATTGTTGACATCACCGCTAACATAGAGGCAGACCAGGCGTCTTCCCACCTGGAAGTTGTGGAAATAACACGTAAGACAGAGGCAGACCCGGCTTGTTCCCATCTGGAAGTTGTGGACATCGGCCCTAAAAAAGAGGCAGAGAGATCTTGTTCCCACTTGGAGGTTGTGGAAATCACCCCTAAGACAGAGGCAGACCCGGCTAATTCACAGCTGGAGGTTCAGGACATCACCTCTAAGACACAGCAAGATCCATCTTCTTCCCACCTTGAGGTTGTGAACATCACCCGTAACAAAGATGCAGATCTGGCTTCTTTCCACCTGAATGTTGTGGACATCACCCTTAACAGAGAGGCAGAGCCCATCTCTTCCCTCTTGGCGGTTGTGGATGTCACACCTGAAGAAAGGACTCTCAAGATGGCCGCCTTTGCCACTCAGCCAACTGACATCCAAGCAGGTGAGTAACACTGACAGGTGCCGTTTGTCATGACATCTTAGTAGAACCTTTCAACTGGCCAGTGTTTAGAACCTACGGTTTGCATTTGTTTACATTCTGTCCCTCTTTTCTCCCTTTCCAGAGGATGTTGCTGTGGTCATCCCAGATGTCACCCCACACGTCACCAAGGATGTGACACTGGATGTTCCATGCAGAGCTGCATGCAAAGGGAAAGTCCGGCGATTTTTTTTCAGGCTTTGGAGGGCAGTGTGCTGCTGCGCCTGCCACAAGGAAGAGGAGGAACAATACTAGTTATTCATCAGACCTTCAGAAATGGGATTGAACCATAGACCATTAAATTATTTGTATTATAATTGGATTCAATTCTGCTTTTCTTCTGTTTACTACTTAATTTCAGAACATTTCTATAAACTTTCACTTTGCAAGTGTGGAGTAGGTTGTGTAAATAAGTGGAAACATCTCAATTTTACTGCTTTTAATTATTTACTTACTACATGTAAAAAAAGAAAGAAAGTAGTATTTGACTACAACAGAAAACGGAGGGAGCTCAACCAACGTTGAGTTGAGGTGCAACCAAAACCTTTAATCACCATAGAAAAGGAAAAAGCGCAACTCTTGCGCACTATAAAAAATGCATTGTTTTATTCAAGCAAGGTTAGAAGATGAACATTTTGACCTAGTCTATGACAATATGCAAGTTGTGTTTGCACAGGAAAAGGGTGACCCAGACTCACCCTGGTTCTTGAGGGTTGCAAACAGTGAAAAGAGATCATTAAGTAAATGGGACTTTAATGAACATGAATTTAAATACAACTGACTTGAGGATCAGAGCAGGCTGGCTGACTGGCTAGCCCCGAAAGCCCTCTGCCTCTAACTCTGTGTGGTTCATCTCATCCAATAGGTTGTGTGGGTTGTCTTTCTCTCTGTGGGTGTGAATCACTATGACCTCTCCCTTGGCCTGCCTGTTGGCCTGATCAGAAGGCTTGTAATCTCTTTCCTTGCTCACATGAGCAGGAGGAATGGCATCTGGGGTAACCTCCTCTTCTTTCTGTCTGTGTTTGACTGATGTCACTCGTTCTCTCTCCCTGGGTGTTGGATAGTTCCTCCTCCTGTGTCTTTGTGAGCTTGAAGTGTGTTATGCACCTTAAATCTCTTTCGGTTTGTTGTGGGGTTCAGTTGTTTTGGGGAGAGTCTGAAGTTCGATCTTTAGCAATGAGTGTGGGGGCTGATCCCCTCACTCCTAAACTGGAATGACTGCGATGATGAAAAAGTAGGAGGAGCCACCGAGACATGTGATGAGGGCAAGGAAGATCACTCTGCAAGGATGGGATAGGACAGATCACAACACTGCTGCTCATTCATATTCAAACACACCTCAGAGTACACACACAAACATGGACGCACACACACATTGGTGTGCGCCACCCCCCACACACACAATGAACTTACCTGTACATATCAGAATCATACATTCGACAGCCACCTCTTCCCCCACATTTCTTTATCCCCCCTCTAACATGTTGAGTCTATTCCAGATGCTGGATGCTATTCCAGATGCTGTATCACATCATTACATACTGCTGCACCTGCATTCCAGCAAAATTTGCTGGAATGCAGGTGCAGCAGTATGTAATGATGTGATACCATGCGTACCCCATATCCTGTGTTTGTGTTGATGTTTATTTTAATTTTATTGAACTTTTATTTAAACAAATCTAATTTACAAGAGTGTCCTGTAAAACTTGAAGTCATATTGAATAACTACCAGAGATAACCTTCTCTACATAGGAATTGCACACCATATTTTTTCCACATATCAAAATAATAGTTTATTGCCAATCAGCAATTACTTACTTAGCTAGTTGTCTGACTTCATGACACAGCTAATTTTCACAGCATAAACTCAATTATTTGATCAGCTAAGTTGGATAATGTTGCTCAACATTTCTCTGGCTAACTAACGCGGAGAATTCGATCCAGCTAGCAAGATACAATGCTAACAATTATTGTTCCACCACACTCGCTCCCTCCCCTCAAACTTTCCAAATGCCATTGTTTTTCGGTTACAGGTGTAAGGAAGTGCTATTTCCTATGCAAAATGACCAGCTTACTGCTATTACATTGCTATAACTGAGACAACGTATTTTCACAGTAAAACATGTTAGGTCCCATACAGGATAGCTCCCACACCCAGACACACAGCACACACACATACACACACTAACTGCCGAGGACACACAGATAAGACATACACCCACACATTGCGAGGAGGACACACAGCCTTGACTTGCCGAGACAAGAACGCACACACATACACACACGCATTGCGAGGACACACAAACTTGCCAAGACAGGAACGCACACACATACACACACTCATTCCCTCTCCTGGGGATGGACTCCAAAGACAAAGAACTCTTCCAAACTGCCAATGGGACGTCGACACCAGTCTGGAGGGAACTGCCAATCAACTACCAGCAACCTACCAGAGGCCAGATCTACCAGAATCTACCTACGTCATACCCATGAATAAAATGACTGCACACAATGTATTCGGGGCTCTTGTCTGAAGGTTCCCTATGGACTGGGCGAACGAGAGTCCGTGCACGCTATGCCAGATATCTCTACACTATAAAATAAACTGTCTTTACTATATCTGATCCACCTTGTCCAGTGTTTCAACTTGTCTCCTGTATCGATTCATCAACAAATTGGTAGCATGAGGATGGTTTCAACCCATGAATTCGGTCCATAGAGAGTTGATGAGAAAAGAGACGAGTTGACACAGATTCCCGACGGACGGGTGACCTGTCAAAGGAGCCATCGGGGGTTCAACTCACCTCAGGAAACTGATCAAAGAGCTCGACAATATAAGGTGAGCAGGACCTGCTAAATCAAAATCTGCATATTGTATTATAGTCAAAATCCAAATGATGATCAGTAGTACTGAAATGTGAGTATGAATCTCTGTTAATTTATGCAAATTGTCCAATAATGAAAGGCATCGTGTAAAGATATCTGTGCATATATATACTGTCATTTCTTATTCACATAGTCTGGCACTAGTAGATATGAATCTGCTAGGTGTACAGTGAGGAATTTGATGACTGTCATTTCTTATTCACATAGTCTGGCAATAGTAGATATGAATCTGCTAGGTGTACAGTGAGAATTTGATGACTCAGTGATATAGTGTTAAATCTCATCCACATAGTCTGGCAATAGTAGATATGAATCTGCTAGGTGTACAGTGAGGATTTGATGAATCGGTGATATAGTGTTAAAATCTTATCCGCATAGCCTGGCACTAGTAGATATGATTCTGCTAGGTGTACAGTGAGGATTTGATGAATCGGTGATATAGTGTTAAAATCTTATCCACATAGTCTGGCACTAGTCGATGTGGCGCTCAGCTAGGTGTACAGTGAGGATTTGATGAATTAGTGAAATGTTTTGTTAATTAATGTGTATGTGATGATGAAATGTTTTGTTAATTGATAGAGAAGTATAACCAGGACTAGGACTAGTGGAGTCGACATCCCACTAGGAGAATCAGTTGATAGATTAAGATTGGATTAGGAGTGAAGGAATTAAACCCGATCTCTCCAGATTGATGTGACTGATTGGCCGTTTCGTGAGACCGGGTAATATCGATTGGGGACTCCGTGGTGTAACTGTACTGAAGTGACCGCCGAGTCAAAAGGTAGACGTTAGGGAGATGAAAACATTTAGCCAGGCAGTAGAAGTGGGTGTAGCTGTAGAATTACTCTAACAAACTGCCCCAGACGCTTAATACCTTACGAATATATCTTCATTATTATTATAATAATTATATTTTAGTACAGTAATTCTACAAAACTCTTTGTGCACGAGGGTGAGACACAAGAGATAAGGCTGTGTTGGCACCGAGAATACATCGCTGGTTTAGAACAAGCGACGGGCTAAGTGCACCAAGATAGTTATTAAACTCAGACATAGTTAAACGACAAAATGGCTTTTGTTACCATTCCCAAATTCAAATTCAACGATTATTTGGATCAGAGAATACAGGAAAGGTCAGGGGGAAAACAGGAATATAAATCGATTAAGAAAGTATGGGAGGGAGTGAAGTTGAGATGGACCCAGGCAGGTTATCTTAGTGGAGTCGCCCCGTCAAGAGAGCAACTCATCGCTATGGAGAGAGAACTAGGAGAAGCGGTAAATGAAGGGAGGGAAAGTGAGGCTGAGCGAAATAAGAACCACTTGTTCAGAAAGGAAGGGTCAAGGCACAGAGAGAGAGTTGAGGCTGAGATGAGGATAGGGACGTGGGCTATAGAAGAAATGAAAAGGGTCCGCCCATACAAAAAGCCAGACATGATGGGTGTGGTAACTGAGCCCTCAGCTGACGTCAGAGAAGGCACGAACAGCGGACACAAAACACCCATGGCAACCACCACCACCCCATCAGCCCCGCCCTCTCTATACCCGGTCCTGCCAATACCACTGGAAGAGAAGGCTGCAGCGCCACCTCCCTATTCTCAAAACCCATTCATACCCCACAACCCTTTTCAGGCTGCCGCCCGAGCCTCCCCAGCTGCTATACAAGCACCAGTCTTTAGGGTACAGGCCGGGGAGTTGAAAGGGAACATGACTATGGGGATTCAAGAAGGGATCTTACTATGTGAAGAAAGACCTGACAGAACAAACTCTACATCACCTCCAAGCCTGAATTACTCTCCACCATCTCACCCGCAAGAGCGGAGTCGTGGGACTCGGGAGGGCCCCTTGAACGAAGAGGGGCACAATCTCATCCAGTTCTCATCTACCCCTAACCCAGAGTGGTACGGGGGCGTGGCCAATGGGGATGAACAAGAGTCTCTACACTCACACGGGGCGTGGTCCACTGGAGCCTCCACAAGAGGGCCCCCCAGTGAAGACAATGATAATGACAGCATACAGAGACTCGAGAGAGAGGTCCGGAACTCAGTGGCTGAAGTCAAAACTTTTATAGAGGAAGCTGAACGTGGTGGGGGCCAGTACCATGTAGACGGGGTACTGATAGGTAACATGACAGATCTGATGAAGCCGGTCAGAAAGTCTATAAGATTATCCGAACTAAAAAGCAGAGGAGTCGTTTCCAGGGGAGACTGGGACCCTCAACATGGGAGCACGAGAGGGACAAGCCTATCAATGCCGTTGAGGCCCGCACTTGATGGACAGCATGAGGAATACCAACCCTGGAAGATGACAGACCTCACTACCCTAATGGAACAGCTGCCCAGCCTACATGGGAGAGTCTCTGCATGGATCCTCCAACTACAGACGCTTACCTCTGGCCTACGTCTCTGCCTGGGAGACATGAAAGCCCTGCTGGCTAGAGCAACTGACCACACCACCATGGCGGTTCTCGTCAGAGACGCAGACCTGGCAACGGCCCCAGCTGCTTTCGAACTAGGGCGATTTCGAACCCAGCTATGGGATGTGCTGAGGAGGGCATACCCTACAGAACGAAACCACTCAACTCTGTCATCATTTACCATCAATCCAGGTGAACAGCCAGTGGCCTACCTAGACAGAGCGAAGACAACATGGAGATCCGTTCATGAAGATCCATACGATCACACGGCCACCACACTTAGCATGTGGAAAGAAATGGTGGTGAACGGGACTCATCATGATGTTCGTACCAAACTCAGGAACACAGTTGGGCTGATGGCACTACCATTGACTCAGTTTAACTCCCATGTGCATCACCACATCACCCAATTCAACAAGGAAAAGGGTGGAGCAGATACACAAGTCCAGTCCCTACAGGTACAACTTCTGAAACTTCAGCTGAAAGAAGCGCAGGGGGGAGACAAACCAAAGAAACAGATGGTGGCCGAGGCATCTACAGACATTGCTGATATAGTCGCTAACACAGTCACCCAGATGATGCAGCAACAAACTGTCCAGCAGACTTCCACACCCGCTCCTGGCCCTGCGTACTTAACTGGAGGCACGATGCCAATGGCACCTCAAGGAGGGCCACAGGTTGCATTCCAGCCACAATGGATTCCAGGACTGCCTAGAGGGGGAGTTTGCTACAACTGTAGGACACCCGGTCACTACTCCAGGGACTGCCCATATCCACTGTCTCAACCTCAGCGCCCACCCAGGGGAGGAAGGCCCTTCTACGGTCCACCTAGAGGGAGGGGTGGCTACAGGATATCCCCTCAGCCACAACCACAGCCACAATCAAGAATTCAGAGTGAACAACCTGCATACAACCACCCAGTGCCATTTGCCTCCTACCCACCACAACAGGCGCCGTCCCAGGGTATGTCAGGAGAATACCCCCCTTGGCAATGAAGCTGCCCACCATCACCACGAGAGAAGGAACTGACCTCTCTACGGCTGCCTCTCTCACCTCCCTGACTCCTCCAAGTGGTGCAGCAGGCCCAGACGGCTCACACGTTACCCTTGAATCAGCCATCATCCTTCAACCAGCACCTGCCCAATTAGATGAAATCATCGGATTGACGCAGGCCCTCATCAGAGGAAAAGGAAAGACTGTGAATATCTATACAGACTCAGCCTATGCCCATGGAGCAGTCCACACTGATGGACCCAGAACTTTTACGAGAAGCACATAGCCACACACACGAAGGCAAACTAAAGACCCTGCAAAGGGTCTCACACATATGGTGGCATCCACACATAAATATATGACTGACTTATTTCATGACGATGATTTATTTTGTGACGAGTGCAGCATTTGTGGTAGCTACAATCCTAAGAAACCCTATCAGACACCCATGGGCTCATACCCAGTACCCAACACATGCTTTCAGGACATTAGCATAGATTACACAGACATGGGGGCGGATAGTGTGGTTAATGTTTAATGGGAAATTTACATTTAAGTCATTTAGCAGACGCTCTTATCCAGAGCGACTTACAAATTGGTGCGTTCACCTTAAGACATCCAGTGGAACAGCCACTTTACAATAGTGCATCTAAATCTTTTAAGGGGGGTGAGAAGGATTACTTTATCCTATCCTAGGTATTCCTGAAAGAGGTGGGGTTTCAGGTGTCTCCGGAAGGTGGTGATTGACTCCGCTGTCCTGGCGTCGTGAGGGAGTTTGTTCCACCATTGGGGGGCCAGAGCAGCGAACAGTTTTGACTGGGCTGCGCGGGAACTGTACTTCCTCAGTGTTAGGGAGGCGAGCAGGCCAGAGGTGGATGAACGCAGTGCCCTTGTTTGGGTGTAGGGCCTGATCAGAGCCTGGAGGTACTGAGGTGCCGTTCCCCTCACAGCTCCGTAGGCAAGCACCATGGTCTTGTAGCGGATGCGAGCTTCAACTGGAAGCCAGTGGAAATGATACCTATTAGTGATGGTGGATAGGTTTTCCAAATGGGTAGAGGCAATTCCAACAGCGGGAGAGGATGCGAAATAAGGCATTAAATTTGGGTCTGTTTATAGGCCACAATCCCAAGGTCTCGTGGAAACGTGCAGGTCAAACGCTAAAATTCAAAATAGCTAAAATATGTGCCGGGTCGAAGTTGAAATGGGTTGAAGCCCTGCCCCTGGCGTTGATGGCCATGAGAGCCTCACCAGGGTCAGGCACCCATCTCTCTCCTCATGAGGTAATGACTGGTAGAGTCATGCCTGGTCCACCAAGGGAGGGAGGTCATATGCTCGCTCTTGATGTACAACAAATTGTAATGTATAATTATGTGAAAAAACTAACGGAACTTTCTGCAGCTCTCTCTGTTCAGGTTCGCAAGGTCCAGGGGAGAGAACTGACGGAAGACCCAGATCCACTGAAGGTCAAGGTTGGTGACTGAGTGAGGGTAAGAGTCCACAAAAGAAAGTGGCTGGAACCCAGGTGGACTGGACCGTACGAAGTGAAGGAGGTTACTTCACACTCAGTCCAGGTCAAAGGTAAATCAGGCGCACCTTGACACCACCTCACACATTGCACTCCAGCACCAACTCCTTCCAGAACTTTGACTGAAGTCAGGGTCGATTTGAGCGACCTAAATTTGATCCCAACCACAGAACCTTTAGTTCGTGAGGATGTGGGAGCGAATCCCAAACCCACAAACTAACCGATCTCGCAGGGATAAGGGTTATCCCTGGACGAGACTGGGAATATCAGGTCCCATGTTTGTTATTTTTATCATAGTCACAGGAGTTTCCATGGGAATCCTCCTGTGGGTAATAGAGCACCATACATATCCATCAGAAACAAACATAGGACAAACTAATGTGTCATCCAACTCCACTACATCTACAGACAAACACATAATTCACAGGCGCAACATTCAGGCTGTAGAGCCAGAGTGCACCGCAAAGCAGATTAGAAGCACCACCCTATGCATACCTCTCAATACTACCACCACTGTCACCCTACCATGGGGAGTACTGGGAAGCCCTGGGGAGGGATACGGTACCCACGCCCTTAGTTGGTCTAGATCAGTGTGGTACATGACGGAAGGGGGGTACTCTAAATGGACGTGGAAAAATCTAGTGGCAGAAACTGGTCCTGACTGGTCTAATTGGACAGGGCATCAGAATGCACTCCTGTGGTGGAGAAGGTTGACGTTAACTAAAGTTGAAATTGGTTTGAAACTGGTAATTAAACATGGGGTAGGTGGTACTGGGTGTACTCCCTTCTTATTGGCACCGTGGGAAGAGCAGAGACTCTATTGGCACCTAAAGATATGCTTTACTAACATAACCACACCCCTTGCGGTACTTTCAAAACGAGAACCGGTAAATACAAATGACCCTAGATGGAGCCCCGTCACCATGACCACTGCTCCTCCCAAAATGGATGATGCCATCCTGATGGCTACAGGGATCTCAGGCTTCACTAATAATTGGCTATTATTGACAGAGGAAGCGGCCAATAGCACTCGACACAGTTGTGTAGTGTGTATGGGAGCTCGTCCATTGCTTCGCATTGTCCCTGCTGTATTGGCTTTGACATGCCTAATTCCATTAATGACTAAAGATAACCCCAGTTTTAATTGTACTGCATGGGATGTTATCTATCCCATAACTAGATCTACCGCTAGGAAACCAATGTTTTCCAACGAAGTTGCTAAGGCAAATTTCACCTGTGTTAATATGACGGGGGAGGTACAAATGTGGGACATGTTCCAGGGGATTGGTGTCTTGATACATTTAGTGTTGCCGGGAGTTTCAGGCCAATATCCAGAGCAGATGTATGGTGGTGGTGTGGGAACACTGTCCTGTTCGATAAATTACCCTCTAATGCTACTGGAAGTTGTGCCCTTGTTACTCTCCTTTTGCCTGTTTCTATCTACCCTACAGGGGCTGCAGACCTAGTTCTTAGGGTCCAGATGGTGAACCCAGGATATTTGAATGGACGTTCCAGGCGTGCCACCACCCCATCTAGTGGTGATTCCACATACATAGATGCCATTGGAGTCCCAAGGGGTGTTCCTGACGAGTATAAGTTGGTTGATCAGGTGGCAGCTGGTTTTGAGTCCTCCATTTGTTGGTGGTGTACTATTAATAAAAATGTGGATAGAATCAACTACATACATTTTAATGTACAGAAACTGGGTAATTGGACCCAGCAAGGATTTGAAGCCGTGCATGGTCAGTTAGCTGCAACTTCTCTTATGACATTTCAGAATCGTATTGCAGTGGATATGCTGCTGGCGGAGAAAGGTGGAGTTTGTACTATGTTTGGTGAACAGTGTTGTACTTTCATTCCTAATAACACAGCCTCTGATGGTAGCCTGACTGTAGCTTTAGACGGACTACGGGCCCTTAATGGTAAGATGAAATCCCATTCAGGTGCGGACACTTCTATGTGGGACTCCTAAAGTGCGTGTTTCTTCTATTCTTGTATCGATCGCTGTTTTTGCCGCAATTTTAGTGCTCTGTGGATGCTGCTGCATTCCATGTATTCGCACCCTAGTGACTAGAATCATTACTACTGCTATTGATCCAAGTCAGGTGGTCAGGGATAAAGCTCAAATGTATCCGTTGCTCGGGATTGAGGAACCTATAGATTTGGCTGAGTGCAGCTATTTGGCTGTTGATTAGTTGTCACGTCTCTTTGGAGACGTGAAGAGGGGGACTATAAATTTTACTTGCTTTTAATTCATGTCACGTCTCTTAGGAGACGTGAAGAGGGGGATTTGTAAGGAAGTGCTATTTCCTATGCAAAATGACCAGCTTACTGCTATTACATTGCTATAACTGAGACAACACATAACAACGTATTTTCACATTAAAACATGGTAGGCCTCATACAGGATATCTCTCACACATACACACACTCATTTAAATCATCCACAACACTGTCGAAACAGGATACATCCTAGCCACAGGTGATAGCCGTCAGTTCGGCCACAACATCCTGTGACTGCAAGAGCACACACACATACACACACTAACTGCCGAGGACACACAGATAAGACATACACCCACACATTGCGAGGAGGACACACAGCCTTGACTTGCCGAGACAAGAACGCACACACATACACACACTCATTCCCTCTCCTGGGGATGGACTCCAAAGACAAAGAACTCTTCCAAACTGCCAATGGGACGTCGACACCAGTCTGGAGGGAACTGCCAATCAACTACCAGCAACCTACCAGAGGCCAGATCTACCAGAATCGACCTACGTCATATCCATGAATAAAATGACTGTACACAATGTATTCGGGGCTCTTGTCTGAAGGTTCCCTGTGGACTGGACGAACGAGAGTCCGTGCACGCTATGCCAGATATCTCTACACTATAAAATAAACTGTCTTTACTATATCTGATCCACCTTGTCCAGTGTTTCAACTTGTCTCCTGTATCGATTCATCAACACTAGCTAACGCGGAGAATTCGATCCAGCTAGCAAGATACAATGCTAACAATTCTTGTTCTACCACACTTGCTCCCTCACCTCAAGCTTTCCAAAAATGCCATTGTTTTTCGGTTACAGGTCATGAAGTACGCATCAACACCCTCTCACCCCAGTCTCCGTGGTCAGGCAGCGATCTCATGTGAAGTTGGCACTGGGAAAATCCCATGTGATGAGAAACGAGGCCGAGGCTGCAAAAGGACTGAAGGAGAAGACTCCCACAGGACTTCTATGCTAAACTGTTCTGCCACATTCAATTCAAATGTTACATCTTTCGATGTGTAAATAATAGGGAATACATCTGCAAATAATTTAAACTGACTTATCAAACTACACTGTACAGCTTTAGTGTGTGTGCAGCATAGGTACAACTGTAAGCAATTCCGTTGTCAAATGTCTGTTACAAATCCCTTCGGCCCTGCAGTCTAGGGGGGTGGAAACGAGACCCGTAACATATCTGATGCAAATTGTAACAGTGAGAACTAATAACCACAGACAAATTAAATCTACCGCCAAACACTATTGGTTTATTTGTAAACACACGGTAAAGGGGGGTGGGAAAAGGGGCTGTGCTGGACCCAAGGAAAGAAACAAATATCCAAAAACACCCCTAAACTAGACTAGCCTGCTTCAATACAACTACCTAACCAATCAAATACAGCGGATGGTCCACCCAGTTCTAACTAGGGTATTTAGACAAAGTATTCCTACGTGTAATGTAGGCCAATGGGCGACTTGTCTTGGTACCCCCTTTTCCCACCATCAAACTAACAGTCAAACACCATTACAGAACAATACTCATAGGATAACGGACACAGTGACATGTAGTTGAAAACAAAAGGCAGCTCTCTGCATACAAAGAGAGAGACCTGGGGAAAACAACACAATGGGTTTTTAAACCAAGGGAAAGGGGATGTGATTGGGTAATGGAAACAGGAGGTGTGCCTTCAGATTGATGACTGATTGGCGGCACCTTTGAATAGGGTCGAAGGAAAGAAAATACACACGCACAGGATACCTGTATCCTTAACAGTCTGTTTAATGTGAGAAACAAAATGAAAAGCAACTGTTAGACTATTACAATGCGGACTGTCATGCATTTTTATATTACCAACAAGACAACGAAGCGCCATGGAGACATAACGGAGACTTCCCCCACACCAAAAGATCCCCCGCTGAGCGATATTGTTTACTACACTATTATGCATACAATCCAAGACATACGTTTATTGTCATTCATACTCTTATTTTTACTCGATTAGCTTTGCAAAATTGTACCTTATGTCAATTCATAGCTCAGAAATATTGGAATAACGTGCTTAAGAGGACTCTGACACTAGGCGCACAACAAGATAACACAACAACCACATTTTCAATTGACAATCATTGCTTTAAATAGATATGGTTAATAGATTTGTATTATTCATTAATTTCACTTGTAAACCAAGGTTGGATTAGTAGGTCTAAGCAACATGTAGCTGGATACCTGCGTAATGAATCGAAACAGGTTCCAATCCTCATATATACACATTATGACAAAATAAAGAGCTTAATCTTTCAAGACATAAAGACATAGAAGCTTACCCATTTATAAAGGTTCTACACATTCCATTTCTCCATAGCAATAGAATGTAAACATTCTATTTTGTGCCAAACATTGCCTTCAACTCAATTCTAAGTGCAGCATATTGGACGACTCCACAGTAATTGATCATTCGCGACATTAACTTATCCCTGTTATCTCTAGAGCATCTCGTATATCTATAGCGCTGCATTTCTACCCCATCTTACCATGGATAGGGTTTGGTGCATTCCGGAGTTCACTTATGGTCCCACAAAGGTAATCTTTGGAGATATTCATTTTAGCAGACTGTAAATGCCTGTGCACAATGTGCATAACAAAGCATCATTATTGTCATTCTCTTCAAAGGAATTCTGCAGAAGCAGCCTTTATTTTCAGACTCTGCAGGCCTGCTGAGAGGAAACATATTACAATAAACAGGTAAGATTCATCCCCCAAAAAACATAAACAACAGAAAGAGAGTTGTATTTCTAGACAGTTTAGAGAAGATGGTCATAAGAGTTCTTAATAACACTCGCAAATTGTGATGCATGAACAGTTGTGAAATGTTGTGGGAGGCCCTTCAGAATGCACATGATATGGTATTTCGTGGCACTGTCTCACACCTTACCTCATCTTGCAGAAGAAGCTCATGGTCCACTATCTGCTGCTCCAGAGTCAAGGCCAGGTCCCGCACCATGTCACCACGGAGCACATGAGCGGCTGGCTGGTGTCTCAGGGCAAAAAATCCCTTAGGGAGAGGTGAGTACCACGTCATCACTCACCTTCACTGCCATTCCCTGCCACCAGCAGCACTCCAAGAGGTGTGAGTAAAATAAACAACAGAAAAATCAGAAGCCAGGAAAGTTGAATTGCTCTGTGTTTTATTTGAAGGGTGTGGAAGGAAACCCTGGAGGAGGGGAATGACCTCGCTCGGCTGGTAAGACAATGAGAGTTAGACACATACTACAAGTCAGTGAGCTCTTTACTAGCCTTTCAACAACTAGTTAGTACAGCAGAATCGATATGTTGTGAAATTTCACTAATCGGACTTCCTGTTTCCTACGGCAGACCTGGGAAGTCAACACTTGCCTAAAAATGATAGAGATAGAGCACGAGGCTGTCTGCAAGCTCCGCCGCTCCTTGCACCCCACCTCGCAGGCTGACATGTGAGTTCCATGTACTGCCCTGCATATGACTTGATCCATTTATCTACACGTCTGTAACTATGCAGAAACAGACTAAGACAATGTTCTCTGTGAGCACATTGCACATCGTTTAGCTTTGTATTCTCCTTTTTATTGATTTCAGCGACCCTAAGGTCCACAGCATCGTGGAAAGAGCTGTAAGGAGCATTATGGGCGAGCTGTCCACTGAGCCCCGTAGCAACCTGCTCAGCCCATCCCAGGTGGTTGTGGAGGTGGTGCCCAGGCTCCTCCTGGCCCTGTGGATTCAGCCAAAGGAAGGCCATTCAGGGCACCCAATCCTAATAAGCGGGATGGCCGTGGGCATGGTGGCGGCCGTAGTGGAGAAGCTCTCCAGCATGTTAAAGGCCCCTTCCACTCAAATCCCTTTCTCCCGCGCTGCGGCTTTTGAATCTGTGTGGTCAATCCTCGGGAGAATCAGTCAGTCCTTCTCCACGGATGACCTCCAGAGCCCATTTTATGTGAGATCTGTCTGTGCCTTTGTGGCTGATGAGATCCAGAGCTGCTTCCAGCCCCATGCAGCCACCTTACCAGTCCTCCCTGTCGTCGCTGCGGCCGTCTCCACTGCACCTCCAGACATCCTAGCAGGTGAGTAGCAATGATAGAGAGCACTCTGACAGATGCCTGTTGTGATGACATCTCGGTGACTTGTAGTAGTAGAGCTCATCAGGATTGCTGTTGTCACTTCTAACACAGAGGCAGACCCAGCTTACTCCCACATGGAGGTTGTGGACATCACCACTAACACAGATGCAGACTCGGCGTCTTCCCACCTGGAGATTGTTGACATCACCGCTAACATAGAGGCAGACCCTGCTTCTTCCCACCTTGAGGTTGTGGACATCACCCATAACATACAGGCAGACACGGCATCTTCCCACCTGGAGGTTGTGGAAATAACATGTAAGACAGAGGCAGACCCGGCCTGTTCCCACCTGGAAGTTGCGTACATCGGCCCTAAAACAGAGGCAGACAGAGCTTGTTCCCACTTGGAGGTTGTGGAAATCACCCCTAAGACAGAGGCAGACCCGGCTAATTCACACCTGGAGGTTCAGGACATCACCCCTAAGACACAGCAAGATCCAGCTTCTTCCCACTTTGCTGTGAACATCACCCGTAACAAAGAGGCAGATCTGGTTTCTTTCCAACTGAATGTTATGGACATCACCCCTAATAGAGAGGCAGAGCCCATCTCTTCCCTCTTGGAGGTTGTGGATGTCACACCTGAAGAAAGGACTCTCAAGATGGCCGCCTTTGCCACTCAGCCAACTGACATCCAAGCAGGTGAGTAACACTGACAGGTGACGTTTGTCATGACATCTTAGTAGAACCTTTCAACTGGCCAGTGTTTAGAACCTACGGTTTGCATTTGTTTACATTCTGTCCCTCTTTTCTCCCTTTCCAGAGGATGTTGCTGTGGTCATCCCAGATGTTACCCCACACGTCACCAAGGATGTGACACTGGATGTTCCATGCAGAGCTGCATGCAAAGGGAAAGTCCACCGATTTTTTTTCAGGCTTTGGAGGGCAGTGTGCTGCTGCGCCTGCCACAAGGAAGAGGAGGAACAATACTAGTTATTCATCAGACCTTCAGAAATGGGATTGAACCATAGACCATTAAATTATTCACATTATAATTGGATTCAATTCTGCTTTTCTTCTGTTTACTACTTAATTTCAGAACATTTCTATAAACTTTCACTTTGCAAGTGTGGAGTAGGTTGTGTAAATAAGTGGAAACATCTCAATTTTAATGCTTTTAATTATTTACTTACTACATGTAAAAAAAGAAAAGTAGTATTTGACTACAACAGAAAACGGAGGGAGCTCAACCAACGTTGAGTTGAGGTGCAACCAAAACCTTTAATCATCATAGAAAAGGAAACAGCGCAACTCTTGCGCACTATAAAAAATGCATTGTTTTATTCAAGCAAGGTTAAAAGATGAACATTTTGACCTAATCTATGACAATATGCAAGTTGAGTTTGCCCAGGAAAAGGGTGACCCAGACTCACCCTGGTTCTTGAGGGTTGCAGACAGTAAAAAGATATCATTAAGTAAATGGGACTTTTCAAATCATGAATAAAAATCTTTAATGAACATGAATTTAAATACAACTGACTTGAGGATCAGAGCAGGCTGGCTGACTGGCTAGCCCTGAAAGCCTTCTGCCTCTAACTCTGTGTGGTTCATCTCAGCCAAGAGGTTGTGTGGGTTGTCTCTCTCTGTGGGTGTGAATCACTATGACTACTCCCTCGGCCTGCCCGTTGGCCTGATCAGAAGGCTTGTCATCTCTTTCCTTGCTCACATGAGCAGGAGGAATGGCATCTGGGGTAACCTCCTCTATCTAACACCTCTTCGTTCTGTCTGTGTTCGACTGAGGTCACTCGTTCGCTCTCCCTGGGTGTTTGATAGTTCCTCCTCCTGTGTCTTTGTGAGCTTGGAGGGAGATATCCTGTTCTGGCTACCTCTTTAGGGCTGTGCAACCTTAAATCTCTTTCGGTTTGTTGGGTTCGGTTGTTTTGGGGAGAGTCTGAAGTTCGATCTTTAGCAATGAGTGTGGGGGCTGTCCCCCTCCCAAAGTGTAATGACTGCGATGATGAAAAGTAGGAGGAGCCACCGAGACATGTGATGAGGGCAAGGAAGATCACTCTGCAAGGACGGGATAGGACACATCACAACACTGCTGCTCATTCATATTCAAACACACTTCAGACTATGCACACAAACATGGATGCACACACTCATTGGCGGACGCCCCCCCACACACACAATGAACTTACCTGTACATATCACATCATGTCACCCACTTCTCCTCCATCCCACTACCTAGTCTCCAGTACCTAGTCCACACGCGCCACAACCCACTCGTCTGGTGAAAAGAGGTGAAATGAAGGTAGTAGGAAAAGGGAATTCCACAGTAACTATGCTGAACAAAAATGTAAACGCAACATGTGAAGTGTTGGTCCCATGTTTCATGAGCTGAATTGAAAGATCCCAAAGTTTTCCATACGCACAAAAAGCTTATTTCTCTCATGTTTTATGCAGAAATTTGTTTACATCCTTGTTAGCATTTTTCCTTTGCCAAGATAATCCATCCACCTGACAGGTGTGGCATATCAAGAAGATGATTAAACAGCATGATCATTACACAGGTGCACCTTGTGCTGGAGACACAAAAAAAGCCACTCTAAAATATGCAGTTTTGTCACACAACACAATGCCACAGATGCCCCTCAAGTTTTGAGGGAATGTGCAATTGGCATGCTGACTGCAGGAATGTCTACCAGAGCTGTTGCCAAAGAATTTAATGTTAATTTCTCTAACATAAGCCTCCCACAACGTTTGACAGTACATCCAACCGGCCTCACAACCGGAGACCAAGTGTAACCACTCCAGCCGATGACCTCCACATCCGGCTTCTTCACCAGCAGGGTCGTCTGAGACCAGCCACCCGGATAGCTGATGAAACTGAGGAGTATTGCTGTCTGTAATAAAACCCTTTTGTGGGGAAAAACTGACCCCATAGGGGGCCTGCAGACAGAGACTTACAAAGAACGGCTCCTACAGTCGTTAAGTGAAGAGTTTTACCCATAGGCCTGAGTTAGGGGAGACGTGACTGACACCCACCTGTGGTTTAGCTAGGCCTGCTGGATGCAGGATTCTCCCCCAGCCTCCCCAGTGATCCTCAACACACACTCACCCCATATACTTCATATACTTCATATAATTCTAAAGTTGCATGAGATAATTTGATTCCTCTCTCAGACAATTTTACATTACATACAGTACCAGTGTTTGGACACACCTACTCATTCCAGGGTTTTTCTTTATGCCAAGAGCATTCAAAGCTATCATCAAGGCAAAGGGTGGCTACTTTGAAGAATCTAAAATCTAAAATATATTTGGATTTGTTTAAAACTTTTTTTGGTTACTACATGATTCCATATGTGTTATTTCATCATTTTAACGTCTTCACTATTATTCTACAATGTAGAAAATAGTAAAAATAAAGAAAAACCCTTTAAACTTTTGGCTGGTACTGTATGTTTTATTATAAGATAATACATCCTGGTTATAGTGTTTCTTATGCCTCATAGATTAAAATGAGACTGTTGAGTGTTACTGACGATCTGTACTGACGAGCTTGTAACATATTGTACGTTTTGCAAATTCATAACATACAGTATAATATGAATTGTAATTCGTAACATATTATAAAAAATGGGTGATAGACATTCACAAATGAATACATACCATACATAACATATCATACCAAATGCGTTGTCTCTGATATACATACAGAATAATACAAAATGCTCTGAGACCAGGTTGCACTAGCACCTCCCCCGGCTGGTAAGAAGGCAACCTCTGAGTTACATTCAATGATACATTATTGACACACACTAATGAAATGGACATGGAAAGGTAGTGGTTCAGTAACGGACAGAAAACAGGGGTGATGAATATACACAATAACTGATAGCACAAGTAGAGCAACAACACTGTTAACAAAGGAAGGATTGTATAAGTGGCATAGCTACCTGCAGAGTATTACACAACAAAGTAAACACAGAGAAGTAACTTACAATAGGCAATAGAAGTAACTATAAAGAACAACAAGCAAGAATGATACACATTTTACACACTCACCTTGTGCACACACACTATACCACGAGTCCAGTTGATGGGCAGAGATAGAGAGGTTGATCTCTGTCTCTGCTTGAGGGAGACTGGGAGGAGAAGCAGGAGTTGGGGATCTGGGACACAAGCTGACTGCCTGTGATTTGCTGACCCCCTGGCGACCATGACTCCTAGCAACTAATCAGTGGACAGGTGTGAAGGGACACCGCTGGCCTGCTTAGCTACAAACAGATTTTTCCTGCAATCTAGAGCCGGAATCATTATGCTTAATTGATTTTTCTGACATGTCTGGTATGCAGGCCATTTCAGCTTTCAGGATTTCTGTACAGATCCATGTAGGCCGTGGATTATCATGCTGAAACATGAGGTGATCGCGGCGGATGAGTGGCATGACAATTGTCCTCGGGGTCTCGTCACAGTATCTCTGTGCATTCAAATTATCATTGATAAAATGCAATTGTGTTCCCTGTCCATGGCTTATGCCAGCCCATACCATAACCCAACTGCCACCATGGGGCATTCTATTCACAACGTTGACATCAGCAAATCGCTCGTCCACACGTTGCCTTACATGTGGTCTGCACTTGTGAGGCCAGTTGGACGTACTGCCAAATTCTCTAAAGCCGCCTCGGCTTATGGTAGAGAAATTAACATTAAATTCTCTGGCAACAGTCAATTGCATTCTCCCTCAAAACTTGAAACATCTGTGGCATTGTGTTGTGTGACAAAACTGCACATTTCAGAGAGGCCTTTTATTGTCCCCCAGCACAAGGTGCACCTATGTAACGATCATGCTGTTTAAACAAATCAAAATATATTTGATATTCTTCAAAGTAGCCACCTTTTGCCTTGATTTACATTTACATTACATTTAAGTCATTTAGCAGACGCTCTTATCCAGAGCGACTTACAAATTGGTGCTTTCACCTTATGACATCCAGTGGAACAGCCACTTTACAATAGTGCATCTAGGTCTTTTAAGGGGGGGGGGGGGAGGGGGAGAAGGATTACTTTATCCTATCCTAGGTATTCCTTAAAGAGGTGGGGTTTCAGGTGTCTTTCAGATGACAGCTTTGCACAGTCTTGGCATTCTCTCAACCAGCTTCATGAGGTAGTCACCTGGAATGAATTTCAATGTACAGGTGTGCTTTGTTAAAAGTTAATTTGTGGAGTTTCTTTCCTTCTTAATGCGTTTGAGCCAATCAGTTGTGTTGTGACAAGGTAGGGGTGGTATACAGAAGATAGCCCTATTTGGTAAAAGACCAAGCCCATATTTTGGCAAGAACAGCTCAAATAAGCAACGAGAAACGGCAGTCCGTCATTACTTTAACCTTTGTTTGGTTCTACATGATTCCATATGTGTTATTTAATAGTTTTGATGTCTTCACTATTATTGTACAATGTTAAAAATAGTAAAAATAAAGAAAAACCCTTGAAAGAGTAGATGTGTCCAAACATTTGACTGGTTATGTATATATTGTATATTGCAAATATGGTACAATCCAGATGTGCAAAGCTCTTGGAGACTTACCCAGAAAGACTCAAAGCTTTAATTGCTGCCAATGGTGATTCTAACTTGTATTGTGAAAACATGTAAATGAGATATTTCTGTATTTCATTTTCAGTACATTTGCAAAAATGTCAAACATGTTTTCAATTTGTCATTATGGTGTATGTGTGTAGCTGGAAAGGATAAACAATTATAATTTCATCCATTTTGAATTCAGGCTGTAAGAAAACAAAATGTGGAATAAGTTAAGCGGTATGAACACTTTCTGAAGGCACTGTATATCTACAAGAAAATGATAAATGAGTGACTCTTTGAAAGGGGGTCATATAAACATGGCCTTATTTTTTTCATCTTCACAGCTATCATGCTATATTGGGCATCGTTTCTCAGACCAAATCTCCATTCTGGCTTAAACAAAGCAATCTGATCATGCTCCAGTCAAATTCACACTATAGGGAATGCCACAAAATGGCTTCTGTAAAGCACCTATACATTGTCCAATCAACATCCACACATTGATTTAATTATTCGCATCTTTATTAAAACAAACACACTTGTGCAATGTTCAAAAGTGTGTGAGAGATTACCATTAACGTGTGTGTATGTGTGGGGTCAAGTTTGGCTGGTCATACATTTGCAAATAGCCGAGATTGGATATTTCAGCACCATGGACAGCAGCGAAATCGGAATAGCGAGATCTGTCATTCAGCACCACATGGCAGTAGACAGCAGCCATCTCATGTGAAGTTGGCACTGGGAAAATCCCACGTAATGGGAAACGAGGCTTAGGAGGCAAAAAGACTGAAGGAGAAGACTCCCACAGGAACCTTATGCTAAACTGTTCTGCCACATTCATTTCAAATGTTACATATTTCCATCTGCAAATAATATAAACTGACTTTTCAAACTACACTGTACAGCTTTAGTGTGTCTGTGCATCATAGGTACAACTGCACGAAATTCCCCTCTCAAATATCTGTTTGTGAGAAACAATAAGAAAAACAACTGTTAGACTTTGACAATGCGCACTGTCGTGCATTTTTATATTACCAACAAGACAACGAAGTGATGGTCTATACGCGCCATGGAGACTTATAACGGATACTTCCCACCCAGCAAGTTCCCACGCTGAGCGATTTTGTTAACTACACTATTATGCATATAATTCAAGACATACGTTTATTGGCATTCATACTCTTATTTTTAACCGATTAGCTTTGCAAAAGTGTACCTTATGTCAATTCAAAGCTCAGAAATACTGGAATAACGTAAGAGGACTCTGACACTCTAGGCGCACAACAAGATAACACAACAACCACATTTCCATTTGACAATCATTGCTTTAAATAGATTTGTATAGGCATTGGTAAACAATTAATTTCACTTGTAAACCAAGGTTGGATTAGTAGGTCTAAGCAACATGCAGCTGGATACCCGCGTCATGAATCGAAACAGGTTCCAATCCTCATATATACACATTATGACAAAATAAAGAGCTTAATCTTTCAAGACATAAAGACATAGAAGCATACCCATTTATAAAGGTTCTACACATTCCATTTCTCCATAGCAATAGAATGTAAACATTCTATTTTGTGCCAAACATTGCCTACAACTCAATTCTAAGTGCAGCATATTGGACGACTCCACAGTAATTGATCATTCGCGACTTTAACTTATTCCTGTTATCTCTAGAGCATCTCGTATATCTATAGCGCTGCATTTCTTCACCATCTTACCATGGATAGGGTTTGGTGCATTCCGGAGTTCACTTATGGTCCCACAAAAGGTAATCTTTGGAGATATTCATTTTAGCAGACTGTAAATGCCTGTGCACAATGTGCATAACAAAGCATCATTATTGTCATTCTCTTCAAAGGAATTCTGCAGAAGCAGCCTTTATTTTCAGACTCTGCAGGCCTGCTGGGAGGAAACATATTACAATAAACAGGTAAGATTCATCCCCCAAAAACATAAACAACAGAAAGAGAGTTGTATTTCAAGACAGTTTAGAGAAGATGGTCATAAGAGTTCTTAATAACACTCGCAAATTGTGATGCATGAACAGTTGTGAAATGTTGTGAGAGGCCCTTCAGAATGCACATGATATGGTATTTCGTGGCACTGTCTCACACCTTACCTCATCTTGCAGAAGAAGCTCATGGTCCACTATCTGCTGCTCCAGAGTCAAGGCCAGGTGCCGCACCATGTCACCACGGAGCACATGAGCGCTGGCTGGTGTCTCAGGGCAAAAATCCCTTAGGGAGAGGTGAGTACCACGTCATCACTCACCTTCACTGCCATTCCCTGCCACCAGCAGCACTCCAAGAGGTGTGAGTAAAATAAACAACAGAAAAATCGGAAGCCAGGAAAGTTGAATTGCTCTGTGTTTTATTTGAAGGGTGTGGAAGGAAACCCTGGAGGAGGGGAATGACCTCGCTCGGCTGGTAAGACAATGAGAGTTAGACACATACTACAAGTCAGTGAGCTCTTTACTAGCCTTTCAACAACTAGTTAGTACAGCAGAATCGATATGTTGTGAAATTTCACTAATCGGACTTCCTGTTTCCTACGGCAGACCTGGGAAGTCAACACTTGCCTAAAAATGATAGAGATAGAGCACGAGGCTGTCTGCAAGCTCCGCCGCTCCTTGCACCCCACCTCGCAGGCTGACATGTGAGTTCCATGTACTGCCCTGCATATGACTTGATCCATTTATCTACACATCTGTAACTATGCAGAAACAGACTAAGACAATGTCCTCTGTGAGCACATTGCACATCGTTTAGCTTTGTATTCTCCTTTTTATTGATTTCAGCGACCCTAAGGTCCACAGCATCGTGGAAAGAGCTGTAAGGAGCATTATGGGCGAGCTGTCCAATGAGCCCCGTAGCAACCTGCTCAGCCCATCCCAGGTGGTTGTGGAGGTGGTGCCCAGGCTCCTCCTGGCCCTGTGGATTCAGCCAAAGGAAGGCCATTCAGGGCACCCAATCCTAATAAGCGGGATGGCCGTGGGCATGGTGGCGGCCGTAGTGGAGAAGCTCTCCAGCATGTTAAAGGCCCCTTCCCTCAAATCCCTTTCTCCGCGCTGCGGCTTTTGAATCTGTGTGGTCAATCCTCGGGAGAATCAGTCAGTCCTTCTCCACGGATGACCTCCAGAGCCCATTTTATGTGAGATCTGTCTGTGCCTTTGTGGCTGATGAGGTCCAGAGCTGCTTCCAGCCCCCTGCAGCCACCTTACCAGTCCTCCCTGTCGTCGCTGCGGCCGTCTCCACCGCACCTCCAGACATCCTAGCAGGTGAGTAGCAATGATAGAGAGCACTCTGACAGATGCCTGTTGTGATGACATCTCTGTGACTTGTAGTAGTAGAGCTCATCAGGATTGTTGTTGTCACTCCTAACACAGAGGCAGACCCGGCTTCTTCCCACATGGAGGTTGTGAATATCAACGCTAACACACAGGCAGACCAGATTTCTTCCCACATGGAGGTTGTGGACATCACCGCTAACACAGATGCAGACTCGGCGTATTCCCACCTGGAGGTTGTGGACATCACCGCTAACATAGAGGCAGACCAGGCGTCTTCCCACCTGGAGGTTGTGGACATCACCGCTAACATAGAGGCAGACCAGGCGTCTTCCCACCTTGAGGTTGTGGACATCACCCATAACACACAGGCACACACGGCATCTTCCCACCTGGAGGTTGTGGACATAACACGTAAGACAGAGGCAGACCCGGCCTGTTCCCACCTGGAAGTTGCGGACATCGGCCCTAAAACAGAGGCAGACAGAGCTTGTTCCCACTTGGAGGTTGTGGAAATCACCCCTAAGACAGAGGCAGACCCGGCTAATTCACACCTGGAGGTTCAGGACATCACCCCTAAGACACAGCAAGATCCAGCTTCTTCCCACCTTGAGGAACATCACCCGTAACAAAGAGGCAGATCCGGCTTCTTTCCAAAGTTGTGGACAGACCCTAACAGAGGCAGATCCGGCTTCTTTCCACCTGAATGTTGTGGACATCACCTAAATATTGTGGACCTTAACAGAGAGGCAGAGCCCACCTCTCTTCCCCTAGAGAGGCAGAGCCCATCTCTTCCCTCTTAGAGGTTGTGGATGTCACACCTGAAGAAAGGACTCTCAAGACGGCCGCCTTTGCCACTCAGCCAACTGACATCCAAGCAGGTGAGTAACACTGACAGGTGCCGTTTGTCATGACATCTTAGTAGAACCTTTCAACTGGCCAGTGTTTAGAACCTACGGTTTGCATTTGTTTACATTCTGTCCCTCTTTTCTCCCTTTCCAGAGGATGTTGCTGTGGTCATCCCAGATGTCACCCCACATGTCACCAAGGATGTGACACTGGATGTTCCATGCAGAGCTGCATGCAAAGGGAAAGTCCGGCAATTTTTTTTCAGGCTTTGGAGGGCAGTGTGCTGCTGCGCCTGCCACAAGGAAGAGGAGGAACAATACTAGTTATTCATCAGACCTTCAGAAATGGGATTGAACCATAGACCATTAAATTATTCACATTATAATTGGATTCAATTCTGCTTTTCTTCTGTTTACTACTTAATTTCAGAACATTTCTATAAACTTTCACTTTGCAAGTGTGGAGTAGGTTGTGTAAATAAGTGGGAAACATCTCAATTTTAATGCTTTTAATTATTTCCTTACTACATGTAAAAAAAGAAAGAAAGTAGTATTTGACTACAACAGAAAATGGAGGGAGCTCAACCAACGTTGAGTTGAGGTGCAACCAAAACCTTTAATCACCATAGAAAAGGAAAAAGCGCAACTCTTGTGCACTATAAAAAATGCATTGTTTTATTCAAGCAAGGTTAAAAGATGAACATTTTGACCTAATCTATGACAATATGCAAGTTGAGTTTGCCCAGGAAAAGGGTGACCCAGACTCACCCTGGTTCTTGAGGGTTGGAGACAGTGAAAAGATATCATTAAGTAAATGGAACTTTTCATATCTTGAATAAAAATCTTTAATGAACATGAATTTAAATACAACTGACTTGAGGATCAGAGCAGGCTGGCTGACTGGCTAGCCCTGAAAGCCTTCTGCCTCTAACTCTGTGTGGTTCATCTCAGCCAAGAGGTTGTGTGGGTTGTCTCTCTCTGTGGGTGTGAATCACTATGACTACTCCCTCGGCCTGCCCGTTGGCCTGATCAGAAGGCTTGTCATCTCTTTCCTTGCTCACATGAGCAGGAGGAATGGCATCTGGGGTAACCTCCTCCTCTCCCTACTGTCTGTGTTCGACTGAGGTCACTTGTTCTCTCTCCCTGGGTGTTGGATAATTCCTCCTCCACTGTGTCGGAGAATTCCTCCTCCACTGTGTCGGAGTGTTCCTCCTCCACTGTGTCTTTGTGAGCCTGAAGTGTGTTATCCTGTTCTGGCTACCTCTCAGGGGTGTGCACCTAAAATCTTTTTCGGTTTGTTGGGGGGTTCAGTTGTTTTGGAGAGAGTCTGAAGTTTGATCTCTAGCAATGAGTGTGGGGGCTGTCCTGTGGGGTTGTCCCCCTCCCTTTTCAACCCTCACAGTAGTTCGTTCGTTAGCTAGTTAACATTTCACACAGATTGCCAGGGTCCAGTAAGCAACTACGTTAACAATATAACTTGAGGAATGGCAAGAAGTCGTATACCAGTTAATACTATAGCGAGCTGGTTCGTTTACTAACGTTAGCTTATCCGATGTAACGTTCATGCTATCTAGCAAGAGTGTCATGATTGTCATTGAATCCAGCTAATTTTTCACATTTTTTCCATAACAAAATTATTTGATCAGCTAAGTTGGACGTTAATGGTTGCTCAACATTTCTCTGGAATAGTAACACTGAGAATATGATCCAGCTAGTTATATACAATGCTAACAATTCTTGTTCTAGCCACACTTTTCCCTCACCTCAGCTTTCCAAAAATGCCATTGTTTTTCGGTTACGAGGGGGAGTTCATAGAAGTCCCATGAACACCCTCAAACCCCAGTCTCCGTGGTCAGGCAGCCATCTCATGATGAAGTTTAAATGGAAAATCAAATTGTTTGTAAATGAGAAACATAAGAGGCAGAGGTTTTTGGAGAAAGGACTGATTTTGTTGAAGACTCCCGCCAGGACTCTAGCATAAACTGTTCTGCCACATTCAATTCAAATGTTACATCTTTCGATGTGCAAGTTAATGAGGGAATACATCTGCAAATAATTTAAACTGACTTATCAAACTACACTGTACAGCTTTAGAGTGTGTGCAATAGGTACAACTGGCAATTCCGTTCTCAAATGTCTGTTACAAGTTCCGTGTCGATGACTGATTGTACACAACGCAAGAAGAGGTTACATATAAAACATTAAGAACACCTGCTCTTTCCATGACGACCAGGTGAATCTGATGCAAATTATAACAGTAGAGAACTAGTTAAGTCAGTGTAGACAAAGTTTAAAAAATAAATCAACTTGAGACAAAGACATGGATTTGGTTTTCAGAGGGTGAATTGTAAACACACGTGCCTTTCAACAGGGGGTGGGAAAAGGTGCCAGTGCTGGCCCCAATTTGTGAAAGAAACAAATATGCTGAAAAACAGTTTCCAGTCTAAATTAAGAATGTCCCAACTTCAAAAATACAACTACCTAACACAATCAAATACAACATGGTCCATCCCAGTTTTCTAACTAGGAAATTTAACAAACGGTATTCCTACGTATAATGTAGGCCAATGGGAGGCAGGGGGCTTAGGTGATGCCGTTGTCCCACCATCAAACTAACAGTCAAACACCATTACAGAACAATACCATAGGATAACTGGACACAGTGACATGTAGTTGCAAAAACAAAATGGCAGTTCTGACATGCAGTGACAAAACAGCCAGGAACCTGGGGGAAAACAACCAGAATGGGGTTTTAAACCAAGGGAAAGGGGATGTGTTTTGGGTAATGGAACTCAACCTCTTCAGTAGACCTCCCAGGAATTGATGACTGACAGGCAGGTTCAACACACCTGAGAAGTTATAAATTTTAGTTTTTAGTGTTTTTATTTCACTCATGTTAACAAACCAGGAAGGGTTGAGAACCAAAAAGTTGTATTTAATGTAATTCAACATCAATGCTGACAAGATAAACATTTCAGTGTGAATGACAACACAGAGTTTCTACATGTGTTTAAACAATTAGATCTTTTTTGAGTCAATAGGGACACAGTGAGAAAAAAAAGAGTGAAACATTCAAAAATATCCAAAAGGCATGAGGTAGGCAGGTTTTAACAATTAAACAGATTAAGACTGGAGTGATAAATGATCAGTGGTCATGTACAGGTAAAATAAAATTGGTGTGCAAAAGAGCAGAAAAGTAAATAAATATAAACAGTATGGGATGAGGTAGGTAAAATTGGGTGGGCATTTTACCGATAGACTCATTCTGTACAATTGCACAACGGTTAGCTGCTCAGATAGCAGATGTTTCAAGTTGGTGAGGGAGATAAAAGTCTCCAGATTGCCAGGGTCCAGTAAGCAACTACGTTAACAGTCACAGGCAGCAGAGAACTGGAACAAAGTTGGCGTTTACTAACAAATCCGATGTTGTGTTGGCTTTGGGATGATCAGCTAATTCTCACACCATGAACTCAATTATTTGATCAGCGGGTGGAAAGTGTTGCTCAACATGACCAGTGAACTGAGATAACGCGGAGCTTTATCCAGCTAGCATGGACTTGTGAAATGACCTGGATATTTCAGCCATGGTCAACAGCGAAATGCAAAGCGAGATCTGTCATTCAGCACCACATGACATAGACAGGCCATCTCAGTGGTGGGTGGGAAATCGCATCTAATGAGTAACAGGCCTAGGAGGCAAAAAGACTGAAGGAAAAACTGCATCCAGTTTGCTGAGTAAACTGTATTGCCAATTCATTTTGTTAGATGACATTGAATAGGGAATACATTTGCAGATAAGCAAAGACAATACACTGTACAGCTTTAGAGGATCACACAGGATACCTGTATCTCAAATGTCTGTTTAATGTGAGAAACAAAATGAAAAACAACTGTTAGACTATTACAATGCAGACTCATGCATTTTTATATTACCAACAAGACAACGAAGTGATGGTCTATACGCGACATGGAGACATTTATAATATACTTCCCCCACCCAGCAAAAGTTCCCACGCTGAGCAATACTTTTTTACTAAACTATTATGCATATAATCCAAGTCATACGTTTAGTGTCATTGATACTCTTATTTTTAACCAATTAGCGTTGCAAGTGTATCTTATCTCAATTCAGAGCTCGGAAATATTGGAATAAGGTGCTTAAGAGGACTGACACAACAGGATAAGACAACAACCACATTTTCAATTGACAATCATTGCTTTAAATAGTTACGGTTAATAGATTTGTATAGGCATTGGTAAACAATTAATTTCACTCGTAAACCAAGGTTGGATTAGTAGGTCTAAGCAACATGCAGCTGGATACTCGCGTCATGAATCGAAACAGGTTCCAATCCTCATATATACACATTATGACAAAATAAAGAGCTTAATCTTTCAAGACATAAAGACATAGAAGCATACCCATTTATAAAGGTTCTACACATTCCATTTCTTCATAGCAATAGAATGTAAACATTCTATTTTGTGCCAAACATTGCCTACAACTCAATTCTAAGTGCAGCATATTGGACGACTCCACAGTAATTGATCATTCGCGACTTTAACTTATCCCTGTTATCTCTAGAGCATCTCGTATATCTATAGCGCTGCATTTCTTCACCATCTTACCATGGATAGGGTTTGGTGCATTCCGGAGTTCACTTATGGTCCCACAAAGGTAATCTTTGGAGATATTAATTTTAGCATACTGTAAATGCCTGTGCACAATGTGCATAACAAAGCACCATTATTGTCATTCTCTTCAAAGGAATTCTGTAGAAGCAGCCTTTATTTTCAGACTCTGCAGGCCTGCTGGGAGGAAACATATTTCAATAAACAGGTAAGATTCATCCCCCAAAAACATAAACAACAGAAAGAGAGTTGTATTTCAAGACAGTTTAGAGAAGATGGTCATAAGAGTTCTTAATAACACTCGCAAATGGTGATGCATGAACAGTTGTGAAATGTTGTGAGAGGCCCTTCAGAATGCACATGATATGGTATTTCGTGGCACTGTCTCACACCTTACCTCATCTTGCAGAAGAAGCTCATGGTCCACTATCTGCTGCTCCAGAGTCAAGGCCAGGTGCCGCACCATGTCACCACGGAGCACATGAGCGACTGGCTGGTGTCTCAGGGCAAAAAATCCCTTAGGGAGAGGTGAGTACCACGTCATCACTCACCTTCACTGCCATTCCCTGCCACCAGCAGCACTCCAAGAAGTGTGAATAAAATAAACAACAGAAAAATCGGAAGCCAGGAAAGTTGAATTGCTCTGTGTTTTATTTGAAGGGTGTGGAAGGAAACCCTGGAGGAGGGGAATGACCTCGCTCGGCTGGTAAGACAATGAGAGTTAGACATACTACAAGTCAGTGAGCTCTTTACTAGCCTTTCAACAACTAGTTAGTACAGCAGAATCGATATGTTGTGAAATTTCACTAATCGGACTTCCTGTTTCCTACGGCAGACCTGGGAAGTCAACACTTGCCTAAAAATGATAGAGATAGAGCACGAGGCTGTCTGCAAGCTCCGCCGCTCCTTGCACCCCACCTCGCAGGCTGACATGTGAGTTCCATGTACTGCCCTGCATATGACTTGATCCATTTATCTACACATCTGTAACTATGCAGAAACAGACTAAGACAATGTCCTCTGTGAGCACATTGCACATCGTTTAGCTTTGTATTCTCCTTTTTATTGATTTCAGCGACCCTAAGGTCCACAGCATCGTGGAAAGAGCTGTAAGGAGCATTATGGGCGAGCTGTCCACTGAGCCCCGTAGCAACCTGCTCAGCCCATCCCAGGTGGTTGTGGAGGTGGTGCCCAGGCTCCTCCTGGCCCTGTGGCTTCAGCCAGAGGAAGGCCATTCAGGGCACCCAATCCTAATAAGCGGGATGGCCGTGGGCATGGTGGCGGCCGTAGTGGAGAAGCTCTCCAGCATGTTAAAGGCCCCTTCCCCTCAAATCCCTTTCTCCCGCGCTGCGGCTTTTGAATCTGTGTGGTCAATCCTCGGGAGAATCAGTCAGTCCTTCTCCACGGATGACCTCCAGAGCCCATTTTATGTGAGATCTGTCTGTGCCTTTGTGGCTGACGAGGTACAGAGCTGCTTCCAGCCCCCTGCAGCCACCTTACCAGTCCTCCCTGTCGTCGCTGCGGCCGTCTCCACCGCACCTCCAGACATCCTAGCAGGTGAGTAGCAATGATAGAGAGCACTCTGACAGATGCCTGTTGTGATGACATCTCTGTGACTTGTAGTAGTAGAGCTCATCAGGATTGCTGTTGTCATTCCTAACACAGAGGCAGACTCTGCGTATTCCCACTTGGAGGTTGTGGACATCACCCATAACACACAGGCAGACACGGCAACTTCCGACCTGGAGGTTGTGGACATAACACGTAAGACAGAGGCAGACCCGGCCTGTTCCCACCTGGAAGTTGTGGAAATAACCCCTAAGACACAGCAAGATCCAGCTTCTTCCCACCTGGAGGTTGCGAACATCACCCGTAACAAAGAGGCAGATCCGGCTTCTTTCCACCTAAATGTTGTGGACATCACCCTTAATCGAGAAGCAGATCCGGCTTCTTTCCACCTAAATGTTGTGGACATCACCCTTAACAGAGAGGCAGATCCGGCTTCTTTCCACCTAAATGTTGTGGAATTCACTCCTAATAGAGAGGCAGAGCCCATCTCTTCCCTCTTGGAGGTTGTGGATGTCACACCTGAAGAAAGGACTCTAAAGATGGCCGTCTTCGCCACTCTGCCAACTGACATCCAAGCAGGTGAGTAACACTGACAGGTGCCGTTTGTCATGACATCTTAGTAGAACCTTTCAACTGGCCAGTGTTTAGAACCTACGGTTTGCATTTGTTTACATTTTGTCCCTCTTTTCTCCCTTTCCAGAGGATGTTGCTGTGGTCATCCCAGATGTCACCCCACATGTCACCAAGGATGTGACACTGGATGTTCCATGCAGAGCTGCATGCAAAGGGAAAGTCCGGCGATTTTTTTTCAGGCTTTGGAGGGCAGTGTGCTGCTGCGCCTGCCACAAGGAAGAGGAGGAACAATACTAGTTATTCATCAGACCTTCAGAAATGGGATTGAACCATAGACCATTAAATTATTTGCATTATAATAATTGGATTCAATTCTGCTTTTCCTGTTTTCTACTTAATTTCAGAACATTTCTATAAACTTTCACTTTGCAAGTGTGGAGTAGGTTGTGTAAATAAGTGGGAAACATCCCAATTTTAATGCTTTTAATAATTTACTTACTACACGTAAACAAAACAAAAAAAGTAGTATTTGACAACAAAAAAACGGAGGGAGCTCAACCAACGTTGAGTTGAGGTGCAACCAAAACCTTTAATCATCATAGAAAACGAAAAAGCGCAACTCTTGCGCACTATAAAAAATGCATTGTTTTATTCAAGCAAGGTTAAAAGATGAACATGTCGCGATACGAAACCTTCAGCCCCGCCCCTTGGCCGGCAGCGGGGTGCTAGAGGTGGTTAGCATCCCGCTCCCTGGATTGGACAGGGCACTATAGATACTTCAGGTTATCTCGGTATAACCAGGACCGCTCGCGTAGCCCTGCCTCTCTTTCTATATCGAAGCGTTGTCCGCGTAGAGAGGTCTTTTGCCTTGTCACTCTCAACGGTCCAGCTCTAGCTGGGATGTGTGAACCCCAAGAGAGGTCTTTTGCCTTGTCACTCTCAACGGTCTAGCTGGGATGTGTGAACCCCAAGAGAGGTCTTTTGCCTTGTCACTCTCAAGGGTAGCTGGGATGTGTGAACCCCAAGAGAGGTCTTTTGCCTTGTCACTATCAACGGTCCAGCTCTAGCTGGGATGTGTGAACCCCACCTTTATCCTCTAGACTCTTTGCTTCACCACTAATTGGTCCTTGAGTTGTTATTAAGCCTTCTTCCTACCAGTCTCTATATGATTTCCCTGTGGTTGAGTGTTTCCCCTCTGTGATGTATCTAGTTTAAAGTGTGAGGACCTTTAGTCAACTTAGTCTCACTACTCTGCCCGTCAGCTATGTATCGCTTGGAAAATAAAACTTAGAAAGATCGATAAGACAATTAAATGAATCACTAGTGGACACACCTTCCTCCTTGTCTTTTAATGGTAACTCATTCTGTCATAGAGCATTGATCCCCGTTTCCAGTGTCCCGGTAGCGGGGAGTGTCAGAGTTGTTATCTCCCGTGCCGTTAACTGTCTTTGAGAGAACCTTTTCCTCGAGACAAAATAAGACTACCGTTTATTTTTGAAAACACTCTGTTTTTTGTCTTTTACAATCAAACACACTTCAAAATACACAATTTGTTACTCGGTCACACACAGCGTTAATCAAAAACATGCAAATGCCTTAATGCTCTATAAAATGCCTGGTACAATGATATCACTTATCTCTATATTAAATGCTTATAATAGTTATTTAATTACCTTTGAGAGATGACGAGGAGACCCACGAGATCAGGAGCAGAGTTTCAATTGGTCAGAGTTATTTTAGAATTTAGTTAGTAGCGACTCCCCTCTACTGGCTGAGAGGTTGACTTGAAGTCGGCGGTTTACTAAATTGAGAGATTCAAGTTTGGACTGGATGAGAGAACCCGCTGGTGATCCCCTGCCCCAAATGGAATATCAAAAACTCTGTGTCCGCAACGAGGTCGCGATACTGAGCTCAATCGAGAGGCTTACAGAGAACTCTCTGGATATATTTGCATCAGCACCCACGTACCTGGCGCAAAACCACAGGGTCAATTCAGACATCCATAAGAGAAAGCAAGGGATAACCTTAAGGACTAGAGTGCCGCTCAACCCCGTTGAACTACCGCAGTGTCAGTGGCTCGCAACGAGGTCGAGATGCTGAGCTCAATCGAGAAGCTACAGAGAACTCTCTGGATATATTTGCATCAGCACCCACGTACCTGGCGCAAAGCGACAAAACAGCTGTTCGATAGTTAAACGGTATATCGGAGAGTCACTTCTCAGATCCAACAAGTTAGAATCTTTTAAGTAATTTGAGTCAGGTGTCAATTTACCCGAAGTCAAATGGTTGTCTAAATGAATTCAGAATTCAAGAAGTCAGCGCCAAAGTAATGGCAAATGTCTCTTTATATACCTTTTGATTCTCTGCACCCGATCCGCTGCTCCTCCCATTCCCTCAGAGCAGAGAGGGTGATGACATATCCTACAACAGGAAATACTTTTCTTACAGTGCATATATGGGCCTCTGTTTATGACAGTGCCCTTACTCTATCAGCAATGAGTCTATCAGCTGTTCCCATTCAGAGGTGTCACTTGAGGCAGAGGGTGATTCTTCCTGACACCAGTCAGGTTCAATAGTTGGTTGGCTTGAGTCCTCTAGGTGGTTTTTCCCAATCCGGTATTTCAGTAGGCGAGGTCATCTCTGTCTCTACCCTTGGTGGGTGAGACAGGGGAAGAGGACCAGGAGGTAGATCCATTTGGCGTTTTACTACAAACATTTTGACCTAATCTATGACAATATGCAAGTTGTGTTTTCCCAGGAAAAGGGTGACCCAGACTCACCCTGGTTCTTGAGGGTTGCAGACAGTGAAAAGATATCATTAAGTAAATGGGACTTTTTAAATCTTGAATACAAATATTTAATGAACATAAATTTAAATACAACTAACTCGAGGATCAGAGCAGGCTGGCTGACTGGCTAGCCCTGAAAGCCTTCTGCCTCTAACTCTGTGTGGTTCATCTCAGCCAAGAGGTTGTCTCTCTGTGGGTGTGAATCACTATGACTACTCCCTCGGCCTGCCCGTTGGCCTGATCAGAAGGCTTGTCATCTCTTTCCTTGCTCACATGAGCACGAGGAATGGCATCTGGGGTAACCTCCTCCTCTCCCACCTCTCCCTACTGTCTGTGTTCGACTGAGGTCACTCGTTCTCTCTCCCTGGGTGTTGGATAATTCCTCCTCCACTGTGTCGGATAGTTCCTCCTCCACTGTGTCTTTGTGAGCTTGAAGTGTGTTATCCTGTTCTGGCTACCTCTCAGGGGTGTGCACCTAAAATCTTTTTCGGGTTGTTGGGGGGTTCAGTTGTTTTGGGGAGAGTCTGAATTTCGATCTCTAGCAATGAGTGTGGGGGCTGTCCTGTGGGGGTGTCCCGCTCCCTTTTCAACCCTCACAGTAGTTCGTTCGTTAGCTAGTTAACATTTCACACAGATTGCCAGGGTCCAGTAAGCAACTACGTTAACAATATAACTTGAGGAATGGCAAGAAGTCGTATACCAGTTAATACTATAGCGAGCTGGTTCGTTTACTAACGTTAGCTTATCCGATGTAACCTTCATGCTAGCTAGCCAGCCGGCTGACTTCATTATCCAGCTAATTTTTATTTTATTTATTTTTTAAAATTTTTATGTCACCTTTATTTAACCAGGTAGGCTAGTTGAGAACAAGTTCTCATTTGCAACTGCGACCTGACCAAGATAAAGCATAGCAGTGTGAACAGACAACACAGAGTTACACATGGAGTAAACAATTAACAAGTCAATAACACAGTAGAGAAAGAAAAAAAGGGGGAGTCTATATACAATGTGTGCAAAAGGCATGAGGTAGGCGAATAATTACAATTTTGCAGATTAACACTGGAGTGATAAATGATCAGATGGTCATGTACAGGTAGAGATATTGGTGTGCAAAAGAGCAGAAGAGTAAATAAATAAAAACAGTATGGGGATGAGGTAGGTGAAAATGGGTGGTCTATTTACCAATAGACTATGTACAGCTGCAGCGATCGGTTAGCTGCTCAGATAGCTGATGTTTGAAGTTGGTGAGGGAGATAAAAGTCTCCAACTTCAGCGATTTTTGCAATTCGTTCCAGTCACAGGCAGCAGAGTACTGGAACGAAAGGCGGTCGAATGAGGTGTTGGCTTTAGGGATGATCAGTGAGATACACCTGCTGGAGCGCGTGCTACGGATGGGTGTTGCCATCGTGACCAGTGAACTGAGATAAGGCGGAGCTTTACCTAGCATGGACTTGTAGATGACCTGGAGCCAGTGGGTCTGGCGACGAATATGTAGCGAGGGCCAGCCGACTAGAGCATACAAGTCGCAGTGGTGGGTGGTATAAGGTGCTTTAGTGACAAAACGGATGGCACTGTGATAGACTGCATCCAGTTTGCTGAGTAGAGTGTTGGAAGCCATTTTGTAGATGACATCGCCGAAGTCGAGGATCGGTAGGATAGTCAGTTTTACTAGGGTAAGCTTGGCGGCGTGAGTGAAGGAGGCTTTGTTGCGGACTCTTGATTTGATTTTCGATTGGAGATGTTTGATATGAGTCTGGAAGGAGAGTTTGCAGTCTAGCCAGACACCTAGGTACTTATAGATGTCCACATATTCAAGGTCGGAACCATCCAGGGTGGTGATGCTATTCGGGCATGCGGGTGCAGGCAGTGATCGGTTGAAAAGCATGCATTTGGTTTTACTAGCGTTTAAGAGCAGTTGGAGGCCACGGAAGGAGTGTTGTATGGCATTGAAGCTCGTTTGGAGGTTAGATAGCACAGTGTCCAATGACGGGCCGAAAGTATATAGAATGGTGTCGTCTGCGTAGAGGTGGATCAGGGAATCGCCCGCAGCAAGAGCAACATCATTGATATATACAGAGAAAAGAGTCGGCCCGAGAATTGAACCCTGTGGCACCCCCATAGAGACTGCCAGAGGACCAGACAGCATGCCCTCCAATTTGACACACTGAACTCTGTCTGCAAAGTAATTGGTGAACCAGGCAAGGCAGTCATCCGAAAAACCGAGGCTACTGAGTCTGCCGATAAGAATATGGTGATTGACAGAGTCGAAGGCCTTGGCAAGGTCGATGAAGACGGCTGCACAGTACTGTCTTTTATCGATGGTGGTTATGATATCGTTTAGTACCTTGAGTGTGGCTGAGGTGCACCCGTGACCGGCTCGGAAACCAGATTGCACAGCGGAGAAGGTACGGTGGGATTCGAGATGGTCAGTGACCTGTTTGTTGACTTGGCTTTCGAAGACCTTAGATAGGCAGGGCAGGATGGATATAGGTCTGTAACAGTTTGGGTCCAGGGTGTCCCCCTTTGAAGAGGGGGATGACTGCGGCAGCTTTCCAATCCTTGGGGATCTTGGACGATATGAAAGAGAGGTTGAACAGGCTGGTAATAGGGGTTGCGACAATGGCGGCGGATAGTTTCAGAAATAGAGGGTCCAGATTGTCAAGCCCAGCTGATTTGTACGGGTCCAGGTTTTGGAGCTCTTTCAGAACATCTGCTATCTGGATTTGGGTAAAGGAGAACCTGGAGAGGCTTGGGCGAGGAGCTGCGGGGGGGGCGGAGCTGTTGGCCGAGGTTGGAGTAGCCAGGCGGAAGGCATGGCCAGCCGTTGAGAAATGCTTATTGAAGTTTTCGATAATCATGGATTTATCGGTGGTGACCGTGTTACCTAGCCTCAGTGCAGTGGGCAGCTGGGAGGAGGTGCTCTTGTTCTCCATGGACTTCACAGTGTCCCATAACTTTTTGGAGTTGGAGCTACAGGATGCAAACTTCTGCCTGAAGAAGCTGGCCTTAGCTTTCCTGACTGACTGCGTGTATTGGTTCCTGACTTCCCTGAACAGTTGCATATCACGGGGACTATTCGATGCTATTGCAGTCCGCCACAGGATGTTTTTGTGCTGGTCGAGGGCAGTCAGGTCTGGAGTGAACCAAGGGCTGTATCTGTTCTTGGTTCTGCACTTTTTGAACGGAGCATGCTTATCTAAAATGGAGAGGAAGTTACTTTTAAAGAATGACCAGGCATCCTCAACTGACGGGATGAGGTCAATGTCCTTCCAGGATACCCGGGCCAGGTCGATTAGGAAGGCCTGCTCACAGAAGTGTTTTAGGGAGCGTTTGACAGTGATGAGGGTGGTCGTTTGACTGCGGCTCCGTAGCGGATACAGGCAATGAGGCAGTGATCGCTGAGATCCTGGTTGAAGACAGCGGAGGTGTATTTGGAGGGCCAGTTGGTCAGGATGACGTCTATGAGGGTGCCCTTGTTTACAGAGTTAGGGTTGTACCTGGTGGGTTCCTTGATGATTTGTGTGAGATTGAGGGCATCTAGCTTAGATTGTAGGACTGCCGGGGTGTTAAGCATATCCCAGTTTAGGTCACCTAACAGAACAAACTCTGAAGCTAGATGGGGGCGATCAATTCACAAATGGTGTCCAGGGCACAGCTGGGAGCTGAGGGGGGTCGGTAGCAGGCGGCAACAGTGAGAGACTTATTTCTGGAGAGAGTAATTTTCAAAATTAGTAGTTCGAACTGTTTGGGTATGGACCTGGAAAGTATGACATTACTTTGCAGGCTATCTCTGCAGAAGACTGCAACTCCTCCCCCTTTGGCAGTTCTATCTTGACGGAAGATGTTATAGTTGGGTATGGAAATCTCTGAATTTTTGGTGGCCTTCCTGAGCCAGGATTCAGACACAGCAAGGACATCAGGGTTAGCAGAGTGTGCTAAAGCAGTGAGTTAAACAAACTTAGGGAGGAGGCTTCTGATGTTGACATGCATGAAACCAAGGCTTTTTCGATCACAGAAGTCAACAAATGAGGGTGCCTGGGGACATGCAGGGCCTGGATTTACCTCCACATCATCCGCGGAACAGAGAAGGAGTAGTATGAGAGTGCGGCTAAAGGCTATCAAAACTGGTCGCCTAGAGCGTTGGGGACAGAGAATAAGAGGAGCAGGTTTCTGGGCATGGTAGAATATATTCAGGGCATAATGCGCAGACAGGGGTATGGTGGGGTGCGGGTACAGCGGAGGTAAGCCCAGGCCCTGGGTGATGATGAGAGAGGTTGTATCTCTGGACATGCTGGTTGTAATGGGTGAGGTCACCGCATGTGTGGGAGGTGGGACAAAGGAGTTATCAGGGGTATGAAGAGTGGAACTAGGGGCTCCATTGTGAACTAAAACAATGATAACTAACCTGAACAACAGTATACAAGGCATATTGACATTTGAGAGAGACATACAGCGTGGCATACAGTAATCACAGGTGTTGAATTGGGAAAGCTAACTAAAACAGTAGGTGAGATAACAACAGCTAATCAGCTAACACGACAACAGCAGGTAAAATGGCGTTGACTAGGCAACGGGGCCAACAGATAAAACAAACAAGCAGAATGGAGTACCGTGATTAATGGACAGTCCAACGTGCATCAGCTATGTGGCCAAGAGATCAGTGTCCAGGGGGCAGCGGTGGATGGGGCAGGGAAGCTGGACTGGCGAGTGTTATCCAGGTAAAAAAAAAAACTAACAATGACTAAATAGCTTGTAGCTAGTTAGCTGGTTAGCTTCTGGAGGTTCTTGAGTGTGTTCTAAAAAAATTAAAAATAATAGCGATTCCGTATCACATTGGGTGAGGCAGGTTTCCGGAAGGTATAAACAAATTAAAAATCAAAAAGAGATAGAAAGTAAATATGGGTGTTTGGGACGCGGCAATTCAGACGGTTAGCAGGCCTGTGCTAGCAAGCTAACAGTTCGTAGATAGCTAGATAGCTAGTTGTGAAGATCCAGCTGAAAAATGTTCCGTTTGCGGTGGGAATCCGGGGATGAATCCGGGAATGAAAAATAAATAGGTCCGTTATGCTCTGGTTAGAGTCGCGTTGTTCGAACTGGCGAGAGCTTTCCGGGCTGAAGGTTAGCTGATGACCGGTTAGCTGAAGACCGCTAGCATAGCTGGCTAGCTTCAGTTGAGGGGTTCCGGTTCCGAAGTAAATATAAATACTTTAGGAAAAATAGCTACATTGGGTGAGGCGGGTTGCAGGAGAGTATTTGGAAGCTTAGGTTTAGCAAAAAGTTTTTAAAGAGATATGCGAAGGAAAATATGTAAAAAACGAAAAATATACGATATATACAGGGGACACGACACGACAGGACGACTTACTGCTACGCCATCTTGGATCACTAAAGGAATGGCAAGAAGTCGTATACCAGTTAATACTATAGCGAGCTGGTTTGTTTACTAACGTTAGCTTATCCGATGTAACGTTCATGCTAGCTAGCCAGCCGGCTGACTTCATTATCCAGCTAATTTTCACACCATAACACAATTATTTTTTTATTTTTTATTTATTTTTTTCACCTTTATTTAACCAGGTAGGCTAGTTGAGAACAAGTTCTCATTCTCACTTGATCAGCTAAGTTGGATAATGTTGCTCAACATTTCTCTGGCTACTAACGCGGAGAATTCGATCCAGCTAGCAAGATACAATGCTAACAATTCTTGTTCTACCACACTTGCTCCCTCACCTCAAGCTTTCCAAAAATGCCATTGTTTTTCGGTTACAGGTCATGAAGTACGCATCAACACCCTCTCACCCCAGTCTCCGTGGTCAGGCAGCCATCTCAGGTGAAGTTGGCACTGGGAAAATCCCATGTGAAGAGAAACGAGGCCGAGGCTGCAAAAGGACTGAAGGAGAAGACTCCCACAGGACTTCTATGCTAAACTGTTCTGCCACATTCAATTCCAATGTTACATCTTTCGATGTGTAAATAATAGGGAATACATCTGCAAATAATTTAAACTGACTTATCAAACTACACTGTACAGCTTTAGAGTGTGTGCAGCATAGGTACAACTGTAAGCAATTCCGTTCTCAAATGTCTGTTACAAATCCCTTCGGCCCTGCAGTCTAGGGGGGTGGAAACGAGACCCGTAACATATCTGATGCAAATTCTAACAGTGAGAACTAATAACCTCAGACAAATTAAATCTACAGCCAAACACTATTGGTTTATTTGTAAACACACGGTAAAGGGGGGTGGGAAAAGGGGCTGTGCTGGACCCAAGGAAAGAAACAAATATCCAAAAACACCCCTAAACTAGACTAGCCTGCTTCAATACAACTACCTAACCAATCAAATACAGCGGATGGTCCACCCAGTTATAACTAGGGTATTTAGACAAAGTATTCCTACGTGTAATGTAGGCCAATGGGCGACTTGTCTTGGTACCCCCTTTTCCCACCATCAAACTAACAGTCAAACACCATTACAGAACAATACTCATAGGATAACGGACACAGTGACATGTAGTTGAAAACAAAAGGCAGCTCTCTGCATACAAAGAGAGAGAGACCTGGGGAAAACAACACAATGGGTTTTTAAACCAAGGGAAAGGGGATGTGATTGGGTAATGGAAACAGGAGGTGTGTCTTCAGATTGATGACTGATTGGCAGCACCTGTGAATTTTTTTTATTTTATTTTTTATTTCACCTTTATTTAACCAGGTAGGCTAGTTGAGAACAAGTTCTCATTTACAACTGCGACCTGGCCAAGATAAAGCATAGCAGTGTGAATAGACAACACAGAGTTACACATGGAGAAAACAATTAACAAGTCAATAACACAGTAGAAAAAAAAGAGTCTATATACATTGTGTGCAAAATGCATGAGGAGGTAGGCGAATAATTACAATTTTGCAGATTAAGACTGGAGTGATAAATGATCAGATGGTCATGTACAGGTAGAGATACTGGTGTGCAAAAGAGCAGAAAAGTAAATAAATATAAACAGTATGGGGATGAGGTAGGTAAAATTGGGTGGGCAATTTAACGATAGACTATGTACAGCTGCAGCGATCGGTTAGCTGCTCAGATAGCAGATGTTTGAAGTTGGTGAGGGAGATAAAAGTCTCCAACTTCAGCGATTTTTGCAATTTGTTCCAGTCACAGGCAGCAGAGAACTGGAAAGAAAGGCGGCCAAATGAGGTGTTGGCTTTAGGGATGATCAGTGAGATACACCTGCTGGAGCGCGTGCTACGGGTGGGTGTTGCCATCGTGACCAGTGAACTGAGATAAGGCGGAGCTTTACCTAGCATGGACTTGTAGATGACCTGGAGCCAGTGGGTCTGGAGACGAATATGTAGCGAAGGCCAGCCGACTAGAGCATACAGGTTGCAGTGGTGGGTGGTATAAGGTGCTTTAGTAACAAAACGGATGGCACTGTGATAAACTGCATCCATTTTTCTGAGTAAAGTATTGGAAGCTATTTTGTAGATGACATTGAATAGGGTCGAAGCAAAGACAATACACACGCAGAGGATACACACAGGATACCTGTATCCGTAATAGTCTGTTTAATGTGAGAAACAAAATGAAAAGCAACTGTTAGACTATTACAATGCGGACTGTCATGCATTTTTATATTACCAACAAGACAACGAAGTGATGGTCTTTACGCGCCATGGAGACATAACGGAGACTTCCCCCACACCAAAAGTTCCTCCGCTGAGCGATATTGTTTACTACACTATTATGGATACAATCCAAGACATACGTTTATTGGCATTCATACTCTTATTTTTAACCGATTAGCTTTGCAAAATTCTACCTTATGTCAATTCAGGGCTCAGAAATATTGGAATAACGTGCTTAAGAGGACTCTGACACTCTAGGCGCACAACAAGATAACACAACAACCACATTTTTAATTGACAATCATTGCTTTAAATAGATATGGTTAATAGATTTGTATAGGCATATATAAACAATTAATTTAACTTGTAAACCAAGGTTGGATTAGTAGGTCTAAGCAACATGTAGCTGGATACCCGCGTAATGAATCGAAACAGGTTCCAATCCTCATATATACACATTATTACAAAATAAAGAGCTTAATCTTTCAAGACATAAAGACATAGAAGCTTACCCATTTATAAAGGTTCTACACATTCCATTTCTCCATAGCAATAGAATGTAAACATTCTATTTTGTGCCAAACATTGCCTACAACTCAATTCTAAGTGCAGCATATTGGACGACTCCACAGTAATTGATCATTCACGACTTTAACTTATTCCTGTTATCTCTAGAGCATCTCGTATATCTATAGCGCTGCATTTCTTCACCATCTTACCATGGATAGGGTTTGGTGCATTCCGGAGTTCACTTATGGTCCCACAAAGGTAATCTTTGGGGATATTCATTTTAGCATACTGTAAATGCCTGTGCACAATGTGCATAACAAAGCATCATTATTGTCATTCTCTTCAAAGGAATTCTGCAGAAGCAGCCTTTATTTCCAGATTCTGCAGGCCTGCTGGGAGGAAACATATTACAATAAACAGGTAAGATTCATAAAAAAAACCCATAAACAACAGAAAGAGAGTTGTATTTCAAGACAGTTTAGAGAAGATGGTCATAAGAGTTCTTAATAACACTAGCAAATTGTGATGCATGAACAGTTGTGAAATGTTGTGAGAGGCCCTTCAGAATGCACATGATATGGTATTTCGTGGCACTGACTCACACCTTACCTCATCTTGCAGAAGAAGCTCATGGTCCACTATCTGCTGCTCCAGAGTCAAGGCCAGGTGCCGCACCATGTCACCACGGAGCACATGAGCGACTGGCTGGTGTCTCAGGGCAAAAAATCCCTTAGGGAGAGGTGAGTACCACGTCATCACTCACCTTCACTGCCATTCCCTGCCACCAGCAGCACTCCAAGAGGTGTGAGTAAAATAAACAACAGAAAAATCGGAAGCCAGGAAAGTTGAATTGCTCTGTGTTTTATTTGAAGGGTGTGGAAGGAAACCCTGGAGGAGGGGAATGACCTCGCTCGGCTGGTAAGACAATGAGAGTTAGACACATACTACAAGTCAGTGAGCTCTTTACTAGCCTTTCAACAACTAGTTAGTACAGCAGAATCGATATGTTGTGAAATTTCACTAATCGGACTTCCTGTTTCCTACGGCAGACCTGGGAAGTCAACACTTGCCTAAAAATGATAGCGATAGAGCACGAGGCTGTCTGCAAGCTCCGCCGCTCCTTGCACCCCACTTCGCAGGCTGACATGTGAGTTCCATGTACTGCCCTGCATATGACTTGATCCATTTATCTACACATCTGTAACTATGCAGAAACAGACTAAGACAATGTCCTCTGTGAGCACATTGCACATCGTTTAGCTTTGTATTCTCATTTTATTGATTTCAGCGACCCTAAGGTCCACAGCATCGTGGAAAGAGCTGTAAGGAGCATTATGGGCGAGCTGTCCACTGAGCCCCGTAGCAACCTGCTCAGCCCATCCCAGGTGGTTGTGGAGGTGGTGCCCAGGCTCCTCCTGGCCCTGTGGATTCAGCCAAAGGAAGGCCATTCAGGGCACCCAATCCTAATAAGCGGGATGGCCGTGGGCATGGTGGCGGCCGTAGTGGAGAAGCTCTCCAGCATGTTAAAGGCCCCTTCCCCTCAAATCCCTTTCTCCCACGCTGCGGCTTTTGAATCTTTGTGGTCAATCCTCGGGAGAATCAGTCAGTCCTTCTCCACGGATGACCTCCAGAGCCCATTTTATGTGAGATCTGTCTGTGCCTTTGTGGCTGACGAGGTCCAGAGCTGCTTCCAGCCCCCTGCAGCCACCTTACCAGTCCTCCCTGTCGTCGCTGCGGCAGTCTCCACCGCACCTCCAGACATCCTAGCAGGTGAGTAGCAATGATAGAGAGCACTCTGACAGATGCCTGTTGTGATGACATCTCGGTGACTTGTAGTAGTAGAGCTCATCAGGATTGCTGTTGTCACTTCTAACACAGAGGCAGACCAGGCGTCTACCCACCTGGAGGTTGTGGACATCACCGCTAACATAGAGGCAGACCAGGCGTCTTCCCACCTAGAGGTTGTGGACATCACCGCTAACATAGAGGCAGACCAGGCGTCTTCCCACCTGGAGGTTGTGGACATCACCGCTAACATAGAGGCAGACCAGGCGTCTTCCCACTTGGAGGTTGTGGACATCACCGCTAACATAGAGGCAGACCAGGCATCTTCCTACCTGGAGGTTGTGGACATCACCGCTAACATAGAGGCAGACCCTGCTTCTTCCCACCTTGAGGTTGTGGACATCACCCATAACACACAGGCAGACACGGCATCTTCCCACCTGGAGGTTGTGGACATCGGCCCTAAAACAGAGGCAGGCAGAGCTTGTTCCCACTTGGAGGTTGTGGAAATAACCCCTAAGACAGAGGCAGACCCAGCTAATTCCCACCTGGAGGTTCAGGACATCACCCCTAAGACACAGCAAGATCCAGCTTCTTCCCACTTTGCTGTGAACATCACCCGTAACAAAGAGGCAGATCTGGTTTCTTTCCACCTGAATGTTGTGGACATCACCCCTAATAGAGAGGCAGAGCCCATCTCTTCCCTCTTGGAGGTTGTGGATGTCACACCTGAAGAAAGGACTCTCAAGATGGCCGCCTTTGCCACTCAGCCAACTGACATCCAAGCAGGTGAGTAACACTGACAGGTGAAGTTTTTCATGACATCTTAGTAGAACCTTTCAACTGGCCAGTGTTTAGAACCTACGGTTTGCATTTGCTTACATTCTGTCCCTCTTTTCTCCCTTTCCAGAGGATGTTGCTGTGGTCATCCCAGATGTTACCCCACACGTCACCAAGGATGTGACACTGGATGTTCCATGCAGAGCTGCATGCAAAGGGAAAGTCCGGCGATTTTTTTTCAGGCTTTGGAGGGCAGTGTGCTGCTGCGCCTGCCACAAGGAAGAGGAGGAACAATACTAGTTATTCATCAGACCTTCAGAAATGGGATTGAACCATAGACCATTAAATTATTTGCATTATAATAATTGGATTAAACTCTGCTTTTCCTGTTTACTACTTAATTTCAGAACATTTCTATAAACTTTCACTTTGCAAGTGTGGAGTAGGTTGTGTAAATAAGTGGGAAACATCCCAATTTGAATGCTTTTAATAATTTACTTACTACACGTAAACAAAACAAAAAAAGTAGTATTTGACAACAACAAAAATGGAGGGAGCTCAACCAACGTTGAGTTGAGGTGCAACCAAAACCTTTAATCATCATAGAAAACGAAAAAGCGCAACTCTTGCGCACTATAAGGTCTGTTACCAAGATGGCGTAGCAGTCGGACGTGTGTTTTGTCTTGTCCCGTCCTGTCTGGTGTAAATATAGTGTAAATATAGTTTTCCTTGTTTTTTTTTCTGTATATATTTCGTACATATTTTAATCTCACTTTCCAACTACAGGCTGAATATACTCTCCTGCAACCCGCATCACCCAATGTGGTACGGATCTGCTTTCTCTATACTTTAGAACCGGAACCCTCATCAGAAGCTAGCCAGCTAACTAGCTACTAGCTAGTAGCTAGCCACCGCTAGCGGTCTTCAAAGCTAACTAGGACACCAGCGCGACATCAACCCAGAGCATATCAGACTGCTTTTTCTCTACCACATCTCCGGATTCCTACCGCAAGCTCTGAACCTTTACACCGGATCATCGCAACTAGCTAGCTGCAATCCGAGTGGCTACTCCTGGCTAACGTCTCTGTCCCAGAGCAAGCACCAGTTAGCCTTGAGCTAGCCTCGAGCTAAGCCCATCTCCCGACTAGCCGAAGAGGTCCAACAATACCTATTTTGCCAATTGGCCTGGACCCTCTACTGCCGACCACGGAGCCCCGCCGATCCATCACGACTGGTCCGACATAATCGTCCGAGGTGGTTTCAACAGGCTTTTCCGTTGCGACATCGCCAAAGATCCATCTGCTGGCCAAGGCCCGGGCGAGCTTTCTGAATCGCTGTGTCTCCAGCTCACCTAGCGTACTAGAGCACCTGTAGCATACTCCTGGGCTACAATTACCCGGGCCCACGACCGGTCTGTCGATGTCACCGCATGAAGAGGAATAAACAGACTCACCCCATCGCGACGTCCCCCAAAGGTTAACTCTCTAGCCCTCTCTATCTCCCTGCTTGCTAATTCGGCCTGCTAACGGCTAGCTTGTCAAGCTCCGGTCCGCTAACTGCTACCTTGTCTAGCCCGGGCCTACGAACTGTTAGCTTGTTAGCACAGGCCTGCTAACCGTCTGAACCACCGCGTCCCAATCACTCTCTGAACCCATTTACTTTCTATCTCTTTTTGATTTTTAATTGTTTATACCTTCCGGAAACCTGCTTCACCCAATGTGATACGGAATCGCTATTACTTTTAATTGTATTTTTATGACACACTCAAGAACCTCCAGACGCTAACCAGCTAACTAGCTACAAGCTATTTAGTCATTGTTAGTTTTTTTAAAAACCTGGACAACACTCGCCAGCCCAGCTTCCCTGCCCATCCACCGCTGCCCCCTGGACACTGATCTCTTGGCTACATAGCTGACGCACGCTGGACTGTCCATTAATCACGGTACTCCATTCTGCTTGTTTGTTTTACCTGTCGGCCCCGTTGCCTAGTCAACGCCATTTTACCTGCTGTTTGTTGTGCTAGCTGATTAGCCTTGCCTACTGTTTTTAGCTAGCTTTCCAAATTCAACACCTGTGATTACTGTATGCCTCGCTGTATGTCTCTCTCAAATGTCAATATGCCTTGTATACTGTTGTTCAGGTTAGTTATCATTGTTTTAGTTCACAATGGAGCCCCTAGATCCACTCTGTATACCCCTGTTACCTCCTTTGTCCCACCTCCACACATGCGGTGACCTCACCCATTACAACCAGCATGTCCAGAGATACAACTCTCTCATCATCACCCAGTGCCTGGGCTTACCTCCGCTGTACCCGCACCCCACCATACCCGTCTGCGCATTATGCCCTGAATATATTCTACCATGCCCAGAAACCTGCTCCTCTTATCCTCTGCCCCCAATGCTCTAGGCGACCAGTTTTGATAGCCTTTAGCCGCACCCTCATACTACTCCTTCTCTGTTCCGCGGGTGATGTGGAGGTAAACCCAGGCCCTGCATGTCCCCAGGTACCCTCATTTGTTGACTTCTGTGATCGAAAAAGCCTTGGTTTTATGCATGTCAACATCAGAAGCCTCCTCCCTAAGTTTGTTTTACTCACTGCTTTAGCACACTCTGCTAACCCTGATGTCCTTGCCGTGTCTGAATCCTGGCTCAGGAAGGCCACCAAAAATTTGGAGATTTCCATACCCAACTATAACATCTTCCGTCAAGATAGAACTGCCAAAGGGGGCGGAGTTGCAGTCTACTGCAGAGATAGCCTGCAAAGTAATGTCATACTTTCCAGGTCCATACCCAAACAGTTCGAACTACTAATTTTGAAAATTACTCTCTCCAGAAATAAGTCTCTCACTGTTGCCGCCTGCTACCGACCACCCTCAGCTCCCAGCTGTGCCTTGGACACCATTTGTGAATTGATCGCCCCCCATCTAGCTTCAGAGTTTGTTCTGTTAGGTGACCTAAACTGGGATATGCTTAACACCCGGCAGTCCTACAATGTAAGCTAGATGCCCTCAATCTCACTCAAATCATCAAGGAACCCACCAGGTACAACCCTAACTCTGTAAACAAGGGCACCCTCATAGACGTCATCCTGACCAACTGGCCCTCCAAATACACCTCCGCTGTCTTCAACCAGGATCTCAGCGATCACTGCCTCATTGCCTGTATCCGCCACGGAGCCGCAGTCAAACGACCACCCCTCATCACTGTCAAACGCTCCTAAAACACTTCTGTGAGCAGGCCTTTCTAATCGACCTGGCCCGGGTATCCTGGAAGGACATTGACCTCATCCCGTCAGTTGAGGATGCCTGGTCATTCTTTAAAAGTAACTTCCTCACCATTTTAGATAAGCATGCTCCGTTCAAAAATGCAGAACCAAGAACAGATACAGCCCTTGGTTCACTCCAGACCTGACTGCCCTCGACCAGCACAAAAACATCCTGTGGCGGACTGCAATAGCATCGAATAGCCCCGTGATATGCAACTGTTCAGGGAAGTCAGGAACCAATACATGCAGTCAGTCAGGAAAGCTAAGGCCAGCTTCTTCAGGCAGAAGTTTGCATCCTGTAGCTCCAACTCCAAAAGGTTCTGGGACACTGTGAAGTCCATGGAGAACAAGAGCACCTCCTCCCAGCTGCCCACTGCACTGAGGCTAGGTAACACGGTCTCCACCGATAAATCCATGATTATCGAAAACTTCAATAAGCACTTCTCAACGGTTGGCCATGCCTTCCGCCTGGCTACTCCAACCTCGGCCAACAGCTCCGCCCCCCGCAGCTCCTCGCCCAAGCCTCTCCAGGTTCTCCTTTACCCAAATCCAGATAGCAGATGTTCTGAAAGAGCTGCAAAACCTGGACCCGTACAAATCAGCTGGGCTTGACAATCTGGACCCTCTATTTCTGAAACTATCTGCCGCCATTGTCGCAACCCCTATTACCAGCCTGTTCAACCTCTCTTTCATATCGTCTGAGATCCCCAAGGATTGAAAGCTGCCGCAGTCATCCCCTCTTCAAAGGGGAGACACCCTGGACCCAAACTGCTATAGACCTATATCCATCCTGCCCTGCCTATCTAAGGTCTTGAAAGCCAAGTCAACAAACAGGTCACTGACCATCTCGAATCCCACCGTACCTTCTCCGCTGTGCAATCTGGTTTCCGAGCCGGTCACGGGTGCACCTCAGCCACACTCAAGGTACTAAACGATATCATAACCGCCATCGATAAAAGACAGTACTGTGCAGCCGTCTTCATCGACCTCGCCAAGGCTTTCGACTCTGTCAATCACCATATTCTTATCGGCAGACTCAATAGCCTCGGTTTTTCGGATGACTGCCTTGCCTGGTTCACCAATTACTTTGCAGACAGAGTTCAGTGTGTCAAATCGGAGGGCATGCTGTCCGGTCCTCTGGCAGTCTCTATGGGGGTGCCACAGGGTTCAATTCTCGGGCCGACTCTTTTCTCTGTATATATCAATGATGTTGCTCTTGCTGCGGGCGATTCCCTGATCCACCTCTCGCAGACGACACCATTCTATATACTTTCGGCCCGTCATTGGACACTGTGCTATCTAACCTCAAACGAGCTTCAATGCCATACAGCACTCCTTCCGTCGCCTCCAACTGCTCTTAAACGCGAGTAAAACCAAATGCATGCTTTTCAACCGATCGCTGCCTGCACCCGCATGCCCGACTAGCATCACCACCCTGGATGGTTCCGACCTTGAATATGTGGACATCTATAAGTACCTAGGTGTCTGGCTAGACTGCAAACTCTCCTTCCAGACTCACATCAAACATCTCCAATCGAAAATCAAATCAAGAGTCGGCTTTCTATTCCGCAACAAAGCCTCCTTCACTCACGCCGCCAAGCTTACCCTAGTAAAACTGACTATCCTACCGATCCTCGACTTCGGCGATGTCATCTACAAAATGGCTTCCAACACTCTACTCAGCAAACTGGATGCAGTCTATCACAGTGCCATCCGTTTTGTCACCAAAGCACCTTATACCACCCACCACTGCGACTTGTATGCTCTAGTCGGCTGGCCCTCGCTACATATTCGTCGCCAGACCCACTGGCTCCAGGTCATCTACAAGTCCATGCTAGGTAAAGCTCCGCCTTATCTCAGTTCACTGGTCACAATGGCAACACCCATAGCACGCGCTCCAGCAGGTGTATCTCACTGATCATCCCTAAAGCCAACACCTCATTTGGCCGCCTTTCGTTCCAGTACTCTGCTGCCTGTGACTGGAACGAACTGCAAAAATCGCTGAAGTTGGAGACTTTTATCTCCCTCACCAACTTCAAACATCAGCTATCTGAGCAGCTAACCGATCGCTGCAGCTGTACATAGTCTATTGGTAAATAGCCCACCCATTTTCACCTACCTCCTTCCCATACTGTTTTTATACTGTTTATTTATTTATTTACTTTTCTGCTCTTTTGCACACCAATATCTCTACCTGTACATGACCATCTGATCATTTATCACTCCAGTGTTAATCTGCAAAATTGTATTATTCGCCTACCTCCTCATGCCTTTTGCACACATTTGTATATAGACTGCCCATTTTTTTCTACTGTGTTATTGACTTGTTAATTGTTTACTCCATGTGTAACTCTGTGTTGTCTGTTCACACTGCTATGCTTTATCTTGGCCAGGTCGCAGTTGCAAATGAGAACTTGTTCTCAACTAGCCTACCTGGTTAAATAAAGGTGAAATAAATAAATATATATATTTTTTTTAAATGCATTTTTTATTCAAGCAAGGTTAAAACCTCTTGCTTCTACTTGGGACGCTTGCGTCCCAACTAGAGCTCTGGAAATGCAAATGCGCTACGCTAAATGCTAATAGTATTAGTTAAAACTCAAAAGTTCATTAAAATACACATGCAGGGTATCAAATTAAAGCTACACTCGTTGTGAATCCAGGCAACAAGTCAGATTTTTAAAATGCTTTTCGGCGACAGCATGAGAAGCTATTATCTGATAGCATGCACCAATACACTACAACACAAAAGCACAGCAGGGGACGTAAACAAAATAATTAGCATTTCGGCGTTACACAAACCGCACAATAAAATAGAAAACAGTCATTACCTTTCACCATCTTCTTTGTTGGCACTCCTAGATGTCCCATAAACACTATTGGGTCTTTATTTCAGATTAAATCGGGCCATATAAGCCAAGATATCGTTATATGTAGACTGTGTGATAAACGAAAAAACAGCGATTTCACAACGTAACGTCATTTTTAAAATTCAAAAAGTAGGCGATAAACTTTCACAAAACACTTCGAAATACGTTTGTAATGCTACTTTAGGTATTAGTAAACGTTAATAAGCGATAAAAATCATCCGTAGGCGATGTAAAAATCATTAGCTGTCGTCTTGGAAAAAATTTCACCAGAGAGCTCTTCCAGAATGATCTGGGCGGAGACTGGAGGTAAGTGGTGCCCTGTTTCGGTTCAACCAAGAATCAAAGATGATTCAATTCACAAGACTCTAGACAACATGGGGATGCTGTGGGAGTTGAATGCTCGGTCTTATCTAATTCGGCTCACTGTTAACAATTGCTGAAGTGGCGCAAGGATATTTATTTCCATTTTCTGTGATCAGGTTTTCCTGCGCTTTCCGATGTAACGCACGTTATGTTATAGCCACAGTCGTGATTTAACCAGTTTTAAAAACGTCCGAGGGTTTCCTATCCACACATTCTAACCATATGAACGTACTATATTCTTGGCATGAGTAGCAGGGCGCTGAAATGTTGCTAGCTGATTTTTAACAAAATGTTCAAAAAGTAGAGGGTAGGAGCAACAGGTTAAAATATGAACATTTTGGCCTAGTCTCAAAGTCAAATGGACGGAGGGCCAAATAAAAAAATCAGCTACAAGACGAGGGCCGGACTGTTCGAATGTTCATTGAAAATTTTTTAAATGACGCATATAGTCTAGTGAACCTAATTGAACCTACTGAAAACCTAACAAATATATTACAATATGATCAGATAAATAAAGCAATATTTTCTTATGGCTCTGTCAGTAATCTTTAATTTTCAACAGACACAAAAGACAAATTTCCTTTATATAAATATCCCCATAACATGAACATTAAATGAAAGAAACCGGTATTCAAGGCACCATCAGTAGACTATATTTTCTATTTTAGCAAAAGTGGGCTAAATTTACTTCAAAGAAAAAACAATAATAGCAATTTTCTATCATCCACTCAACTGAAATATTTTTTAAATATAATTGGATTGAAATACAAAAAAATAAAGTGCAAAAATCTATTAATCAAAAACAACACTTTGTTTAAGGAGAAGTAACATGCAGTGAAAACAAATATTAAATTTTAACTTTTAAACTTGAACTGAGTAAAAACTCTAAATATGTGATTGCACAGTAATGTTCACTTGTTTGAGGTTGAGGGTGATACTTGGTGGTGTCCCATCTTTTCCACAAGTTCATCAATGTTCGGGGTAAGGCTCTGAGCTGAAGAAATCCTCAGAATTGAGTGGAGGTGTTCAGCAGTAAGTCGACTTCTGTGTGATGTTTTGTTCAGGTTCATCAAAGAAAACAGTTGTTCACACAGGTATGTGCTGCCAAACATAGACAACGTTTGAGCAGCCTGGATGCGCAGCTGGGGCATTGTGCCGGGGGGAGGAAACGGGCGAACTCCGCAGCACCCACTGCCGCATATTTTGCCCTCAGTGCATCATTGCATTGGAGGTCAATCAACTCCATTTGAGGTTTGGTGGTGAGCTTTCCACGTCAACAGCAAATGGGTTACCGAGCAGTTCCAACCTGCTTTTGTGCTTCAAAGTCAGCAAATCGGCGTCGAAAGTCAGCGGCAAGCATACCTATTTTATCAGCCAACTGTGTGCTCAAGGAACGCACTGGTAGAGAGCTTCTCTTTCATGGTCTGGCAGCTGGGAAAGTGGCTCAAATTTTCTTTCCGCATCTGCGTCTCCCACAGAGTCAGTTTGGTTTTAAATGCCTTCACTGTACTGTACATATCAGAGATGACACGATCCCGACCCTGCAGCTGCAAGTTTATTGCATTCAGATGACTCGTAATGTCACACAGAAAAGCCATTTCACACAGAAACATTTCGTCTCGGAGTTGTGTTGTGTCTTTCCCTTTGCTGTCCAAGAACAGACAAATCTCCTCACGAAGCTCAAACATCTTTGAAGCACCTTTCCCTGGCTTAGCCATCGCACCTCTGTGTGATAAGGCAAATCACCATGCTCCGTTTCTAACTCCGTCAGAAATGCCTTGAACTGGCGGTGATTCAAACCTTTGGCTCTGATAAAGTTAACTGTGCGTGATGATGCTCATTACATGCTCCATTTTCAAGGCTTTACCGCACAACGCTTCCTGGTGTATGATACAATGATAAGCTGTCAGCTCACCTGTCGCGTTTTCCTCTTGCATCTTTTCCCGTATCTTCGCCACCAGTCCGCTCCTGTGTCCACACATCGCAGGTGCTCCGTCGGTTGTCAAACCCACGAGTTTTTCCCAAGGCAGCTCCATCTCATTTACACATCTTGACACCTCTTCATACAAATCATGCCCCGTAGTTGTGCCATGCATAGGACGTAAAGCCAAAAACTCCTCTGTCACGCTTAGGTTGGAGTCCACTCCGCGGATGAAAATTGACAACTGGGCAATGTCAGAAATGTCGGTGCTCTCATCCACAGCCAAGGAATATGCAATAAAATCTTTTCCCTTTTTCACAAGCTGCTCTTTTAGATTGATGGACAACTGGTCTACTCTCTCGGCAATGGTGTTTCTGCTCAGACTCACATTTAAAAAGAGTTGCCTTTTTCTGGGCAAACTTCGTCACAAACTTTAATCATGCAGTTTTGATGAAATCCCCTCCGTAAATGGCCGGGCTGATTTAGCGATCTCTTCTGCCAAAATAAAACTGGCCTTGACAGCAGCCTGGCCTTGTGATTTGGCTTTTTTTGAACAGAGCCTGTCGAGATTTGAGGCCTCGTTTAATTCCTCTGCCTTTTGTAGCCTTTGTTCCATGTCCATATTCTTGTTTTTGTCCGCGTGTTTCGTTTCATAATGTCGTCTCAGATTATACTCTTTCAGTACCGCCACACTTTCTCCACACAGAAGACACACAGGTTTTCCAGCTACCTTCGTGAACATATACTCCGACTCCCACCTTGTTTGAAACCCCGGTTCTCAGTATCCACCTTCCGTTTTGCCATTTTTGATGGGTATCTGAAAGTTAATTTTACTGTGATGCTGACGACTGCTGTGCCAATAAATATTGAAATGAAGCAGCCTACTGCTCGGTGCGTCACCTTTGCATTGTGGGAAATGTAGTATTGGTGCGTGTAAAAGATCTGCGGGCTGCCGGCTTGCTGCGGGCCGGTTCTAATAATAAATCAAGATCATCCCAGGGGCCGTAAAAAACCTTCTTGCGGGCCGGACGTGGCCCGCGGGCCTTGACTCTGACATATGTGCTCTAACACATGACCACACGAACAGGGGGGGCGGGGCGGGGGCACATATTCTGTACATGTCATCAGGTCATAAGGTCAGCAATCAATCAATTTTGACACATGCCGTATCCTATTACTCTCTCCTATGCTAGACACACCCCTAATAAACCACAATCCCAATGCCTACAAAAACCCCAATAACACAATAAACCCATGTCACACCCTGGTCTGAACAAATAATTAAGGAAAACACAAAAATCTATGACCAAGGCGTGACAATTGCCTGCAGATAGAAACATGTATAGTACAACTATTATAGTAGACTGACCAGACAAGTTTAAAAAGCAGTATCAGTCAAAAGACAGACAGTGAGGTATCAGATTTAGATTGTATTGAGTATACAGTCCACACCATATCTATTTAGACAGTGAGGAATCAGATTTAGATTGTATTGAGTATACAGTCCACACCATATCTATTTAGACAGTGAGGAATCAGATTTAGATTGTATTGAGTATACAGTCCACACCATATCTATTTAGACAGTTAGGTATCAGATTTAGATTGTATTGAGTATACAGTCCACACCATATCTATTTAGACAGTGAGGAATCAGATTTAGATTGTATTGAGTATACAGTCCACACCATATCTATTTAGACAGTGAGGTATCAGATTTAGATTGTATTGAGTATACAGTCCACACCATATCTATTTAGACAGTGAAGCTAACATTTTAAATGTGTCTCTATACTCCAACATTTTGGATTTCAGATCAAATGTTTCATATGATGATATATGATATATAATGTCACTATTTATTTTAGGTTATTTTAATATAGCTTTTTCACAATTAAAACACTTTATGTTTCCAGGTGACATTCTGTACTGGTACCTAATATGAAACATTCTATCTCAAATCCAAAATGCTGGAGCAGAGCACCACATTTAAAACTGTAAGCTTCATTGTCCAAACACATATGGTGTGGACTATGTGTGTCTGGTAAACACATGTGGATCTGGTGAACAGTTATCACTTGTTGACCAACTACAGGAATACTGACCTCAGAGTCTCCAGTTTACAGTGGGGATTCCCCAGTCCAGCAGAGAGCAGCTTCACTCCTGAATCCTTCATGTCATTGTTACTCAGGTCCAGCTCTCTCAGGTGTGAGGGGTTTGACTCCAGAGCTGAGACCAAAGAAGCACAGCCTTCCTCTGTGACTCCACAGCCTGACAGCCTGACAAAGAGATCATCATGACTTCACAAACACACTGTCAATTTAACGAGTAGTGGTATAGAAGGACAATGGCAGATACATTTGATTTATTCTCCCAAACAACATATAGATTCATCTTCCGTCTCCTAGAATTGTATAGTCATATTGTTATACTAATGTGAAAATCAATGCATTTATTCAATATGTTTTTCAATATATTATAAACATATTATAATGCATATTTTTCTCTAAACTGAATATTTCTTCCTGATGATTAGTTCTTATATGTCATTTTATTTACTCACAGAGCAGCTCTGGAGGCTTTGACCACTGGCAGCAGCCTCAGAAGACCTTCCTCTGATCTGGAGTATTTCTTCAGGTCAAACACATCCAGCTCCTTTTCTGAAGTCAGCAACACAAAGACCAGAGCTGACCACTGTGCAGGTGACAGGTTGGGTTTAGAGAGACTTCCTGAGCTCAGGTAGCTTTGGATCTCCTCCACTAGAGACTGGTCATTCAGTTCATTCAGACAGTGGAACAGATTGATGCACCTCTCTGGAGAGAGATCCTCCCCGATCTTCTCCTTGATGTACTTGACTGTTTCTTCATGGGTCTGTGAGCTGCTTCTTGTCTTTGTCAGTAGACCTCGTAAGTGTTTCTGATTGGACTCCAGTGAGAGGCCCAGAAGGAAGCGGAGGAAAAGGTCCAGGTTTCCTGTCTCACTTTGTAAGGCTTTATCCACAGCACTCTTGTAGAAAGTAACTTCAGGCTCGTCGTTTGTTTGCAGTTTGTCCATTAGATTCTCATTGTTGTTGATGAATGAGAGGAACACATATACAGCAGCCAGAAACTCCTGAATGCTCAGATGAACAAAGCAGTACACCTTGTCCTGGTACAGCACACATTCCTCTTTAAAGAGCTGTGTGCACAATCCTGAGTACACTGAGGCTTCATTAACATCAATGCCAGCCTCTTTCAGGTCTTCTTCATAGAAAATCAGATTGCTCTTCACAAGCTGTTGAAAAGCCAGTTTTCCCAGTGACAGAATGCTCTCTTTATTCCAGTGTGGACCTGTCTCTTCTTTCCCAAGATACTTTTCATTCTTCTGTTTGGTATGAAACTCCACAAGGTGTGTGTACATCTCAGTCAGAGTCTTGGGCATCTCTTCTCTCTTATGTTTCAGCATGTGTTCAAGGACTGTTGCAGAAATCCAACAGAAGACTGGAATGTGACACATGATGTGGAGGCTCCTTGATGTCTTTATGTGTGCGATGATTCTGCTGGACAGGTCCTCATCACTGAATCTCTTCCTGAAGTACTCCTCCTTCTGTGGGTCATTGAACCCTCGTACCTCTGTTACCTGGTCAACACACCCTGAAGGGATCTTATTGGCTGCTGCAGGCCGGGTAGTTATCCAGAGGAGAGCAGAGGGAAGCAGATTTCCCTTGATGAGATTTGTCAGCAGAACATCCACTGAGGTTGACTCTGTGACGTCCCAACAGATCTTGTTCTTCTGGAAGTCTAGGGGCAGTCGGCACTCATCCAGACCATCAAAGATGAACAGAACTTTGTACTTGTTGTAGATGGAGATTCCTGATTGTTTGGTTTCCATTGAGAAGTGATTAAGAAGTTCAATGAAAGTGTGTTTGTCCTCTTTCATCAAATTCAGCTCCCGAAAAGGGAATGAAAATACAAATTGGACATCCTGATTTGCTTTTCCTTCAGCCCAGTCCAGAATGAACTTCTGCACAGAGACTGTTTTTCCAATGCCAGCGACTCCCTTTGTCAGCACAGTTCTGATACGTTTGTCTTGTCCAGTTAAGGGTTTGAAGATGTCGTTACATTTGATTGCAGTCTCTGGTCTTGCTTGTTTCCTGGTTGTGGTCTCAATCTGTCTCAGCTCATGTTCATTATTGACCTCTCCTGTTCCACCCTCTGTGATGTAGAGCTCTGTGTAGATCTTATTGAGAAGTGTTGGGTTTCCTTGTTGAGCGATCCCCTCAAATACACATTGAAACTTCTTCTTTAGATTAGATTTGAGTTCACGTTGGCAAATCACAGCAGGATCATCTGAATCTAGAAATACCACAGAGGATATTAATATTACGTCTGTTTTAATGTCTACAGTATTGTAGGACTGTTATAAAGTTTTAAATTACAATAATTTATTCTCTTAACTGACTGTATAAATGTGTAAATGTTGTCATAATGCATTACAGACTGGTGTGACTGATTATATTATTATTGGTATTATTGATGGTATTATTAATGTTGTCTCTCTCTCTAAATGAATCAACACAACACATCCCTGCTGCTACTTGATGAGGTCACTAGGTGTTGTGTTAATGCTGCTACAATATCATTGAGTTACACAGCTACTTTAGCTACAGCTTTTAAATTTTATAAAACATCATTCATCACGAGGCAGACAGATCTTACATTTCTGACCACTGAGAATCTCTGACTCTGATCTCTCCTGTTGGTTTCTGTGGACAAAACATGAGATTACATCTCCTCATCCAGGGAGGACACACACACACACACACACACACACACACACACACACACACGCACGCACACGCACACGCACTGCACTCACCCAGGGAGGGAATGTTGTGTTTGTTTAAAATTGTTTTAGGACTATGAAAATGGACAAAAGGACTAGCCTATGGATTATGAAAACAACAACAATAAATGGGAAAATGGGAGAGGAGAAATGACTAGAGACAGTGTTGTTTAACTCACTGACCCATGAGTTCTTCTTACCTTTGTTCAGTAGAAAAGTCTCCCTCTCTAAAGTGTATAGGTAGATTCATAGACTGGTCACTCTTCATGGACACACAGCTGGGAACAGGGGAGGCTGGTCTCTCCTGCTTGATTGGTCTTCAACACAACAGAGACAAACATTACATCTCTCATCTACTCTGAGCTCAGATGGGGAAACATAAGAAGAGTTTCATTCCAAACAGCTATACATCCATTTTCAGAAATGTTCATAAATTAGCTTTTATTGTTTAAAGAAGTTATGTTTATGTTTTTTTTTGCTACATGAGGAGATGGCACGTGGGTACCTGCTTCTATAAACCAATGAGGAGATGACACGTGGGTACCTGCTTCTATAAACCAATGAGGAGATGGCACGTGGGTACCTGCTTCTATAAACCAATGAGGAGATGGCACGTGGGTACCTGTTTCAATGAACCAATGAGGAGATGGCACGTGGGTACCTGCTTCTATAAACCAATGAGGAGAAGGCACGTGGGTACCTGCTTCTATAAACCAATGAGGAGATGGCACGTGGGTACCTGCTTCTATAAACCAATGAGGGGATGGCACATGGGTACCTGCTTCTATAAACCAATGAGGAGGAGGCACGTGGGTACCTGCTTCTATAAACCAATTAGGAGATGGCACGTGGGTACCTGCTTCTATAAACCAATGAGGAGATGGCACGTGGGTACCTGCTTCTATAAACCAATGAGGAGATGACACGTGGGTACCTGCTTCTATAAACCAATGAGGAGATGGCACGTGGGTACCTGCTTCTATAAACCAATGAGGACATGGCACGTGGGTACCTGCTTCTATAAACCAATGAGGAGATGGCACGTGGGTACCTGCTTCTATAAACCAATGAGGAGATGGCACGTGGGTACCTGCTTCTATAAACCAATGAGGAGATGGCACGTGGGTACCTGCTTCTATAAACCAATGAGATTGCGGCACGTGGGTACCTGCTTCTATAAACCAATGAGGAGATGGCACGTGGGTACCTGCTTCTATAAACCAATGAGGAGATGGCACGTGGGTACCTGTTTCAATGAACTAATGAGGAGATGGCACGTGGGTACCTGCTTCTATAAACCAATGAGGAGATGGCACGTGGGTACCTGCTTCTATAAACCAATGAGGAGATGGCACGTGGGTACCTGCTTCTATAAACCAATGAGGAGATGGCACATGGGTACCTGCTTCTATAAACCAATGAGGAGGAGGCACGTGGGTACCTGCTTCTATAAACCAATTAGGAGATGGCACGTGGGTACCTGCTTCTATAAACCAATGAGGAGATGGCACGTGGGTACCTGCTTCTATAAACCAATGAGGAGATGCCACGTGGGTACCTGCTTCTATAAACCAATGAGGCGATGGCACGTGGGTACCTGCTTCTATAAACCAATGAGGAGATGACACGTGGGTCCCTGCTTCTATAAACCAATGAGGAGATGCAGCGTGAACTGCGTCACAAATAGAACTGACTTCCAAACGCTCGTTGGCGTGCGAGAGCAGTGTGTCATTTTTATAATGAAATAAATTTTGCGACGCGAGCCATCAGTCGTCAGTCTGTCAGCCCCGCTAAAAGGCTGGTGTCGTTACTCTGCCTTCTCCGGGGGCATGTTGAGGTAAATTTACTAACCGGTAGGGTTGAATTATGTAATTTATTAGAGGGCTGGCAGACGCACTCTCGAGGTTGTTTACTCACAATATCAGATATTAAGATGATTTTTATAATGAATGTATACTGAGGTTGAGGTTCTGACTAGTCATTATTTACCCGGGGTTCAATACCTGCTATTGAGGCGCCCTGAAAATAATATTCAAAAGTTCGGTCCTTGGACACAGAGGGGTTAAACACTAAAGTTTACCGTCCATCTAGTGAAGAGAGGAGAGGTAGCCAGCATCCGTAGACAGCCGGTGATGATGAATCCGGTGAAACACAAAATTAAACAAGGATAGAGAGTGAAAAGGATCTGGCTACCCTAATACTGTCCCTGACCGTAAAGACAAAAGCAAATTGAACAATAAACGTCGGTTTCTCAACACTGTAACAAACTCCTTCGTTATTCTCCAAGATCACCTCAGTCCACTCTGCGCGTAACCAGACAATATGTGTAACGGATGTGAAATAGCTAGCAAGTTAGCGGTGCTGCGCTTTAAATAGAATTTAAATCGGTGACGTCACTTGCTCTGAGACCTTGAAGTAGTGGTTCCCCTTGCTCTGCCGCGGCTTTTGTGGAGCGATGGGTAACGATGCTTCGTGGGTGACTGTTGTTGATGTGTGCAGACGGTCTCTGGTTCGCACCCGGGTTTGGGCGAGGGGACGGTCTAAAGTTATACTGCCACACCGCACATGGACGCGGACAGTACTGTACGGGGACGCGGACAGTTCTGTATACGGGGACGCGGACAGTTCTGTATACGGGGACGCGGACAGTTCTGTACGGGGACGCGGACAGTTCTGTACGGGGACGTGGACAGTTCTGTATACGGGGACGCGGACAGTTCTGTACGGGGACGCTTACAGTTCTGTACGGGGAGGCGGACGGTTCTGTACGGGGACGTGGACAGTTCTGTACGGGGACACGGACAGTTCTCTACGGGGACGCGGACAGTTCTGTACGGGGACGTGGACAGTTCCAGAACGCGGACATGTTCAGTGCAACACAATCAACTGAACCCAGTCTTTACAGTGGGTTACATTAGTAATATTCATTTTGTATTATTATGTAAAACAAACATTCTATGTTTTTTTTGTAACAATATGTTGAGATCTGGGTCCATATCCACAAAGTGTCTCAGAGGAGAAAATTGGTCATTTAAGTGCTGAGAATAAAGACATTTTACACTTTTGGGTATAAGTGGGTGGGTAACTATGCATGAAGTCTCTAGTCCCACCCAGTCGGAAGATATTTAGGACACCTGGTGATCTGTCCTAAGTAGTTAAGAGTTAACAGCAGGTGTCCTAAGTAGTTAAGAGTTAACAGCAGGTGTCCTAAGTAGTTAAGAGTTAACAGCAGGTGTCCTAAGTAGTTAAGAGTTACCAGCAGGTGTCCTAAGTAGTTAAGAGTTAACAGCAGGTGTCCTAAGTAGTTAAGAGTTAACAGCAGGTGTCCTAAGTAGTTAAGAGTTAACAGCAGGTGTCCTAAGTAGTTAAGAGTTAACAGCAGGTGTCCTAAGTAGTTAAGAGTTAACAGCAGGTGTCCTAAGTAGTTAAGAGTTACCAGCAGGTGTCCTAAGTAGTTAAGTGTTAACAGCAGGTGTCTTGATAATACTATAGAATAATGCAGTGAGTCAGTGGTTCCTGAGCCACATGTAATTACTTTGAGTAGTTAAAATAATGATTTGATATTTGATATGATCAATACATTAATAATATAGACCTACATGCAACAGTACGTCTTGTGCTTTTGACAATGATTTATGTATAATAATTGTAATAAGTCATACCATTTATGTCTGCATAGCAATTTGTCTTCATTTTGGCAGATGAACTCAGGTTTTCACCCAGCGGCTAAGGAGTTGGTGCTGTGGCCAAAAGGTGGCTGGTTCAATTCCCGGGCCGGGGAAAAAACACCAGAAGTGATCTGATGACTGGAAGGCTGCTTGATTCACATCCTCTAAAAATTAACCTTCCGTTGATCAGAACTCTAGAGGTTCTTCTTCACTGAACCCAAATATATATATATAATGTTTTAGTGGTTCCATATATTGAGGATGTGATAGAAGCCTTTTTGGTTCTAGAAGGAACCTTCTGTTCTAAGAGTGTATAATAATAAACACGTTGTTCTTCTGATTATTTAATTATCTACATCATGTTATTTCCAGTTCTCCCTTTGGAGCACAACATCATGTTGTTAAATAATAATCCTAAACTGGACATGGATATAAATTGGGCAATTGAAGGAATCTAGGGCGTAATATGTGTTAGATGAATATGAACATTGTGTGCAACGTTGTAGGCAACATTATTGGCAAGAGACTTGATACCTACTATGCCAAAGATATTTAGAGTTGTTAAACGGAAGTGAAGAGTGTTGATCAACGGAAGTGTTGTCTAAAAGATGCATTCCATTATATTAGTCAATAATTAAGAGCAGGCAAAGTGGTCGTGTCATGTCGTGTGAAAATTCTATCAAATGTCTAACATTGCAACGAGTACAGTCAGGGTGCCGTGGAACCCCTGCAGTACCTTCACAGACCCCGGATTGAGAACCCCTGCAGTACCTCCCCAGACCCCAGATTGAGAACCCCTGCAGTACCTCCACAGACCCCGGATTGAGAACCCCTGCAGTACCTCCACAGACCCCGGATTGAGAACCCTGATTTAGCAGATGCTCTTATCCAGAGTGATTTACAGTAAGTGCTTTCATCTTAATTAAGATAGCTACGTGAGTATATATATATATAAATACCCATCTAAAATCTATTAGTTAAAAATCTGAGAACAGTAATATTGAAGGTACCCATGGCAACCATTTCTGATTAAAAAACAAATGTGAACATTTTGGAAATAAACTCTTAATAATGTATCAAAAATTGTCATCTCACCTCTTAGATTTGGTGTCATGTTCCCCAGAGAGACTCATTTTAGAGGCAGGGCCACCCTCCTTTCTCTCCCCAGAGAGACTCATTTTAGAGGCAGGGCCCCCCTCCTTTCTCTCCCCAGAGAGACTCCTTTTAGAGGCAGGGCCCCCCTCATTTCTCTCCCCAGAGAGACTCATTTTAGAGGCAGGGCCCCCCTCCTTTCTCTCCCCAGAGAGACTCATTTTAGAGGCAGGGCCCCCCTCCTTTCTCTCCCCAGAGAGACTCATTTTAGAGGCAGGGCCCCCCTCCTCTCTCTCCCCAGAGAGACTCATTTTAGAGCACTGACCCCTAAACAGAGATCCAAAATGTTGGTTGTGGTTAACACAGTAATTATTTAATGTCAATTGTTATCATTTATTAATTATCTCTTATAAAACATTTACTAACAGACACAGAAACAATCAGATGATTTAATGCAATCACATGAATATGTAGTTGTGACAGTTCATCTCCATGGTAACTAATAATAATAATAATAATAAGTCACTGTTTGTTAAGGTAGTTATAGACAGTACAGCAACACAAGGCCATGTCTCACACTTATTTTTATTCATTAAAAGTGGCTGTTTATTGTCTTTCAATCTGTTGTTTTCTAAATGTATCTGAGAATATAGACAGAAGGGCTAAAACGGACATGATTGATCTGAGGGGGAAATCATTGATCCATTCAGAAAGGTTATTTGCATCAGGTAAGAGATGTTATATTATGTAAAGTAGACTAGATTATAATGTATAATAGTGGGTTGTTAGTGATATGTAGATGTTATATTATGTAAAGTAGACTAGGTTATAATGTATACTAGTGGGTTGTTAGTGATATGCAGATGTTATATTATGTAAAGTAGACTAGGTTATAATGTATAGTACTGGGTTGTTAGTGATATGTAGATCAAAGTCTATACCTTGGCTACAGCCTACATATCATAGATGACCAGTCTAAACCTGTTCAGATCAGTTCACATAATGTTATAGTCCTTCCAGTAGCAGGACAGAGAATGTACTGTATATAACCTACATATCATAGATGACCAGTCTAAACCTGTTCAGATCAATTCACAGAGACCATCAGGTTTGTCAGCATGATAAGTGATCATAACTCCAACCTACTCTGATTATTGAATGTCTGACATCGACTAACCTTATAATAGTGTGTAGAAAGCCAAGACCAACGAGAGTTTGCCCATCTTTCCTACGTCTCAACACATTTATCTGACTTCTAATGTACTGAGAAATATGTGTTACAGTTTCAACAGCCATTTTATAACTGCGTAGGCTACAAACATACTTTTAATTTCATATGAGGAAATCACATAACTTACAGTCACTGGTGCAGCCGCCTGTTTTCTTACAGATGAAGTAGCTTTCATAGGGAACTCATTCAACCAGCCTAAACAACAGTAAATAAAAGATGTCAAATGGTCAAAGGAGAACACATGAAAGACAGGTGTTTTGCTACAGATGTAGGATCTTAATTTGAGACAATTTACTACAGCAGAACAATTATGTGGATTATAATTAACATTTTAAAGTGGAAAGTGGAAATGACAAACTTCAGAAGCCTTTTAAAACATCAAATACACTACAAGTTTTAGTTTTCCTGCAACAGGGTGATCAAATTCAGATCCTACATCTGTACAGAGATGAGGTCTTTATCTGAAAAAGGAAGTTTGAGTTATTAGCAATGAAGTTGCAACTGTCAGCTGCTGTAAACCTCTGTGATTGGATGTTATAGACCCCAATCTGAACAGTTTCTTCCCCGTGGTTATAGCCTTTACCTCTATGCTCAGACTACCTAATTCAGCACCATCACTACACTATAGAGGAACTATGATACAATTACATTATCATATGAAATGTAGAGGAACTATGATATAATTACATTATCATATGAAATGTAGAGGAACTATGATATAATTACATTATCATATGAAATGTAGAGGAACTATGATATAATTACATTATCATATGAAATGTAGAGGAACTATGATACAATTACATTATCATATGAAATGTAGAGAGTCACTACACTATAGAGGAACTATGATACAATTGCATTATCACATGAAATGTTAAATGTAGAACTATAAAATATTGAATGTTGATATATTGAATTTGACTTGACCACGTCCAGTCAGCTCCATGTTGTATGATTAAACTGACACCAACCTGTCTCAGTAGAAGTAGACTGTTAGGAGTGTTTTACTTCACTATACTAACATTACACCAGACATTTAATGTCTCTACACACTTTACAATAATCCCTGGCAGGATTCTCACCTTGTAGCCTGAATTCACAACCAGAACATGTCAAGACATTGATATATTTTCTGTTGTGTATATTCTTATGGGTGAGGCCTGAGCTGGAATGTGAAGTTAACTGAAGCTGGCTAACTTTAGAAAACCAGTATATCTAGCTAGTATCATAGTTTACCCCTCAGGCTACGTTCAGGTTTCAGCATCAGGCAGGTATCAACATGCCGAGTCGTAGGCTACAACCTGGGTTGTATTCATTAGTTTACTCCACAGCCAACAGTTTTAAAATGTTGCTGTCACGCCCTGACCACAGAGAGCCCTTGGTTCTCTATGATGTTGTAGATCAAGGCATGACTAGGGGGGTGTTCTAGTTGTCCTATTTCTATGTTGGTGTGCTTGGTATGCCAACAGTTTTAAATGGCACTAATGAACACACACAACCTGTTTTGAGGAAGTGTAAGTTGTTGTTAGTCTTTCCACAATATTTATTTGTCTCTTTCACACAAAATACCTCCCTGAGTAAAAAGTGTTAACAGTAGATTAGAAAGAGAAAATGTTTGTTTGTTGCTTGTTGTTTTTTAAGCCTGTTTTGAGAAGACAAGTCTATAGACCTATGATACAGTAGGAGATCACCCTGGTCTATAGACCTATGATACAGTAGGAGATCACCCTGGTCTATAGACCTATGATACAGTAGGAGATCACCCTGGTCTATAGACCTATGATCCAGTAGGAGATCACCCTGGTCTATAGACCTATGATACAGTAGGAGATCACCCTGGTCTATAGGCCTATGATACAGTAGGAGATCACCCTGGTCTATAGACCTATGATACAGTACACTCTTAGACTAAAGGGTTCCAAACAGGTCCTCCGTCTGTCCCCATAGGAGACGCTTTTGGGTTCCAGGTAGAATTCTCCTGGCTTCTATGTAGAACCCTCTGTGGAAAGGGTTCTTCATGGAACCAAAATGGTTCTACAAAGTGTTCTCCTATGGGGACAGCCAAAGAACCCTTTTAGATTCTAGATAGTGTAGGAGTGATCACCCTGGGAAACACAGATGGGCACAGAACCAATTCACCCCAAGCATCTAATTTATATCAAACATTTTAAGGAGAGTAGGACTATTATAACACTGTCCACCAGAAATATCATCAACTATATGAATACACATAACAATATCATCAACTATATGAATAACAATATCATCAACTATATGAATATAACAATATCATCAACTATATGAATATAACAATATCAACTATATGAATACACATAACAATATCATCAACTATATGAATATAACAATATCATCAACTATATGAATATAACATCAACTATATGAATATAACAATATCATCAACATAACAAACATCAATATGAATATAACAAATATCAACTATATGAATATAACAATATCATCAACTATATGAATAACATCATCAACAATATCATCAACTATGAATACACACACAACAATATCATCAACTATATGAATATAACAATATCATCAACTATATGAATATAACAATATCATCAACTATATGAATATAACAATATCATCAACTATATGAATATAACAATATCATCAACTATATGAATATAACAATATCATCAACTATATGAATATAACAATATCATCAACTATATGAATACACATAACAATATCATCAACTATATGAATATAACAATATCATCAACTATATGAATATAACAATATCATCAACTATATGAATATAACAATATCATCAACTATATGAATATAACAATATCATCAACTATATGAAAACACATAACAATATCATCAACTATATGAATATAACAATATCATCAACTATATGAATATAACAATATCATCAACTATATGAAAACACATAACAATATCATCAACTATATGAATATAACAATATCATCAACTATATGAATATAACAATATCATCAACTATATGAAAACACATAACAATATCATCAACTATATGAATACACATAACAATTGTTGTCTTACCTTTTATCTCTCAATAGAAACAGAGTCTGAATGATCAGTCGGTCGTCGAATGTTACTTTTGTTTGCTCTGCTCATTTACATATCAGGTTCTGCCTGTTCTCTCTCCCTCTCTCTTAACAGCTCTTACAATGTGCCTTGGAATACATTCTACAACTGTCTGGAACTCTATTGGAGGGATGTGACACCATTCTTAATTAGCTCCTCTCTCCCCAGGGGTAGCAGCTCCTCTCTCCCCAGCGGTAGCAGCTCCTCTCTCACCAGGGGTAGCAGCCCCTCTCTCACCAGGGGTAGCAGCTCCTATCTCTCGCCAGGGGTAGCAGCTCCTCTCTCCCCAGGGGTAGCAGCTCCTCTCTCCCCAGGGGTAGCAGCTCCTCTCTCCCCAGGGGTAGCAGCTCCTCTCTCCCCAGGGGTAGCAGCTCCTCTCTCTTACCAGGGGTAGCAGCTCCTCTCTCTTACCAGGGGTAGCAGCTCCTCTCTCCCCAGGGGTAGCAGCTCCTCTCTCCCCAGGGGTAGCAGCTCCTCTCTCCCCAGGGGTAGCAGCTCCTCTCCCCCCAGGGGTAGCAGATCCTCTCTCCCCAGGGGTAGCAGATCCTCTCCCCCAGGGGTAGCAGCTCCTCTCTCCCCAGGGGTAGCAGCTCCTCTCTCACCAGGGGTAGCAGCCCCTCTCTCACCAGGGGTAGCAGCTCCTATCTCTCGCCAGGGGTAGCAGCTCCTCTCTCCCCAGGGGTAGCAGCTCCTCTCTCCCCAGGGGTAGCAGCTCCTCTCTCCCCAGGGGTAGCAGCTCCTCTCTCTTACCAGGGGTAGCAGCTCCTCTCTCTTACCAGGGGTAGCAGCTCCTCTCTCCCCAGGGGTAGCAGCTCCTCTCTCCCCAGGGGTAGCAGCTCCTCTCTCCCCAGGTGTAGCAGCTCCTCTCCCCCCAGGGGTAGCAGATCCTCTCTCCCCAGGGGTAGCAGATCCTCTCCCCCAGGGGTAGCAGCTCCTCTCTCCCCAGGGGTAGCAGCTCCTCTCTCCCCAGGAGAGTACCACTGTTGAAATGACTGTTAGATGTCCTGGTGAAACTACACTTTAGAATTGGCTTTACTCAAGTTGGTATCAATCACAACTAAAGTTGCCAAATAACTGTTTTCAAATTATCACTTTTATGCTCAACATAGACACTTCATATGCACACTCACTCTGGAATGAGAAAAATATCATTTTTATTTCATTCAGCTGAATTCAATTATATTCTTCCTACAATAAAAAGCCTAGTCAAGTGGTTAGAGCGTTGGACTAGTAACCGGAAGGTTGCAAGTTCAAACCCCTGAGCTGACAAGGTACAAATCTGTCATTCTACCCCTGAACAGGCAGTTAACCCATTGTTCCTAGGCCGTCATTGAAAATAAGAATTTGTTCTTAACTTACTTGTCTGGTTAAATAAAGATAAAATAATAAAATTACAAATATATAGCTAAATGAACAAGCCTAGAGTCTATAGCACAGCCAGATAACATACAGTAGCTAGTCTACTAAATGAACAAGCCTACAGTCTATAGCGCAGCCAGATAACATACAGTATCTAGTCTGATAAATGAACAAGCCTACAGTCTACAGCATAGAGCACAACCAGATAACATACAGTATCTAGTCTGCTAAATGAACAAGCCTACAGTCTATAGCATACCCAGATAACATACAGTATCTAGTCTGCTAAATGAACAAGCCTACAGTCTATAGCATACCCAGATAACATACAGTATCTAGTCTGATAAATGAACAAGATACAGTCTATAGCATACCCAGATAACAACAGTATCTAGTCTGATAAATGAACAAGCCTACAGTCTATAGCATACCCAGATAACATACAGTATCTAGTCTGATAAATGAACAAGCCTACAGTCTATAGCATACCCAGATAACATACAGTATCTAGTCTGATAAATGAACAAGCCTACAGTCTATAGCATACCCAGATAACATACAGTATCTAGTCTGATAAATGAACAAGCCTACAGTCTATAGCATACCCAGATAACATACAGTATCTAGTCTGATAAATGAACAAGCCTACAGTCTATAGCATAGAGCATACAGCCAGATAACATACAGTAGTCGACTCATATTCTGTTCACCTGAAATACATTTTCTTCATATCATGTTTCTTTAGATCTGCATGAAAATAAATGATGGATTTATTGTGATGGTGAATATCAACTTCAGACTTTTTAAATGTAGATGTTTCAAAGGTGATCATCAGTGGCTTTGAATGAGGCTTGTAGACAGTGGTTTGTATGAGGCTTGTAGACAGTGGTTTGTATGAGGCTTGTAGACAGTGGTTTGTATGAGGCTTGTAGACAGTGGTTTGTATGAGGCTTGTAGACAGTGGTTTGTATGAGGCTTGTAGACAGTGGTTTGTATGAGGCTTGTACACAGTGGTTTGTATGAGGCTTGTAGACAGTGATTTGTATGAGGCTTGTAGACAGTGGTTTGTATGAGGCTTGTAGACAGTGGTTTGTATGAGGCTTGTAGACAGTGGTTTGTATGAGGCTTGTAGACAGTGGTTTGTATGAGACTTGTAGACAGTGGTTTGTATGGGTTAGGGTCTCCTACATCATGACAGCTCTAGGTCTGTGTCTGGGTCTCCTACATCATGACAGCTCTAGGTCTGTGTCTGGATCTCCTACATCATGACAGCTCTATGTCTGTGTCTGGGTCTCCTACATCATGACAGCTCTAGGTCTGTGTATGGGTCTCCTACATCATGACAGCTCTAGGTCTGTGTCTGGGTCCCCTACATCATGACAGCTCTAGGTCTGTGTCTGGGTCTCCTACATCATGACAGCTCTAGGTCTGTTTCTGGATCTCCTACATCATGACAGCTCTAGGTCTGTGTCTGGGTCTCCTACATCATGACAGCTCTAGGTCTGTGTCTGGGTCTCCTACATCATGACAGCTCTAGCTCTGTGTCTGGGTCTCCTACGTCATGACAGCTCTAGTTCTGTGTCTGGGTCTCCTACATCATGACAGCTCTAGGTCTGTGTCTGGGTCTCCTACATCATGACAGCTCTAGGTCTGTGTCTGGGTCTCCTACATCATGACAGCTCTAGGTCTGTGTCTGGGTCTCCAACATCATGACAGCTCTAGGTCTGTGTCTGGGTCTCCAACATCCTGACCTCCACAGCTCTAGGTCTGTGTCTGGGTCCCCTACATCATGACAGCTCTAGGTCTGTGTCTGGATCTCCTACATCATGACAGCTCTAGGTCTGTGTCTGGGTCTCCTACATCATGACAGCTCTAGGTCTGTGTCTGGGTCTCCTACATCATGACAGCTCTAGGTCTGTGTCTGGGTCTCCTACATCATGACAGCTCTAGGTCTGTGTCTGGGTCTCCTACATCATGACAGCTCTAGGTCTGTGTCTGGGTCTCCTACATCATGACAGCTCTAGGTCTGTGTCTGGGTCTCCTACATCATGACAGCTCTAGGTCTGTGTCTGCGTCTCCTACATCATGACAGCTCTAGGTCTGTGTCTGGATCTCCTACATCATGACAGCTCTAGGTCTGTGTCTGGGTCTCCTACATCATGACAGCTCTAGGTCTGTGTCTGGGTCTCCTACATCATGACAGCTCTAGGTCTGTGTCTGGGTCTCCTACATCATGACAGCTCTAGGTCTGTGTCTGGGTCTCCTACATCATGACAGCTCTAGGTCTGTGTCTGGATCTCCTACATCATGACAGCTCTAGGTCTGTGTCTGGATCTCCTACATCATGACAGCTCTAGGTCTGTGTCTGGGTCCCCTACATCATGACCTCCACAGTTCTAGGTCTGTGTCTGTATCTCCTACATCATGACAGCTCTAGGTCTGTGTCTGGGTCGCCTACATCAATGACAGCTCTAGGTCTGTGTCTGGGTCTCCTACATCATGACAGCTCTAGGTCTGTGTCTGGATCTCCTACATCATGACAGCTCTAGGTCTGTGTCTGAGTCTCCTAAATCATCATCTTCCCTCCACAATCTAACCACAAATCTGTTGTTCTTTTCCCCTCCCTTCCTGGCTGCCCTCCCCCTTCCCTTCCCTTCTAGTTCAAGTTTGTTTATTATATACACATGATATACACTGTGTACAAAACATTAGAAATACCTGTTTTTTCCACAACATAGACTGACCAGGTGAATCCAGGTGAAAGCTATGATCGCTTATTGATGTCACCTAGAGCTGTGTCGGTCATGACATTTTGTCAGCCGGTGATTGTCATGCAGTTTGACAGTCTCATGGTAATTGACCCTTAATTAACATCAATTAATTTCGCATTTCCTGGATTCCACGGAAAGACTACAAGCCACTGATACAGACCTTTGGAACATCTACATTTTAAAAAGTCTAATAAATCCATGTAATATATTCTACACCATCACAATAACTATATTATTTATTTTAGACAGGTATAAAGAAACATGGCATTAAGAAAATCTAGCCTATTTCAGAAGAACACGCTAAGAATCCAGGCTGTATCATTTCCGACTGTGATTGGGAGTCCCATAGGGCGGCGCACAATTGGCCCAGCGTCATCCAGATTTGACCCGGGGGAAGCCTTCATTGTTAATAAGAACTTGTTCTTAACTGACGTGGCTAGTTAAATAAAGGTTCAATAAAATAATAATAATAATAATTAGGGGTTTAATTAGGTAAGTAGAAATGTAAAAAAGATTCTTACACAAACCTTTTCATCTTTAGAGTTCCTCTGGGAACCTTTACTAATCAATGGGTTCATATTTTAACCTTTACTAATCAATGGGTTCATATTTTAACCTTTACTAATCAATGGGTTCATATTTTAACCTTTACTAATCAATGGGTTCATATTTTAACCTTTACTAATCAATGGGTTCATATTTTAACCTTTACTAATGAATAGGTTCATATTTTAACCTTTACTAATCAATGGGTTCACATTTTAACCTTTACTAATCAATGGGTTCATATTTTAACCTTTACTAATCAATGGGTTCCTCCTATTTTAACCTTTCTTATAATAAATGGTTCTTGGAAAAGGAGGAACTTCAATATGCTGGCGCCCTCTTATTATCAATAGCTTCCACATGACTACTACCACCCACATCAACACTGCATTCTAGAGTCTCTGAATAGCTACTACCACCCACATCAACACTGCATTCTAGAGTCTCTGAATAGCTACTACCACCCACATCAACACTGCATTCTAGTGTCTCTGAACAGCTACTACCACCCACATCAACAACCCATTCTAGTGTCTCTGAATAGCTACTACCACCCACATCAACACTGCATTCTAGTGTCTCTGAACAGCTACTACCACCCACATCAACAACCCATTCCAGGACAGACTGGTAGCTACACAACAACACTTGCTGGAAAACAGTTTCTATAAATGTACACAACAAACTCCTGCTAAGTGGTAGTCCCTGTTCTGAATTCTTTAGGGAGAAGAACGTCAAGGAATGTTTGCTAGCTAACTGGCTAATTTTAACAGGACCCCCACCTGCGGTATGGGTACAGGACCCCCACCTGCTGTATGGGGACAGGACCCCCACCTGCTGTATGGGGACAGGACCCCACATGCTGTATGGGGACAGGACCCCCACCTGCTGTATGGGGACAGGACCCCCACCTGCTGTATGGGAACAGGACCCCCACCTGCTGTATGGGAACAGGACCCCCACCTGCTGTATGGGGACAGGACCCGCACCTGCTGTATGGGAACAGGACCCCCACCTGCTGTGTGGGAACAGGACCCCCACCTGCTATATGGGAACAGGACCCCCACCTGCTGTATGGGGACAGGACCCCGACCTGGTGTATGGGGACAGGACCCCCACCTGCTGTATGGGGACAGGACCCCCACCTGCTGTATGGGAACAGGACCCCCACCTCCTGTATGGGGACAGGACCCCACATGCTGTATGGGGACAGGACCCCCACCTGCTGTATGGGGACAGGACCCCCACCTGCTGTATGGGAACAGGACCCCCACCTCTGTATGGGAACAGGACCCCCACCTGCTATATGGGAACAGGACCCCCACCTGCTGTATGGGAACAGGACCCCCACCTGCTGTATGGGGACAGGACCCGCACCTGCTGTATGGGAACAGGACCCCCACCTGCTGTGTGGGAACAGGACCCCCACCTGCTATATGGGAACAGGACCCCCACCTGCTGTATGGGAACAGGACCCCCACCTGCTGTATGGGAACAGAACCCCACCTGCTATATGGGAACAGGACCCACACCTGCTGTATGGGTACAGGACCCCCACCTGCTGTATGGGGACAGGACCCCCACCTGCTGTATGGGTACAGGACCCCCACCTGCTGTATGGTGACAGGACCCCCACCTGCTGTATGGGAACAGGACCCCCACCTGCTGTATGGGTACAGGACCCCCACCTGCTGTATGGGGACAGGACCCCCACCTGCTGTATGGGGACAGGACCCCCACCTGCTGTATGGGTACAGGACCCCCACCTGCTGTATGGGTACAGGACCCCCACCTGCTGTATGGGGACAGGACCCCACCTGCTGTATGGGGACAGGACCCCCACCTGCTGTATGGGAACAGGACCCCCACCTGCTGTATGGGTACAGGACCCCCACCTGCTGTATGGGGACAGGACCCCCACCTGCTGTATGGGGACAGGACCCCCACCTGCTGTATGGGTACAGGACCCCCACCTGCTGTATGGGGACAGGACCCCCACCTGCTGTATGGGAACAGGACCCCACCTGCTGTATGGGTACAGGACCCCCACCTGCTGTATGGGGACAGGACCCCCACCTGCTGTATGGGGACAGGACCCCCACCTGCTGTATGGGTACAGGACCCCCATCTTACAGGCCCCTGACTGAGTTTGATTTAAGTAAAAGATCCTTCGATCCCGCCGGTACTGTGTTCAGTACATTATTTGTGTCATTTTGTCAAGGTGAAGGTACTCAGTATTATGTGAAACTACGTTCTGTGTAATTTGTTCGCCCTGTGCAGTGCAGTCAAGATGAGCCATCCAAGATGTCCACCGTCAGCACAAAAGGTGTGTATACAATCTTTCAATGATAAGACCCCCTAGCTGCTGTACAGGGGACAGTCTTTCAATGATAAGACCCCCTAGCTGCTGTAAGGGGACAGTCTTTCAATGATAAGACCCCCTAGCTGCTGTAAGGGGACAGTCTTAAAACGATAAGACCCCCTAGCTGCTGTAAGGGGACAGTCTTTCATGATAAGACCCCCTAGCTGCTGTACGGGGACAGTCTTTCAATGATAAGACCCCTAGCTGCTGTAAGGGGACAGTCTTTCAATGATAAGACCCCCTAGCTGCTGTAAGGGGACAGTCTTTCAATGATAAGACCCCCTAGCTGCTGTACGGGTACAGTCTTTCAATGATAAGACCCCCTAGCTGCTGTACGGGGACAGTCTTGCAATGATAAGACCCCCTAGCTGCTGTAAAGGGGACAGTCTTTCAATGATAAGACCCCCTAGCTGCTGTATGGGGACAGTCTTTCAATGATAAGACCCCCTAGCTGCTGTACGGGTACAGTCTTTCAATGATAAGACCCCCTAGCTGCTGTACGGGGACAGTCTTGCAATGATAAGACCCCCTAGCTGCTGTAAGGGGACAGTATTTCATGATAAGCCCATAACGTGTTAAATACCTCTATATGTATATATATAAATACCTCTATATGCTACTCAATGCTGAGTGGTTTTCTCTCAATCCGATCTCAGGGTTGAATCATTGCTGCTGTGTCTGAACATGTGGTTTCCCCCAGTTGTCCCAGGTCACCACTTCCAGAAGGTCTGTGAAGACACTCTATTTCCAGCCTGCAGTCATGTGATCCCACATTTACTGGTTTCTTTTTCATTGTATGTATTTTCCAATGACAGCCTGTGTTGTGATGTCAGCAAGATAACATTCTGATCAAATCAAATCAAATTTTATTTGTCACATACACATGGTTAGCAGATGTTAATGCGAGTGTAGCGAAATGCTTGTGCTTCTAGTTCCGACAATGCAGTAATAACCAACAAGTAATCTAACTAACAATTCCAAAACTACTGTCTTATACACAGTGTAAGGGGATAAAGAATATGTACATAAAGATATATGAATGAGTGATGGTACAGAGCAGCATAGGCAAGATACAGTAGATGGTATCGAGTGCAGTATATACATATGAGATGAGTATGTAAACAAAGTGGCATAGTTAAAGTGGCTAGTGATACATGTATTACATAAGGATGCAGTAGATGATATAGAGTACATTATATACGTATGCATATGAGATGAATAATGTAGGGTATGTAACATTATATTAGGTAGCATTGTTTAAAGTGGCTAGTGATATATTTTACATCATTTCCCATCAATTCCCACTATTAAAGTGGCTGGAGTTGAGTCAGTGTGTTGGCAGCAGACACTCAATGTTAGTGGTGGCTGTTTAACAGTCTGATGGCCTTGAGATAGAAGCTGTTTTTCAGTCTCTCGGTCCCAGCTTTGATGCACCTGTACTGACCTCCCCTTCTGGATGGTAGCGGGGTGAACAGGCAGTGGCTCGGGTGGTTGTTGTCCTTGACTATCTTTATGGCCTTCCTGTAACATCGGGTGGTGTAGGTGTCCTGTGTAGGCTGTGACGGTGATTCACCATTTTTTGCAGTTACATTTTTGTCATTTGACTTGAAAATGTCTGATTAAAAAGTATTTTATATTTCTTTGAGTTCAGGACTAGTGATTCCCTCCATGGGACAACATGATGTGATCCCCTCCATTAGACTACATGATGTGATCCCCTCCATTAGACTACATGATGTGATTCCCTCCATGGGACTACATGATGTGATCCCCTCCATTAGACTACATGATGTGATCCCCTCCATGGGACTACATGATGTGATCCCCTCCATGGGACTACATGATGTGATCCCCTCCATTAGACTACATGATGTGATCCCTCCATTAGACTACATGATGTGATCCCCTCCATTAGACTACATGATGTGATCCCCTCCATTAGACTACATGATGTGATTCCCTCCATTAGACTACATGATGTGATTCCCTCCATTAGACTACATGATGTGATCCCCTCCATGGGACTACATGATGTGATTCCCTCCATTAGACTACATGATGTGATCCCCTCCATTAGACTACATGATGTGATCCCCTCCATGGGACTACATGATGTGATCCCCTCCATGGGACTAAATGATGTGATCCCCTCCATTAGACTACATGATGTGATCCCCTCCATGGGACTACATGATGTGATCCCCTCCATTAGACTACATGATGTGATCCCCTCCATGGGACTACATGATGTGATCCCCTCCATTAGACTACATGATGTGATCCCCTCCATTAGACTACATGATGTGATCCCCTCCATTAGACTACATGATGTGATCCCCTCCATTAGACTACATGAAGTGATCCCCCCATGGGACTACATGATGTGATCCCCTCCATTAGACTACATGATGTGATCCCCTCCATTAGACTATATGATGTGATCCCCTCCATTAGACTACATGATGTGATCCCCTCCATTAGACTACATGATGTGATCCCCTCCATGGGACTACATGATGTGATCCCCTCCATGGGACTACATGATGTGATCCCCTCCATTAGACTACATGATGTGATTCCCTCCATGGGACTACATGATATGATCCCCTCCATTAGACTACATTATGTGATCCCCTCCATTAGACTACATGATGTGATCCCCTCCATTAGACTATATGATGTGATCCCCTCCATTAGACTACATGATGTGATCCCCTCCATTAGACTATATGATGTGATCCCCTCCATTAGACTACATGATGTGATCCCCTCCATTAGACTATATGATGTGATCCCCTCCATTAGACTACATGACGTGATCCCCTCCATTAGACTACATGATGTGATTCCCTCCATGGGACTATATGATGTGATTCCCTCCATTAGACTATATGATGTGATTCCCTCCATGGGACTATATGATGTGATCCCCTCCATTAGACTATATGATGTGATCCCCTCCATTAGACTACATGATGTGATCCCCTCCATTAGACTACATGATGTGATCCCCTCCATGGGACTACATGATGTGATCCCTTCCATGGGACTACATGATGTGATCCCCTCCATTAGACTACATGATGTGATTCCCTCCATGGGACTACATGATATGATCCCCTCCATTAGACTACATGATGTGATCCCCTCCATTAGACTATATGATGTGATCCCCTCCATTAGACTACATGATGTGATCCCCTCCATTAGACTATATGATGTGATCCCCTCCATTAGACTACATGACGTGATCCCCTCCATTAGACTACATGATGTGATTCCCTCCATGGGACTACATGATGTGATTCCCTCCATGGGACTACATGATGTGATTCCCTCCATTAGACTACATGATGTGATTCCCTCCATGGGACTACATGATGTGATTCCCTCCATGGGACTACATGATGTGATTCCCTCCATGGGACTATATGATGTGATCCCCTCCATTAGACTATATGATGTGATCCCCTCCATTAGACTACATGATGTGATTCCCTCCATGGGACTACATGACGTGATCCCCTCCATTAGACTACATGATGTGATTCCCTCCATTAGACTACATGATGTGATCCCCTCCATTAGATTACATGACGTGATCCCCTCCATTAGACTACATGATGTGATCCCCTCCATTAGACTACATGATGTGATCCCCTCCATTAGACTACATGATGTGATCCCCTCCATGGGACTACATGATGTGATCCCCTCCATTAGACTACATGATGTGATCCCCTCCATTAGACTACATGACGTGATCCCCTCCATTAGACTACATGATGTGATTCCCTCCATGGGACTACATGATGTGATCCCCTCCATGGGACTACATGATGTGATCCCCTCCATTAGACTACATGACGTGATCCCCTCCATTAGACTACATGATGTGATCCCCTCCATGGGACTACATGATGTGATCCCCTCCATTAGACTACATGATGTGATCCCCTCCATTAGACTACATGATGTGATTCCCTCCATTAGACTACATGATGTGATCCCCTCCATTAGACTACATGATGTGATCCCCTCCATTAGACTACATGATGTGATTCCCTCCATGGGACTACATGATGTGATCCCCTCCATTAGACTACATGATGTGATTCCCTCCATGGGACTACATGATGTGATCCCCTCCATTAGACTACATGATGTGATCCCCTCCATTAGACTACATGACGTGATCCCCTCCATTAGACTACATGATGTGATTCCCTCCATGGGACTACATGATGTGATCCCCTCCATTAGACTACATGATGTGATTCCCTCCATTAGACTACATGATGTGATCCCCTCCATTAGACTACATGATGTGATCCCCTCCATGGGACTACATGATGTGATCCCCTCCATTAGACTACATGATGTGATCCCCTCCATTAGACTACATGATGTGATTCCCTCCATTAGACTACATGATGTGATCCCCTCCATTAGACTACATGATGTGATCCCCTCCATGGGACTACATGATGTGATTCCCTCCATTAGACTACATGATGTGATCCCCTCCATTAGACTACATGATGTGATCCCCTCCATGGGACTACATGATGTGATCCCCTCCATGGGACTAAATGATGTGATCCCCTCCATTAGACTACATGATGTGATCCCCTCCATGGGACTACATGATGTGATCCCCTCCATTAGACTACATGATGTGATCCCCTCCATGGGACTACATGATGTGATCCCCTCCATTAGACTACATGATGTGATCCCCTCCATTAGACTACATGATGTGATCCCCTCCATTAGACTACATGATGTGATCCCCTCCATTAGACTACATGAAGTGATCCCCCCATGGGACTACATGATGTGATCCCCTCCATTAGACTACATGATGTGATCCCCTCCATTAGACTATATGATGTGATCCCCTCCATTAGACTACATGATGTGATCCCCTCCATTAGACTACATGATGTGATCCCCTCCATGGGACTACATGATGTGATCCCCTCCATGGGACTACATGATGTGATCCCCTCCATTAGACTACATGATGTGATTCCCTCCATGGGACTACATGATATGATCCCCTCCATTAGACTACATGATGTGATCCCCTCCATTAGACTATATGATGTGATCCCCTCCATTAGACTATATGATGTGATCCCCTCCATTAGACTACATGATGTGATCCCCTCCATTAGACTATATGATGTGATTCCCTCCATTAGACTACATGATGTGATCCCCTCCATTAGACTACATGATGTGATTCCCTCCATGGGACTACATGATGTGATCCCCTCCATTAGACTACATGATGTGATTCCCTCCATGGGACTACATGATGTGATCCCCTCCATTAGACTACATGATGTGATTCCCTCCATTAGACTACATGATGTGATCCCCTCCATTAGACTACATGATGTGATCCCCTCCATTAGACTACATGATGTGATTCCCTCCATGGGACTACATGATGTGATCCCCTCCATGGGACTACATGATGTGATCCCCTCCATTAGACTATATGATGTGATCCCCTCCATTAGACTACATGATGTGATTCCCTCCATGGGACTACATGATGTATTTATTTATGTATTATTAAATACACTATTATTTTTATATACATTGTTGACTCCTCCAAGCATGGCAGACCCAATACAACAAGAGGAAGAGGAGGAAGAGGATAAGTCAGAGGACGATGATCATATACTGATTACTGCATCTGAACAGGTTTATACATTCAATGATGATGATGTCAATGATGTTGGTGATAAAGATGATGTGTTGATGAGGATGATATGTTGAGGTATGAGGATGATGTGTTGATGAGGATGATGTGTTGATGAGGATGATATGTTGAGTTATGATGAGGATGATATGTTGAGGTATGATGAGGATGATGTGTTGATGTATGATGAGGATGAGGATGATGTGTTGATGAGGATGATGTGTTGATGTATGATGAGGATGATGTGTTGATGAGGATGATGTGTTGAGATATGATGAGGATGATGTGTTGAGTAATGATGAGGATGATGTGTTTATGAGGATGATGTGTTGATGAGGATGATGTGTTTATGAGGATGATATGTTGAGATATGATGAGGATGATGGGTTGTGTAATGATGAGGATGATGTGTTTATGAGGATGATGTGTTGAGTTATGATGAGGATGATGTGTTGAGTAATGATGAGGATGATGTGTTTATGAGGATGATGTGTTGATGAGGATGATGTGTTTATGAGGATGATATGTTGAGTTATGATGAGGATGATGGGTTGTGTAATGATGAGGATGATGTGTTTATGAGGATGATGTGTTGAGTTATGATGAGGATTATGTGTTGAAGTATGATGAGGATGATGTGTTGACGTATGAATTTCCAGTATGTGTTTGTGTGTGTGAGTCCAGTGTGTGTGAGTACAGTGTGTTTCCGTGTGAGTCCAGTGTCCATGTCAGCATGTGTGGGTCCAGTGTGTGTGTGTTTCCAGTGTGTGTGTGAGGGTCCTGTGTGTGTGTGTGTGTGTAGTGGGTTTCTGTAGTGTCTGTCCAGTTTGTATGTGTGTGTGTGTGTGTCTAGTGTGTGACTGAATGTCCAGTGTGTGTGTCCAGTGTGTGTGTGTGTGTGTGTGTGTCCAGTGTGTGTCCAGTGTGTGTGTGTGTGTGTGTGTGTGTGTGTGTGTGTGTGTCCAGTGTGTGTTGTCGTGGAGGATCGTTACAAAATATAACACTTACAAGAACTTGTGAATTCAATATAGGCTTTTAATACAAACATATCAGAAGCCTAGATGGTCCGCAGAACACACACTTTTCCAGAGCACTGGCTCTGATTTATACACACACAGCATATGAGTCCAACCCTACATGCAAATGAAGTTACTTCCCTCAGTCCATCTGCCACCATTATCTTTCAATATGTGCTTCCTGCTTGTTCACGCCCAATTACGCCCATATCTGCTTTCAGTCAAGTTATAATGGTGACAGGACCTCTTCATGTCCCAAAAATAATACATGCCCATCTTATCCTATGGGCCCCTTATGTTCAGCTTGGTGTGGTCTTTGGTATGTCTGTCCTCATTAGGACTCGTAGACTATGTGTCTCTTCTCTTCATGTCCTAAAAATATATGCCCTATGTCTATAGTCCATCCGTTGGTCATTTGGCTGACCCCCTCCTTTGTATGTCCCTCTGACTTTGGTTTGTCCAGCTGTCCTATGCTCTCATGGCCTTACTTTGGTTTCCTGTCCTATACAATAGACAATGCATTTTACCAGAATGGCAAATGCACTCTAAGTGTATCTTTCTCGTGTGGTACAGTATTACGTTTCTCCCTATATGTACATCTTGCTCCCACAAATCCCTCCTCTGGTGCTAATTTAGCACCAAAAACTACACTAAAAGGACATATAGGGTGGAGGCCAATACCAACAGCTGACAAAAACATTATCAAAAATAAAGCTTACAAATCACCTGGACCAAACATCTCCAGATCCTATTTGAAACATAAAACATTTACAAAACCCAATCAGACCAAACATCTCCAGATCCTATTTGAAACATAAAACATTTACAAAACCCAATCAGACCAAACATCTCCAAACAATAACATAGATAGGAGTAAAAGATCTGGTCTGTAAAGAATAAAACACTTATAATCAATCATTATATTGTGAAGAAGCAATGAGCATGTAGTTTGCCCACACATCCAGAAACTATCAGCTATTCCTTAATCCTGATTCTTTAACATTTCAAGATATAATGTTACTTGAGTTATATTACCACATTTTACCTTTGTGTTTCATAATCATTACTTTATCAAATTTACAAACTCCTGCAGTTTCTAGCACCCAAATAGTTTATTCAATTAACTATAGTGTTTCCCACATCCATCCCATTATCTCCAATTAACTATAGTGTTTCCCACATCCATCCCATTATCTCCAATTAACTATAGTGTTTCCCACATCCCATTATCTCCAATTAACTATAGTGTTTCCCACATCCATCCCATTATCTCCAATTAACTATAGTGTTTCCCACATCCATCCCATTATCTCCAATTAACTATAGTGTTTCCCATTATCTCCAATTAACTATAGTGTTTCCCATTATCTCCAATTAACTATAGTGTTTCCCATTAGCTCCAATTAACTATAGTGTTTCCCACATCCATCCCATTATCTCCAATTAACTATAGTATTTCCCATTATCTCCAATTAACTATAGTGTTTCCCACATCCATCCCATTATCTCCAATTAACTATAGTGTTTCCCACATCCATCCCATTATCTCCAATTAAATATAGTGTTTCCCACATCCATCCCATTATCTCCAATTAAATATAGTGTTTCCCACATCCATCCCATTATCTCCAATTAACTAGTGTTTCCCACATCCACCCATTATCTCCAATTAACTATAGTGTTTCCCACATCCACCCATTATCTCCAATTAACTATAGTGTTTCCCACATCCATCCCATTATCTCCAATTAACTAGTGTTTCCCACATCCACCCATTATCTCCAATTAACTATAGTGTTTCCCACATCCATCCCATTATCTCCAATTAACTAGTGTTTCCCACATCCATCCCATTATCTCCAATTAACTATAGTGTTTCCCACATCCATCCCATTATCTCCAATTAACTATAGTGTTTCCCACATCCCATTATCTCCAATTAACTATAGTGTTTCCCACATCTATCCCATTATCTCCAATTAACTATAGTGTTTCCCACATCTATCCCATTATCTCCAATTAACTATAGTGTGTCCCACATCTATCCCATTATCTCCAATTAACTATAGTGTTTCCCACATCTATCCCATTATCTCCAATTAACTATAGTGTTTCCCACATCCATCCCATTATATCCAATTAACTATAGTATTTCCCACATCCATCCCATTATCTCCAATTAACTATAGTGTTTCCCACATCCATCCCATTATATCCAATTAACTATAGTATTTCCCACATCCATCCCATTATCTCCAATTAACTATAGTGTTTCCCACATCCATCCCATTATATCCAATTAACTATAGTATTTCCCACATCTATCCCATTATCTCCAATTAACTATAGTGTTTCCCACATCCATCCCATTATATCCAATTAACTATAGTATTTCCCACATCCCATTATCTCCAATTAACTATAGTATTTCCCACATCCATCCCATTATCTCCAATTAACTAGTGTTTCCCACATCCCATTATCGCTGTAGAAACATTCATTATTTCCCCCTTCTTTTCTTTTACAATAGTAAACCCATCATTATGAGGATCATTCAATTCAGTTCTTATGTTGCACATTCATGTTTTCCCAGCATATCTTTATTTAATTCACTTCTGCCTTTAGTGTTACCTAGTGCCAAACTGCATTCTATGTTACACAAAGGAATGTAGTATTTTCTCTGAATACATTGAACATTTTACATTTAACACATTCTGCAAATGATGCAAGTTCAGCCACTATCAAAAGATCAGACAAAGGTGATCTGCTACACAAAATACAATTGTCCATCCTATGTTTGTTTGCTGTATACTTAACTAATTCATACTACTCATTCTTCACTACTTCTTCTTGTGTGGTGTCCTTGAGTTGTTCTGATTCTGAGATATATGTCACTTTTACAATGTTTTTGTCTTGAGGTATATCATTAGAGTTTGTCAAAAAGTTCCAAATGTCAGTAAAGAACCCTCCTGGTTCTGATGCTTCAGGTTTCTTTGTGGGTACAGTGGACTGCTTGGTAAGGGCAGTTGATGTTATCTTAGTGGTAGCTACTGTGGTCTTCACAGCATCTTCCACTGTTGTTGTCGTTCTAGCTACCACAGGCTCTTCCTGTTTGGGTATTGGCGTAGGACCAATTCTAATGACTGAGGTGCTACTCCCTTCGGTCAATCTTCTCGTTATTTCAACTATTAATTCTTCACCTTCAACTGGTTCAATCTGATTCAAGGTGAGCACCCACTCGTCCACGTCTTTGGTTAACGTCAGGTCACATCCTTTTGAGTCCCAAATGCCCTTCGTTTGATGATGTGTCCATCCACAGAGTGCAATCTCAGGTAGAGGCTTGATCCTTTTGTCTTCTGTTCTCCTTTTTCAGTTATGTGTTGAGGTGGAACAGAGATTCTAACCTTGTCAGTCTTTCTAGATTGTTTGGCTGGTTCCTCTCTTCTCTTCCTGTTTCCACCCTACATCTTGATTGTGCGTGAGTCTGTTGTTGCTATACTAGCGTTCACTGTTACTTCTGTTATGTCAATGTCATTGTTCTTCTGTGGTTCTAACTTCAAGTAAATGTTAAGACAATTCAAGAGCTGAAAAGTCAATTGTGGGGAAATCCCCATTTCTTCAGCTTGCTGGACTTTTCCTCCTCTTTGTGGAGTCTCTCCTTCTGTTCCTTGTGAGGCCTCTCCTCCTCTTTCTTCCCCTGAGGCTCCCTCCTCAGGCCGGACTGGGCTTCCATCTGGAAGGGTGTCAATTTTAGGGAATAGATGTTCCCATTCTGTAGGTGATAGTTCGGGGTCCCACTGTGGAAGGCTTCTGTCAAAGAGGTCTGCCACAACAGGTATGTCATTAGGAGTATCAGGCATGTTACTCCCTCCCATCCCTGGACTCTCTGGCCCCACAGGAGTGAATTCTGGTTATTCGCAGGTTCTCTCTTCAGTGTTGTCTCTCCTTCATCTTCTTCTGGGTGCATTAGGCAATGCACCTGTCGTATTTTGGCTTTCACTTGGTCTGCTGTTCTCTTGGCTCCTCCCTGGCATCTCGATTGCTTTCGCTGTTCCTGCTCCTTCCGGGCTCCTTCCTGGTGGATCAGCATCCTCCGTGTCCTCATCTCTATATGGTTGTGTCCTTCTTTCTGTTGGGACTCAAGTGCAGTGCTTCAGGTGGTACCATGGTACCACATCTTGCTTCCTTTCACTTGGACAGCCGTGTTTGTTGCTGCGGCCTCCACGTAGAGTCCTTCTCTCCTCGGTTGATCCCACTTCCTCCGGGAACACTCGAACATAGACTAGATCTCCTGGTATCACTGGGAGAGGTCCTTCTGGTCCCATTGGATCATCAGACATGGAACCTCTCGTCCTGGTTCAGGTTTCTGCCTTCTTTCTGTGAGGCATTCAGACTTAGAGACTTATGGCCTCTGTTCTATGATTACACCATACATCCTCTTACTTCCATCACTCATCACACAACAAATTGACATGCCAGCTGAAGCTGGCGAACCCTTCTCCATCTGGTTTCCTAAACATAAGACTTGGAAAGCAAAGGACAAAACATAACAGTATTGACAATGTTATGTGTTATGCATGAATATATTCATGAATACTGAAATCTGAGACCATGACAATTCCCACTCTCTCTTCACCTGACTCTATGCCTCCAGGATACATTTCTGCTGACCTCCACAAAAATGAAAGCCCTGAAAAGCTTCCTCGTGCTTTCATCCAGTCTTCCCCTTTCGGCCGCAGGTTCTGAGAGGTGTTCCCAAATCATGTCATTCTTTACTTAGTTCCCCATCTGCTCTGTTTCAACTGATAAGCATGTGCATAACCTTAATGAACATTATTTCTTCTTGAAGTAATTCAACACTGTATCTGCTTTCACATCAAGCCTTGAACATGTTGTTTAGAGTACAACTACCCTAACATCTATCCTTTTTCACATGATGCATTGACAAATAAAACAAGTAACCCCCAAACTCAACCCAGTATGTCTACAGTGGAATCTAGTCTCTCTCTTTCTCTCTCTTTTGTTTCACGTCCTCTGTCATGGTGTTTTCAAGCTCACCCATTATTCAGCTGGACCTTACTTCTTGTGAGACTTATGCACCCACCAAAGAGAGACATGACGATCTTTACCACTGCAGGTGCTGTAAGAAGTATACCCCCAGCCTGATGTATCTTGATGTACACTCAGTCTCCAGAATTCAGCCCATGCCCTTCCATCTGGCCTCTTATGTACTGTTTTTTCCTGAGGACATACACTAACACATGGGTTATTTCCTGACAACAGACTTTCTTCTTATAGCAAGATCACTAAATCTTCATTTTTAAATAACAGCCCTATGTAAACATTCTGTCTCCAATACCTGGCCTCCTGCCACAAAAATATTCATAATGATAGCCAAATTATGGTCCCTACAGCAACTGCTGTAAGAATAACATGTAATCAGTCAAGTGTCTTCCAGTTGGAAGAATATCCAATCCTAACTAAACTAAGTCCTAAGCTTCTTAAACTTTTGCTCTAGTGTTCAAAATGCCACCACTTATTTATTTTACCATAATCTATGTGTAATGTTCTATTTACTTTAGAATTGTCCCTATATTTGATGTCCCTATATTTTTACAAGACCAACTGTCCTTCTGTAACGATCTGAGTTTAGTGGGTGAGAAGTCAGGTGCAGGAAGCAGAGAGTTCAGGGGAGTGCTATTTTAATGCACAAAGAAACGGCGAACATAAGCCAACCCCACGAAAACACAGGGCGTAATGAACAAACAAACGCCCCAAACAGGGGGACTTAAACTGTCCAGGAAAAACCACAAACATGGGAAAAACACGAAACCCATAGACGTGCACACAAGTACACCAAACAGACGGTCACAATAATTAATCCCGCACAAGGAACCAGGCGGGCCGGCTGACTAATAAAGCCTCACTACTATATTACCTAACTCAAAACAGGTGCACTCAATAAACACATAAGGAGGGGGGGGGGGGAATAATCAGTGGCAGCTAGTAGGCCGGCGACGACGACCGCCGAGCGCCACCCGAACGGGAAGGGAAGCCTCCTTCGGTCGGAGTCGTGACACCTTCCTTTTCTGTGAGTTATCTCGTCTATTAATATACATTGTTTCTAGAAATAACACCCCTCCGCTACCATAACCTTCATGTATGAGCCCCCAATGTAGTTACAGTTTTTCTAACCCATAATACATAAGTCACTACTCCTAATTTCCTTCCATAGTTTGATACATATTTAAACATTCTCAAATCATTTTTAGTCAATTTATATCAGTCCCTCCTCAGGAACAATATAAACACTTATTTTCCTCAAAACAAAAATAAATTGACCAAACAAGAAAAATAGTAAAGTAAATTATAATAACTGCATATTTGCAATAAATTACCACTATTTGTAATGTAATTAAACCTGAGGAAAACGTCCATCCGTTTAGTTCTATGCCCATGTTATGTTGGTCTCTTTCTTCTTTATCCTTGGGTGTTATCGCACAACAGACTATACCTTTTATTCAATTACTTATATCATTAAAATGTATCATTCCAATTACAATGACATTGTTTAACCTCTAGCGACGAGCAATCTGGGAGCGTAATCATAGCCTCAAGCGCATTACCATAATGCAACTTTTTCTATTCATGAAAATCGCAAATAAAATGAAATAAATATATTCAAACACAAGCTTAGCCTTTTGTTAACAACACTGTCATCTCAGATTTTCAAAAGATGCTTTTCAACCATAGCTACACAAGCATTTGTGTAAGAGTATTGATAGCCTAGAATAGCATTAAGCCTAGCATTCAGCAGGCAACATTTTCACAAAAACAAGAAAAGCATTCAAATAAAATCATTTACCTTTGAAGAACTTCTGATGTTTTCAATGAGGAGACTCTCAGTTAGATAGCAAATGTTAATTTCTTCCAAAAATATTATTTGTGTAGGAGAAATCGGTCCTTTTTGTTCATCACGTTTGGCTAAGAAAAAAAACGAAAATTCAGTCACTACAACGCCGAACTTTTTTCCAAATTAACTCCATAATATCGACAGAAACATGGCAAACGTTGTTTAGAATCAATCATCAAGGTGTTTTTCACATATCTATTCGATGATAAATCATTTGTGGCAGTTGGGTTTCTCCTCAGAAGCAAACGGAAAAATACTGCAGCTGGAGATTACGCAATAATTGCGACGGAGGACACCAAACGACCACCTGGTAAATGTAGTCTCTTATGGTCACTCTTCCATTGATATGCCTACAAATACGTCACAATGCTGTCGGCACTATGGGGAAACGACAGAAAGTCTAAGCTCATTCGTGTCCCATTCACAGCCATATAAGGAGTCATTGGAACACAGCGCCTTCAAAATCTGGGGCACTTCCTGTTTGAAATTTAATCTTGGTTTCGCCTGTAGCATCAATTCTGTGGCACTCACAGACAATATCTTTGCAGTTTTGGAAACGTTAGAGTGTTTTCTATCCAAAGCTGTCACTTATATGCATAGTCGAGCATCTTGTCGTGACAAAATATCGCGCTTAAAACGGGAACGTTTTTTATCCAATAATGAAATACCAGAGTTCCAAGAGGATAACAAAAGAAACAAAAACGTTGAATCTAATATTCTGTAAATTCTGTCAATCACCCTGTCTCAGGATTAGTTTCCAGAGCTTCCCTAGGCCTAGTAGATTTAAACAGTCCTCTATCTAAATCATAACTAAATGTTTATATATTCAGGATAACAGGATAACAATATTCAGGATAACAGTCCTTAGTGCTTACTTTAACTCAAATTTGACCTTCTCAATTCAATCCACATCATCCCTTTTATAATTAACATTTATACTAACATCTTTTAGTACCAGTAATATCTATTTTACAATGCGCCCTTTTGTCTCTGTTTTTCTGTCATGAGTGGCCTGGTAATAAAAGGTCATTACCCCAATCCCCTTTAGTCTTTCATCTCCCAGCACATATCATTCCCGCATGTCTATTTTAGATACAGTTCACAGGTCATCAGACACAGTTGTCCCTCACTATTCAGCCAGTAGGGTGGATTTGAGTTTCACACACACTTGTTGTGGTGATAATCTCTCCCAAGCATTAAAGCATTCTGACATCACCTTCCATGATAACTCCCTTATTCTACTGGCGGTCTCTCAGACGAGTTACAGATTATGTAGTTATCAACATAACCCTCACAGAGACCCCCACTCCAATACACCATTTGGAGTAACTCATCATATATTTCCCTTTTATATGCAGAATGAACCAAGCACATTTGTGTATTTACCCAAAGACCATAACCCCAGGGAACTGATAATTTCTTCTATGAACCCATGTTAAATAAAAAATAAACCTATTTGAATAACTAGTCAATTTAAGATTACAACTCTTCATCATTTTCCCAAGGAAATAATAGAATTTCAAAGTGATTGTACACTTTGAATAGAGACTGGTGTTTCTCAATCATTTTATAATTAAATCCCACCTGTTCCAACAATTTCTGGTGAAGTTGATCAGTCTTCACGGGAAATTCTTAGGGTTCAGGGCATTTGACACCATTAAAATGTTTCCACTCCCTTTTCATTAGAAACAACTTAAATACATTTTCAAAAACATTTCCATCCTTCTGCATACCCAATTTGAAACTGAATTGAAAAAACCCCTTCCAAAAGTAATCCACTATCGCATATTCATTCACGGTATAAGGTGTATTGGTTACTAGTGAACCATAGGCCAAGAACACACAGGAGCTGGCCTCACTTATCCGGAACTCCATTGTTAGCCTTATCCAGATACTAAGACTTTTAAAGTGGCCGAATATCTCTAACTGTTTTCCTCAGTGCCACAGTCTCCGATGACATTTTGACCAGAGAAAATGTAACCCTTTTTTTCTGGAAAAGAAATGTACATTTCGTTAATATTCACAATGTTACCTTTTAAATCAGCAAGCCAATAGTATTACATATATATTGATTTTATTCTATAAGCATCTTAGCAGTTTCAGAGACCCGGGTGGATGTAGTACTAACTACAGGTACAGCTGTAGTGATGGTGACAGAGACCCGGGTGGATGTAGTACTAACTACAGGTACAGCTGTAGTGATGGTGACAGACCTGGGTGGATGTAGTACTAACTACAGGTACAGCTGTAGTGATGGTGACAGAGACCCGGGTGGATGTAGTACTAACTACAGGTACAGCTGTAGTGTTGGTGACAGAGACCTGGGTGGATGTAGTACTAACTACAGGTACAGCTGTAGTGATGGTGACAGAGACCTGGGTGGATGTAGTACTAACTACAGGTACAGCTGTAGTGTTGGTGACAGAGACCTGGGTGGATGTAGTACTAACTACAGGTACAGCTGTAGTGTTGGTGACAGAGACCTGGGTGGATGTAGTACTAACTACAGGTACAGCTGTAGTGATGGTGACAGACCTGGGTGGATGTAGTACTAACTACAGGTACAGCTGTAGTGTTGGTGACAGAGACCCGGGTGGATGAAGTACTAACTACAGGTACAGCTGTAGTGTTGGTGACAGAGACCCGGGTGGATGTAGTACTAACTACAGGTACAGCTGTAGTGTTGGTGACAGAGACCTGGGTGGATGTAGTACTAACTACAGGTACAGCTGTAGTGTTGGTGACAGAGACCTGGGTGGATGTAGTACTAACTACAGGTACAGCTGTAGTGTTGGTGACAGAGACCCGGGTGGATGTAGTACTAACTACAGGTACAGCTGTAGTGTTGGTGACAGAGACCCGGGTGGATGTAGTACTAACTACAGGTACAGCTGTAGTGTTCGTGACGGAGACCCGGGTGGATGTAGTACTAACTACAGGTACAGCTGTAGTGTTGGTGACAGAGACCTGGGTGGATGTAGTACTAACTACAGGTACAGCTGTAGTGTTGGTGACAGAGACCCGGGTGGATGTAGTACTAACTACAGGTACAGCTGTAGTGTTGGTGACAGAGACCCGGGTGGATGTAGTACTAACTACAGGTACAGCTGTAGTGTTGGTGACAGAGACCTGGGTGGATGTAGTACTAACTACAGGTACAGCTGTAGTGTTGGTGACAGAGACCCGGGTGGATGTAGTACTAACTACAGGTACAGCTGTAGTGTTGGTGACAGAGACCCGGGTGGATGTAGTACTAACTACAGGTACAATGGTCGTTTAACACGTTATCACGTCAATGTTTTATCCTTATTTATAACTTATTTTGCCCAATATTTATCGATTCCGTTCCTCTTCCCAGTGACAGTTAAATGCACTCTCTTTCTCAAATTACACTCAGTTAACTGTCAGAGAGGCCTGCGCATTCCTCTTCCTACCAGTTGGTCACAGACACACAACCTGTTCTTCCTCTTTTTTCTAATCTGCTCATTCATCACATAGAATTGTCATTGATTAGTTTATTTTTCATTCATTCATACACACCCTTCGTTTTATCTAGAACGACCTATAGTTTCTTACCTTCTGACTTAATTAACTTCCTCTACATAAGCCGGTATTATCAAATAGGATTTTCACGCATACCCTTCGTTTTACCTAAAACAACCTATAGTTTCTTACCTACTGACTTAATTCACTTCCTCTACATAAGCCGGTATTATCCTACAGGATTTTTCACAATATGACGAGACTACTGCCTAACCGGGTCAGCCTGTCTTCATACCCATACCCTTCATAACCATTCTTCACCCACCCAATACTGGCCTCTATTTCGTATTAGAGCAATATCGTGGCGTGACCTACAGATTTACAGACCCCCTGTTTAGCTAGATGGAGCGTTTTTATCCGCAGGATTTATTTTGCAGTTGAACCCAGCCAAATCGGGTCAGAGTTCTTCCACTTCCTATTTATTCACCTGTTCATTCCCCCTCTTTTCAACAGGAGAGGTAGCCGTGAATTATCGCAGGATTTACTTTGCAGTTGAACCCAGCCAAATCGGGTCAGAGTTCTTCTGCTTCCTATATATTCACCTGTTCAGTCCCCCTCTTTTCAACAGGAGCGGTAGCCGTGAATACACCACCCAACCCCTTTCTAATCTTTTTCTTAAAGGGCGGTATTCGTGGACTTTTCTACTTATTTTTTGATACGTTTATGACCCTATGAGCAGGCAGCAGCTGCCCCACACCAGGCCAGGCAGCTCAGCCAGAGAGCGCAAACAACCGCACCTAGTCAAACCACACAAGGTCCCCAAATGAATGGCTCGGTGTTACGTATCCCTTTTGGCCCGACAGTCTAGGGGGGATGGTAATGAGACCCGTAACATAACTCATGCAAATTATTATTGTGACAAAGTAAAAGTGTGAACGAAATAACCACGACAACAGAAATCTACCGTCAAACTCCAGGTTTATTTATAAACACACGGTAATGGGGGGAGCAGGAAAAGGGGCTGAGCTGGACCCAAGGAAAGAAACAATAAGTATTCAAAAACACCCCTAAGCTAGACTAGCCTACTTTAACAACAGCTAACTATCTAACCAAAAATACAGTGGGTGGTCCGCCCAGTTCTAACTAGTGTATTTAACAAAGTTCACCTACGGGTAGTGTATGCCCATGGGCGACTTGTCTTGGTTTCCCCCTTTTCCCACCAGCAACAAACAAACACCATAACCAAAAACAATACTCACAGGTGATGACAAAGTGCTATGGAGGTGCTTAAACAAAAGAGAGGTGAAGACACAAAGCGAGAGTGAAACACAGAGACCTACAGACATGGCATTTACAGAGAGATTGAGCTAGAGATTGCTCCAGAGCAAACAAATGATGGGGTTTTTAAACCATGGGGAAGGAACTGTGATAGGGTAGGAAATAGGAGGAGGTGTGTCTTCTGATTGATGATTGATTGTTGACTGATTGGGGAGTGATGGTTTTCACCTGTGAGGGGAGAAGGAGAGAAAAGACACACACACAGGATACACACACACACAGGATAACTGTATCCGTAACACTCCCACCCTTAAAGAAGCAACCCTAAGGATTGCGACCACAGTATTACAATGAATACTCACAACAATAACAAAGTCAACCTTGCCAAAACATACAACAATCATTACACACGAGACAAAGCATCTGCCAACACATTATCAGAACCCTTTTTGTTGCGGATCTCCAAATTATAATTTTGTACAATCAGCGCCCAACGCATAAGGCGCTGGTTCTGGTTGTACATTCGGTGAGAAAAACTAAGGGGTTATGGTCAGTATATACAATCACGGGTAGGGCACTGGAACCAATATATACTTCAAAGTATTGCAGAGCCAACAACAAAGCAAGAGCTTCTTGTTCTATTGTCGCATAGTTTGTTTGACATTTATTAAATTTACGTGAAAAATAACAAACGGGATGATCCACTCCACTCTTGTCCTGCTGCAGTAGAACAGCACCAGCACCTCTGGCACTAGCATCTACCTCAAGTTTGATCGGTTGTTCAAAATCTGGAGCAGCAAGTACAGGTGTACTACATAAGAGTGCTTTCGCTGATTCAAAAGCTCTCTTACAATCAGGGGACCACACAAATGATCTAGCTGGACTAAGCAAATCGGTCAATGGAGCAACTACCGCAGAGAAATTTTTACAGAAGCTACGGTAGTAGCCAACCATCCCTAAAAAGTGGCGTAGTGGTAGGTGCAGGGAATGCAGTTATAGCCAAGACCTTGGCACCAACCGGGCGCACCTGTCCATGGCCAACCTCTTTACCGAGATAGGTAACAGTAGCCTTCTCAAACTCGCACTTTGCCAAGTTCAGGGTTAGAGAAGCAGCTGCCAACCGTTCACATACTACCCTTAGTGAGTCAACATGATCTGACCACTCAGACGAATAAATCACTAGGTCATCAAGGTATGCACTACAATTAGGAACGCCAGCTAATACGGAGTTAACCAGTCGTTGGAAAGTGGCTGGTGCATTTCGCATCCCAAAAGCCATGACTGAGTACTGTAGGAAGTTGTCTGGGGTCACAAAGGCAGAAATCTCAGAAGCACGTGAAGTTAACGGAACCTGCCAGTAACCTTTTAAGAGGTCTAACTTGGTTACATACTTAGCAGCACCAATAGTGTCGATACAGTCGTCCAGTCGGGGTAACGGGAACGAATCTGGCATTGTGACAGAATTTACCTTTCGATAATCCGTACATAACCTGGACGTACCATCAGGTTTAGGAACCAGAATGCAAGGAGAACTCCAAGGGCTTGAACTTGGCTTAGCCAGGTCATTCTCCAACAAATATCTCACCTCATCCCTCATTATCTTCCTCTTGGAAGCGTTGATACGATATGGGTGTTGCTTGATAGGTGTAGCATTTCCAACATTAATGTCATGTTCCAACACATTTGTGCGAGTAGGAACGTCATTAAAGAGACATGGAAAACTGTGTAGTAGCCTCACAATATCATTGGCCTGTCCATCCGTTAAATGAACCAGACCGGATTGGATAGACAGCAGCATTTCTGAGTTGGGCAATCTAACACACTGCTGCTGAGTATTGCGCAACTCCAAGCCATCAACATCATCAATATGACAGTCCACTATCATAGCAGTAGTAGCAGAGGAGACAGCAGTACCTTCCTCTGTTTTTGAACTCTCTAACTGTGTGATGGGTCGGGTGTGGTAAGCTTTCAACATGTTAATGTGACACACACGAGATCGGCGTTGTCTATCAGGAGTTTGAAGCACATAGTCAGTTTCACTTATTTTCTTTTCAATTAAATAAGGACCCGAGAAACGAGCTGACAGTGAAGATCCAGGAACAGGTAATAACACCAGTACTTGGTCACCTGGCTGTAGTGGACGAGAAACAGCCTCTTTATCATAGTGTCTTTTCATGCTCCTCTGTGAGGAAGACAGAGCTTCCTTTGCGAGAGCACAAGCTTGGTGTAGGCGCTCACGAAAGCGACTAACGTAGTCCAACACATTCTCATCTCTGGTACACAACTCTTGGGACAAGAACTGTTCTTTAAGGACTTTCATTGGTCCTCTCACTGTGTGACCAAACACCAGTTCAGCCGGGCTGAAACCTAGGGACTCCTGCACAGTTTCACGAGCAGCAAACAAAACTAGAGGAACTCCCTCATCCCAATCTTTCTCAGATTCCAAACAATATTTGCGTAGCATAGACTTCAGTGTCTGATGCCATCTTTCAAGTGCACCCTGAGACTCTGGGTGATAGGCGCTTGACACACGGTGCGTAATTGACAAGGATTTTAACACCTGCCTGAAGAGCTTGGATAGGAAATTGGTACCTTGATCGCTTTGTACCACCCTAGGTAACCCGAATGTCGTGAAGAATTTTATTAAGGCTTTACTCACTACCGGGGCTGTAATCCTTCTCAGAGGAATGGCCTCGGGGTATCTTGTAGCCATACACATTATCGTTAACAAAAACTGGTTACCCGATTTTGTCTTCGGTAACGGTCCGACACAATCAACCACCACATGCTCGAATGGTTCACCTATGACAGGTATGGGACAAAGAGGAGCGGGAGGAATAACCTGATTTGGTTTTCCTGTTATCTGACATGTGTGGCATGTCCGACAGAACTGAGCCACATCTTGTTTTAAACCTGGCCAAAAGAAATGTTGAAGGATCCGATCATACGTTTTTGTGATTCCTAAATGACCAGACCACTGGTGATCATGAGCAAGGGATAACACATTTTGTCGAAAGGCTGTAGGAATCACTATTTGGTAAACAGCATTCCAATCTCCATCAACATGGGATTTCCATTTACGCATGAGGAGATTACCATCAATGAAGTAAGCCACGTTCTTCTTCTTCACATCTTCCAATGAGACAACACTAGAAAAACATTTAGCAAGCTTGTTGTCAACCTTTTGGTTAGCAATCAGCTGCTCACGAGTGACTGGTAACTGTATTGCATCAGCAATAAGTTCAACGTTCTTTGCTTCTTTCCTGGGCTGTTTGTCAGAGGTGATCAGCTTCTCAGAGGTATCAAACAATCCATCTTCTTGTTCAACCTCTTTGAACAGAACAGTGTTTGACAAATCTATCACGTCACCCTCTTGTCGTGCCTGAGCACGAGTGACAGCACAAGCGGGGAACACATGTGGATAACTCTGTGCCAGCTCATTAGAGAGAGAGTGGTCACTTTTATCCAATACTTCCAATACGGGTACTACCTTTCCTCCGGCAATATCGTTACCCAAGGTCACACCTTTCACTGGCAACATAGGACGTACCCCCACTCTGAATATTCCACTGATTAACTCAGAGTGTACTTTCACAAAGTGCAATGGCACTGGGACAAAACCCATTTCAATACCCTGTACTAACACACTGGAACCACAGTATGTATCGTCAGATAAGGGCAACACATCAGACAATATAAACGACTGCGCCGCACCAGTATCTCTAAGGATTTTAACCGGTCGTTGAGACGCTTCGTCATTCGTTAGGGACACAAACCCCTCGAAAATGAATGGTTCATAACGGCGGTCGGGGACTGAGACTTTCAAACTACAGTTACCCTGAGGCACCTGTTTTGTTGCAGGCCTCACAACCGTACGAATTAGAGCAACACCTGTTGGTGGCTTGGCACGAATTGGCATCCCTTGTTTGCGTTTAAGCAGGAAGCAATCATTAATCATATGTCCTACTTTATGACAATAGAAACAGGGACGCTCATTCTTCTGGCGTGCTTGATATACTACTGCTGGCCGACTAGGGCTAAAGGTAGGAAACTCAGTGGCTCTACTCTCAGTTTGAGCCGAAAACACACTCTTGTGCGTCAACACAAACTCGTCTGCCAACACAGACGCTTCTGCCAGGGAGGATACTTTCTGTTCGTTTAGGTAAACTACAATGCGTTCGGGTAAGCAATTTTTTAACTCTTCCAACAAGATTAACTCCCGGAGAGAGTTGAAATCAGTTACCTTACTAGCAGCATGCCATTTATCAAACAGATTTCCCTTGTCTCTAGCAAATTCCACATAAGTCTTACTAGAAGACTTTCTATGAGACCTAAATCTCTGTCGGTATGCCTCAGGCACAAGCTCATAGGCACGAAGAACAGTAGCTTTGACCACTTCATAATTCAAACTGTCCTCCAGAGGTAGCGCTTGACAAAACCTCTTGGGCTTTACCAGTTAATTTACACTGAAGTAATAGGCACCATACCTCTTCAGGCCATTTCAATGCTACGGCTATACGCTCAAATACACAAAATAGGAGTCAACCTCTGACTCTCTGAACAAAGGTACTAAGGCAATCTGCCTACTAATGTCAAATGTGTTTGAGGACACAGCAGGTGAGGATGGCTCACAAACAGGCATAGTAGGACCGGAGGCTAGCCTCGCTGTCTCTGCCTCCAGTTCCATCTGGCGCATTTTGAACTCCAACTGCCTTGTTCTCTGTCTGCCTCAATTTTACACATCTCCAAATGTCGTTGTTCTCGTTCTTTTTCTGCCTCTATTTTACATATCTCCAACTGGAGAGTCTCTTGCCTAATTTGGGCTCTCTCTTCCACCTCCAGTTGAACTGTGCTAAACGGACATCCCTCCTGGCATCACCATTTGACAGTGGGGAGAGTGGATCAAAACGTGGACAATGTGGCTGGTGTTTTAGCCTCGCCCTCATTATCAGACACCAATGGGCTCACAGGAGCAGCAACATCCCCTACAGGGGTAGTAGGCTCAGGCAGCAGTAACACAAGCACCTGCTCTTCCAACAATACATTTAATACTAGTTGTTTAACCTCTGCCTTAACTAAACTCTGCGGAATCGATACTGAATAATGGTCAGCCAAGGTCATTAAATCAACTCTCGACATTTGTCAAAAACCTCCCACGAAGGGTTATCCAAAAAGGATCTCAAATGAAAAGTAGTCATGTTACACTACTTCACAAGTGCCAAAGAAAATAGCAAACACTAATGCTAC